>NC_051070.1:108774178-109110678 GCF_004664715.2 Peromyscus leucopus | reverse complement strand
CCCATGGTGTTACAACCTGCAGGTTGAGAACCACTGATTTAGAGACTGATTAAAAATTTTTTTTTTTTGTATTCTGGTGATATGCTAACCTTTAAATCATAAGCATTGTATTTTATAAAGTACTTTTAATAGCCTTATGTATCTTAAGAAAATGTGTTTAACACTGACTTTAATTACCCAGTGATTTGAGAGAACAAATACTATGGAATTTTAAATTTATTCTATAGTATCTGTTATATGGAAGGTTAATAATGGGTGAGTAATAGATAAAATTATAGGTTTGAATTAGCCTTGATTTTCTCCCTTACAAGTTGGTGATTGCTGTCTTTAAACTCCTAAGTTCACTCAGCTCTGTTTCTACGTATAATTGGCTCCTAACATTACACAGGTTCTAGCTAAAATGTTACCTGAACAGTAGAGGTTCTGTGAAGTGATCATCAAAATGTTTGAGAGACCAGGTGTGACGGCACACCTGCAATCACACCACTCAGGAGGCAGAGGTAGGGTGATCATAAGTTCAAGAACATGTCTCAAAATTTAAAAACAACAAAATTTCTTTTGAGCAGTATTGTAGGCAATCTTTTCTACCTAAGAGATTTGCAACGACATGGACTCATGAAAGTCTAGAGGTGTCCTATGTCATACTTGAGCACAAAATCTTCTCTATCTAATACTCATCAGATTCTTAGATAAAAGAATACTACACAAATTTGTTTTAGTTTGCATATTACACATTACCACAAAATCTTTTTAAATCCAAAGAGATGTTGCTGTTGCTGTAGGAAGGTAAAGGCTTGGGGTTGGAGAGGTAGATGGTTTTTATTTGGTGTTGTATGCCAGCTCTAAAGAGGTACTACAGCACGGAGTGAGAACAGTGTAATAGGTGACGTGGCTGTAGTACCACAGACTTGGATTAATATGTCACTTTTTACTTAGCTTTATGACCTTGGTAACCAGTTTATGCTTTCCCAAAAAGTGCTTAACTGATTACAGTTATTTTGAATGTTAAAATGGAGAATAATATCTAAAGCATGTTGGCATGATGCTTGGCACAAGGTCACTGTTTAGTAAATTAGCTAGTCTCTTTGTCCTTTCAAGAGTCAAGGGAAGGATCTGTGGCTTCCTAGGTCCTCAGTGGATCAGTTTGTATTGTTAATGACTCTATTTTGTTGCTAGGTTTCCTGAATGTCATAACTATGCCAAGTTAAATGCCTGTACCATATTTTTAAGTAAATATAAGCTGTCTTCACTTACTTAATGTTTATTTGTTTTAACTGGAGAAGGTGTTCAGATTGACTGAATTCAAGGTTAAATGTAAAGAGCCAGGTCTGACTGGTTATTTTAGGAAGACAAACGTGTAGCTATATGATCTCTGGGCCAAAAAGAAGATTTCATGCCGGCTTCAAGTCATCTTTAAAAATTAATATGTTCTTTTAACTTTTATTGTTACCTCAGTGATAGATGGGGCAAGCTTCCATTATCACCTAAACAAAAAACTACATTTTCTAAATGGGTACGACCAGAAGATCTCACCAACAATCCTACAATGATATATACTGTATCCAGTTTTAGCATAAAGCAGGTAAACATTTATTTTGTATAATGTTCAAGAAAGTTGGCACTCTAAGGAAATTTGAATATAGATTTGAATTTTCTTAGATTGTATATATTTAGATGCATGAGTATAATTGCAAAAATTTCTCATCCTTCACATTGATTATTTCCACCTTGATTTGGTAGCATATAACTATAATCTCAGCACTCAGGGTTTAATGCTGTAGTGGGCTACATAGTAAGTCTGAGACCAGTCTGGGCTGCGTAACAAGATAATTCTCAAAATGAGACCAAATACTTGTTAATTTTTTTTTCTTCTGAGACAGCATCTTGCTCTGAGCTAGCCTTAAACTCAGTAGTCCTCAACATCAGCCTCCCAAGTAGCTGAGATTACAGATGTGTGCCCCCATGCCTAGTGCATTCTGCACCTTCCGTCTTTAACATTGAGAAACTGTTCTGAGCAATTACAGATCTTTTCGGTACTGGGAATTGACTTAGGGGTCTTATGTATGCTAGGCAATCACCCTATCACTGAGCTACAACCCCAGCCCCAGTTATAGATTTTTGCATTTGTAGATGTGAAACTTGAGAATTGCATTTCACCCTTGACAAGGAAATAGTTATACAAGACTTAATTATTTAAGTATTTAACTCTTGGGGCTAGTGAAGTCTCTGCTGCATAAGCATAAGGACCTGAGTTTGCATCCTCAGAAACACCTAAAAAGTCAGGAGGGGCTGGAGATGGGGAAGAGCACTGTCTGTTCCTCCAGAGGACCCGAGTTCAGTTCCCAGAACCCACATGGAAGCTCACACCTGTCTGTAACTCTAGTCCTAAGGGTTCTAGGGCCTTCTTCTGATTTCTTTGGGTGCACAAATGGTGCACAGAATTACATGCAGACTGAATATCCATACACATAACCATTTAAAAAGGAAAAAATCAGGATGGCTGCACACTGGTGTAACCCTAGCCTAAGGGATGCAAAGCTAAGTGATCCATGATGCTATCTGGCCAGCCAGCCTACTCGAATGGGTAAGCTTCAAGTTCAGTGAAAGACCCTCTCAAAAAGTAAAGGGTGGGTAAGTTTGATTCCCACTCCTCATATATGGCAGCTCATAAGCCTGTAACTCCAGCTTCAGGGTATTCAGTGCTCTCCTTTGGCTTCCTTGGGTTTCCACACTCCATGTGCACATAGAGCCCAAAATAGACACATACAGAGATAACATAATTAAGAATAAACACAGATAAACATACATATATATATTTTTTAAAGTAAAAGGTAGAAAGTGATTGAATGAAACAATCCCTATCATTGACCTTGGGCCTCCATATATACCTATGTGTAGATGCTTACATTCACACTAATAAACACACACACACACACACACACACACACACACACACACACACACCCCCTAAGGTATTCATTGAGATACTTTTTCTAGTATTTGTTTGAATAAAATATGTGAGTTGGTGGCATGACATTTCTATTTTCCTATTTGAATAAGATATTTAATATAAAAGCTAAGGTGGTAGGTGTAATGCATACATATTGTACAAATGGTGAAATTACGCGAATGAAAGAATATGTTGTTCTTATTAACAGACAATAGTATCAGATTGTTCCTTTGTGGCATCATTGGCTATCAGTGCAGCTTATGAGAGACGATTCAATAAGAAGTTGATTACCAGGTAAAATTTTGTGTTTGTCCTTCATATAATTGTTACTTAACTAGAAATTTAAAACTTAGACCATATGCATATAAGAGGTGGAGAGGGCATAACACGAGATTATTATGATCCTTTATGGATGTTAAATAGATGATTCCTGAATGTGGGAAGTTATTCTAAAGCAGTAAGAACATATGCATATGTAGCAAAATAATGTATGTGGAATGTGTTTTGAAATTGATGTAATCAAAGTAGAAATCATGTCCTGTTTGTACTTTGTAATTTTAGCTGTACAGTAAGTTAGCCACTAGATACCTGTGGTTATTGAGAAATTGAAATAGGTTATTTTGAGTTAAGATGGGCTGCAAGTGCAAGATGTACATGAGATTTTGGAAACTTAGCATATAAATTGTAGAATTGGAAAAAAAATTTACTCATATATTGAGTATATGTTGAAGTCATAATTGGATTAAGCAAAATGTGTTGTTAGAATCAAATGTTATTAGAATCAATTTGATTTTTAACTTTTTTGTTTGTTTTTGTTTTGGGAGATAGGGTCTTTATGTTGCCTGGCTGGCCTGGAACTCTCCATGTAGATCAGGCTGGCCTCGAACTTACAGAGATCCACCTGCTTCTGCCTCCCTAGGTTGAGATTAAATGCTTTTTCACCTTTAACTTTTAATATGGCTACAGAAAAATATAAAGTGGCGTGCATTTCTGTTGACTAAAACAGCTTTAAAATGTCTTGAAATGTTTCTGAATTTTTTTTCAGTTTTTGAAAGTTATATTAAGCTTAAAACCATTCAGTATAATTATAATCATGTTTTTATTTAGTTTGTTCTGAGAATAAAAGATAAATCAGACAGTCCTTATTTCAGTTATTTGCCACATATATAAACAATTTGGAATGTGCTTGATTTGGTGCAATATATTTTAAAAGAAAATTGGTAGTGAAGGTTCTTATAATATCTCATTGTATACTTTTTAAAAAGTTTTAAATGTGTATGGATAGATATTTTGCTTGCATGTATATCTGTTTACCACATGTCTTTTGTGTAACTGTGTAATTCATTAATGGCATGATCATGTGTGCTGTGCCTTTAATCCCTACATGAAAGTTGTCTGGTGTCCTTAGAGATTAGATCAGTGTTTTGGATCACCTGGATCTGGAGTTACAAATAGTTATCAGCCACCATGTGGGTGCTAAGAACTAATCCCATGTCCTCTGCAAAAGCAACAAGTACTTGTAATCTCTCTAGAGATTCATTATTACTTTTAATTTTATGTAGCTTTATTAGAATTGTGCTAAGTGCCTTAATTGTGATTTGTTGAAATGATCTTTACTTCTTAAAACCAATGAAAAAAGATAATTTTAACTGGCTTAAAATATATTTATTCAGTATGTGATTTGTTAAAACATATAGTTAAAAATTGAGCACTATAGACTGTAGCTCAATTAATAAAGTGATTGCCTAGTGTACACAGGGCCCTGGGTTCAGCCAACCCCCAATACTGTATAAACTGGTCATGATGGAGCATACCTATAATCCCACCATTCTGAAGGTGCAAGCAAGAAGATCAGAGTTCAAAATCTTCCTCTGCTGTATAATTAGAAGCCAACCTGAAGTTTGTAAGACCCTGACTCAGAATATTGTGAAGATTTATGTTCTAGTTTATGATTTTAAAAAATATTTTCTTTTCTTTTTTTATGTGAAATTTAACTACATTTTTTTTCATTTTTCTTTATTAAGAAATTTTCTACTCACTCTACATACCACCCACAGATCCCACCTCCTCCCTCCTCCCCCCCCAGCCCTCCCTCCCAAGCCACCCCACATCCCCACACCCCCCAAATCAAGGTCTCCCATGGGGAGTCAGCAGAGCCCGGCACACTGAACCTAGGCAGGTCCAAGCCCCTCCCCACTGCACCAAGGCTGCGTAAGGCGTCACTCCGCAGGCACTGGACTCCCAAAAGCCTGCCCATGCACCAGGGACGGATCCCTATCCCCCTTAGAAAATATTTTCTTAAGCTGGGAGTAGTGGTACATTTGGTAGGCTAAAGCAGGAAGGTCATGAGTTCCAGACCAGCCTGGCTACATGGTGAGACCCTATCTCAAAAGGAAAACCAAAACCAAGAAATATTTAAAATATTAAAATAGTCTTGTATTCATTTTTATAAAATTGGGAAGAAAATAACATTTATAAATGAATGGCATGTGTTTAAATGTAATATAAAGTTTTATGTATTAGTTGATTTTGAATATTAACATTGGTATCTTAATACCCATTTTCCTTTCAAAAGCATAATTTACCCACAGAATAAGGATGGCGAACCAGAGTACAATCCCTGTGGAAAATATATGGTAAAACTTCATCTCAATGGTGTCCCAAGAAAGGTGAATGTCTCTTTTTCCTTCCCAATCCTCCCTCCTCCACCTCTTTCTTCACCTCCTCACCCTTGATTCTCAGAGGGAAATAAACTAAGAAAAGTTGACTGTGTAAAGATTTTAAAAGTCAATTCAGTTGATTTGAATGTGTGATATATTGTACACACTACTAACTATAGAATCATTTCTTAGTGATTAAAAATAAAACAAGTATAAAATTTTTTAAAGATTTATTTTTTAATTTTTGTGCATTGTTTGTGTGCACACACCACATGTGTGCGGGTGCCTGTGGAGGCCAGAAGAGGGCGTCAGATGTCCTGGAGCTGGAGTGACAGGTCCTCGTGAACTGTCTGACAGGGGTCCTGGGAACTGAACTCGGGTCCTCTGGAGGAGGAGCAAGTGTTCTTAACCACTGAGCTGTCTCTATAGCCCCTCAAAAAATCTTTTTTTATAGATTTCGTTGTTTTGCCCAAATTGTCTTCAGCTGGTCTCTCAAGTGATCCTCGTGCGTAGCTGGAGCTACATGTAGTGAGTCACTGTACTAAAGTCTTTTTTAAAAAATGGTTTTCAGATCCCTTGAGCAAAGTTCTAATAAAGACTTGCTAATGATTAAACTTTTTCATTTGATCTGAGTTTTTGTTTGGTTCCTTTTTCTGACAGGAAGGGATTAATGTATCCCATTCTGGCCTCACACTTGTAATGCTTCTGCCTCGCTCACCTTGGGAACAATGGGAAGCTCTTTTTTTTTTTCCCTCATTTTTCGAGACCAGGTTTCTCTGTGTAGGAACTTCCCCTGTATCCTTGAACTCACAGAGATCTGCCTTCCTCTGTCTGCCTCCTGAGTGCTGGGTTTAAAGGTGTGCGCCACTACCGCCCGGTCGGGAAGGCTCTTTAACTCTTTTAATTAAAAGGAAATGAGGATCAGCCAAATAGTTTCATGGTAAAGGTACTTCCCTTACAAACCCAGTGGATATGAGGACAATCCTTGGAACATAAAAGTAGAAGGAGACCGAGAACGACCTCACTCACTCCTGCCTTGCCATGTGCTTCCACACATATACATGTATCATTCACATATAATAATATAATAATAAATAATAATTTTTAAATTATAAATTAATAAAAGGTTGATGGCACATGGCTTTACTCCCAGCATTCAGGAGACAAAGGCAGGCAGATAGATTTCTTGAGTTTAAGGCCATCCTGGTCTATACAGTGAGTTCATGCCACTTAAGACTACATAGTGAGACCCTGACTCAATAAATTAGTAAATAAGTTAGTTGATTTAGGAAACCCAATAAACTAAGTCTGTTAGATCAGAAGAGTTGGTAAATAATCATAACACAAATATAAGAAGCCTTTATTTTTCCTTGTGAAATCTATGCAGATTTAAATGACACTGCTCTGGCTTTCTTTAGCAGTCTCAACTCCATAATGGGGCCTTCCTTGCATAGTTAGCATTCTCTAGCACCTGTCTGTTTCTAGGTCCATGAACCAAATAGCGTGTCTCCTGGGAGCTTTTAGAATGGTAGAATTTCAGGCCAGCCTTCAGATGTGCTGAATCAGAGTTGTATTTTTTTTAAAGATTTACTTATTTTTGTTTTATGTATGTGGGTGTTTTGCTTTCATGCATATTTGTGCACCATGTGTGTGCAGTACCTGAGCAGGCCAGAAAAGGGCTATCAGAGCCTCTAGAGCAGTGGTTCTGAACCTGTGGGGCATGACCCCTTTGGGAGTCAAATGTGACCCTTTCACAAGGGTCACACGTCAGGTATCCTGCATATCCGATATTTACATTACAATTCATAACAGCAGCAAAATTACAGTTATGGAGTAGCAATGAAATCGTTTTATTGGGGGAGGGGGGCTCACCACAACATAAGGAACTGTATTAAAGGATCACAGCATTGGGAAGGTTGAAAACCACTGCCCTAGAACTGAAGTTAGACTATTGTTAGCTGACATGTGGGTACTAGGAATTGAACCCAGGTCCTCTAGAAGAGCAGTCAGTGCTGTTAACCACCAAGCCACCTCTCTTGTCCCCAGAGTCCACATTTTAACAACATTACCTGGTGACTGAGGCTGAAATCATTATTCTAAAGCTCAGTAACACTCAAATCTTAGCGTGCATAGAATTACTTAGGGGCATTGATTACTATGGCTCACCCCCAAGTAAGTATGCTTGGTAGGGCTGAGGAGTGCGCCTGCTAGGGCCTTGCTCACGGTAAAGCAAAGACTCTGGCTCTAAGCTGTAATGACTCCCTAGTCTACCTTTTTTTTTTTTTTTTTGAGACAAGAGCCCACTAAGTTATAGGTTATTCCTGAACTCACACTTTAACTCGTATAGACCTTGAACTTGTATACCCGCCTCAGCCTTTGGAATAGCTTAGACTACAGGCCTGTATCACCAGCTCTGGCTCACTTTCTCACTTAGTAGGTCTGGGATGAGACCAGAACTTACTAACAGGCTCAGTGCTAATCCTGATGCTGATATTGTTTGGGAACATTTTAGAATTACTTTGTTTACTTAAAAACTAAACAATTTTGAGAAATATAATAACTTCTTGTTCAAAAGACTCTTTCAGTGTTGAGCATGGTGGCACATACCTATACCTAGTACTCAGGAGGCTGAGACAGGAGGATAGCTAGTTAGAGGCCAGCCTGAGTTACATAACCTGTCTGAAAAAAAAGTTTTGGAAGTAATAATCTTTGTACTATTCTTAGATTAAAATTCTTATGTTATCCTCATATCTTCCAAATAATTTTTAATATTAATTAGATACCATATCTTTGTGGTATTGCTTGCTCAGTTCTCTAAATGTTTTTTTTAGCTATAATACTTTTTTTTTTTGTTTTTCAAGATAGGGTTTCTCTGTGTAGCCTTGGCTGTCCTGGAACTCACTCTGTAAACCAGGCTGGCCTTGAACTTACAGAGATCTCCCTGCCTCTGCTTCCCGAGTGTTGGAATTAAAGTTGTGCACCACCACTGCCTGGCTTAGCTATCATATTCTACTTTTACAATCATAAATAGTATGAATCTTTTTATAAGATTAGACCAAAAATAGCAAGGCTCTTTTGTAATTTTAAGTATAGTGTACATTCTAGAATCCCTAATAATTTTGATTTTATATACATACACACATACACACATCTCTCATGTGTAATTATTGGCTTACTTGTCAATAAAACTTGACAAACTGAACAAAACTTGTAAAACTGAATAAAGACATTGTATTAAAATGATGAGCATTTTATAAAACTGTCATTATCTTAATAATAGGTATATTGTGGTTGTTATTGATACAATGTTGTTATTATTTTTATCTTGAGATGTAAAGATTGTTTTTGTTTCATTTAAGAAAGTTAATGCTCGTCTTTTTTCAGGTAATAATTGATGATCAGTTACCTGTTGATCATAAAGGAGAATTGCTGTGTTCTTATTCCAACAATAAAAGTGAATTATGGGTGTCACTTATAGAGAAAGCATACATGAAAGTTATGGGAGGATATGATTTCCCAGGATCCAACTCAGTAAGTCATGGGTATATGTTACAGACACAGACTTATGCTACCTAATATATTTTAAAGTTGAAAATGTATAGATGTTTTTGTTTATGGGAAAATAAATCACATTATCAACCCCTGAGAAAAATGATTAGTTTCCTTATGATAAAGGTACATGTTTTATGTAAGGATAGCACATTGTGTAAATTATGTATTTTTAAAGCCTAAAATATGTGTCTGCTATTACATTGAGATGCAGAGCACTGTGTGTTTCCAGGTCAAAAGGGGTTGGGTATCATATTGATAGTCTTATGTAAGTTCAGGTATAAGAAATTGCTTTCCAGTCATCATTAATATAACCTGTAAAATTGATCTGTGTGCCGGGGTCCTTCATTTGCATGAGATAAACTATTAGATTTAAGCTATAAATTTATCAAATTGACATAAACTTTACATCTTGAAAATAACTAGCCTGTGGCCTTAGAAGTGGTCTACCTTGCCTCATTGTGTGTCTGTAATATAACATTTAAAGTCATGTTTTGGGGTTTGTAAAGATTGAGTCAGTGGGTGATAGCATAGCCCTTGGGAGGCTTAGGTAGGATTATTGCAACATTGAGGCCAGACTGGGCTACCTAGTGACTTCAGGAGGAGATATAAGAAGACCCTGTGTGCATAGAAAACATAATTTTTTTAAATTGGTAATTGCCCATCATTTGTACTTGATAAGTCTCCTTACCTAATACTAGTCCTTCTTCACTCTTCAGGATCTTACAATGCAAGGTACTGAATGTAAAGGTCACACTTAATGAAATAGATATTAACAGTTTTACTTTCAACCTGCACATTCAGTTACTTTCTTTCAGAAACTTTTAGTTTAGCTTTGTAATTCATTGCCTTTTTTTGTTGTTTTTGTTTTTTAGATGGTGTCTCTTTATATAGCCCTGGCTGTCCTAGAACTGGTTATATAGACTAGGCTGGCCTTGAACTCATAGAGATTTGTCTGCCTCTGCCTCCATCATGCCCACCTAACTGATTTCCTTTTTATTCGGCTTAGAGAAAGAAAGAGTAGGAGTGTATGTAACATGTTAGAACTGAGTGTCTGGTTGTAAAAACTCCCTGTGTGGTAAATAACTTGCCATCGTGCAGTCTCTGCATTGCATTTTGAGTCTTACCATATTTACCAATAAAATCTTTTATGGGGCTGGATAGACGGCTTAGCTGTTAAGAATACCTGTTGCTTTTGTAGAGGACCTGAGTTCTGTTCCCAGCTCCCAGCTGCCTGTAACTCCAGTTCCAGAGGATCTGATGCCTCTTCTGGCCTCCATGGGCACCAGGCACACATGTGGTGCAGACATTGCATGCAGGCAAAATACCCATACACATAAATCTTCTTTAAAAATTCTCTTGAGATCAGAGAGCAGAAAAGCAACTTTATCTTCAGATTTATGCCTATCAAGATCATTATGCCAAATCAGTAGCTCTCCTGGGGATTTATTAACAGACTAAAACACTGACAGTTTGGAATTGTTTTTATATTTCAGAATATTGATCTGCATGCACTGACTGGGTGGATACCAGAAAGGATTGCAATGCATTCAGATAGCCAGACCTTCAGTAAGGATAATTCATTCAGAATGCTTTATCAGAGGTAATTGTGTTTCCCTCCCTCTTTACCCTGCTCCTTCTGAAGTAACCAAGGCTGCTTAAGGGCATCACACTATATTTAGGGTAGAGATTGTAGAAGCTGTCACCTGTAGCTGGAGTTTTCCTGTGTCCCACTCGGTCTGTCGCCACTCAGACCCAAGTAAACACACAGAGGCTTATCTTAATTAAAACTGCTCGGCCATTAGCTCAGGCTAACTACTGACTAGCTCTTACACTTAAACTCAGCCCATTTCTGTTAATCTATGTCGCCATATGTTCTGTGGCTTTACCTGTATGCCATTACATGCTGCTTCCTGGATGACAGGCTGGCATCTCCTGACTCAGCCTTCCTCTTCCCAGAATTCCCCTTGTCTGCTTACACTTAAGCCTATACTTCCTGCCTGGCTACTGGCCAATCAGTGTTTTATTAAACCAGTGTACAAAAGCATTATCCCACAGCAGTCACCTTTTGTTTTTTTCAGAAGTGTGGATAGACCTCCAACTTGTAATTCTCCTGCCTCAGCTTTCTGAGTGCTGGGATCACTTCTGCACACACTACCTCCAGCAGGAGCAGTCACTTTATGTGTCTGTTACCATCAGCCTTAATTATCCTCAGTCATGGGCACAGTTAATCCAAATTTTAGATAATCCAAAGTAATTGAATATGGAATGTGGAATGTGGAAAAACCATTTGCTCCTGCTAAGAACTTATCAAGTCTGAGGGAAGGTGGGAAAAGAAGTCTTGAGAGTTTAAACTGCAAGTGGGCAATTTATATGGAGGTTCTGGGAAATTCTCCAAACTGTAACAAACATGGAGCATCAAAAGTAGGAAACCCTGTGATTTGGTAAACAAAGCCAAAGCCCTTTGGAGAAATAAATTTGGTAAGGACCCCTGCATCCTTATTTGTAGGCTGAAAATTTAGCACCTGTTCTTCTTCACTGATAGGTTTATGCCTGGGGATTAAGTTTTCCAGGGGAGTGTGTGTGGCAGGGGAAGATGATAATTTATCTGTTAAAATAAAATAAAAAGTTTTCAGATTGGAAGTTTTCATGAAAGACAGTGTGATCTGAGATTGAAAATGCATCTTCCTCTAACTGCTTGTCTCGGGCCTCTGCAGGTTTCACAAAGGGGACGTCCTCATCACCGCGTCGACTGGAGTGATGACGGAGGCAGAAGGGGAGAAGTGGGGCCTGGTCCCTACGCATGCTTATGCTGTTCTGGATATCAGAGAGTTCAAGGTCAAGCCTTACACTTTCTTATTTTTTTCTTGATTGATAAGATATTATGGTATCAAAATGATGATCAGACTTTTAGAGCCATTCTACTAATGTAAGCAGCTTGGCTTCTACCATTGGAAATTAGGAGATGCAAAGGTAGAAAATGGAATTCAGTGTAGATAGTACAGACAGTGACAACAGAACAGAAATTACACCTTTTCCTTTTCCATAAAAGTTTCCACAGTGAGACTGGTGCACAGCCATGAAGGGCCCAGGTGGTGTGTTGGTGTTTTGGGTTAGTCATGGTGGAAAACTCTAGGGTATAGAAGATCTATATCTGTGAAAGTGAACATAGGAAGATGGCTGGGAATGAGAGATACCGTTGGGTCAGTGTGCACATGCATTTCTCTTCCTTGAAGTCTTTGCATGCTGTCAGGCCTTTTACAATCTTGCTCAGTATGTCCTTGGGCTAAAGTCTTCGATTGTGTGACCTTATTCCTTCTCAGATTATTGTTATTTTTAAATGAAAAGTTGATGAGTTCTCTGCAGTAGAAGATTCAAGTACCCTTCCTTAATAGGGCAGAGAGATGTGATCATTCAGCAAAAAACAGTACCCCATTATTTGTTAACTAAACTAAGTGTTAAATTGGCACACAGAAATATTTTATTTAGGCTAGGGTATAATTCAAGAAATTTGTGATTTTGTTGTTATGCAGACATGAGAGTGTACTTATAGAAGCCTAGATGGTATGGTCTATTACACAGCTAGGCAATATTGTATCTGTCTGTCTGTCTTGCTCCTAGGGCCTTCAGGAAGAAATAACAGATTAAATCAAACACAAGAGAAAATGGCACAACAGGAGACACAGCATGTGTGAAGCTGTTGTTAGCGTGAGGCAGCAGCATACAGTTTGACAGTTAAGGCTTTTTTTGAGACAGGGCTTTTCCATGTATCCCAGGCTGGCCTTGAACTCCTAACCCTTCTGCCCAGCCTCCCAAGTACTGGGATTACAGGTACGTGCCACCATGCCTGGTTCTTTTTTTTTTTTTTTTTTTTTTTTTTTTCAGTAGGAGTATATTTTAAAATAATGATTAAAAAAAATACAGGAGGTATATAAACTAGTGCCAGAAGTACTTGTCATTATTAGATACTATGCACTGTACATAATTATATGTGTTATACTCTTTACAGTTGACTGTACAAATACAATAGGTTTGTTTTCACAAATCCCACAGTAAAAGGAAAACAAATTTAAAAAAATGTTTTAAAAAAATCCAGAATTATGGAGATAGGGTAGGAGGCAAACTAAAGGGCAGCCTGGGCTACATAGTCACCCTGAGATATGTAATAAGACCTTTCAAACAACAAATACATAGTACTTAACAGTAGTAACTGTTATTCATAATATTTGGCCAGTGATTATGGTGTGTTCAGTTCTAAACAAACAAGCCTCCTAGCTTATTTAGTTACAAATGTGTATAATGTGTTGTACGCCGACATTAGGATGGCTATGATGGCACTAAGCAGCAAGAATTTTCAGACCCATTATTATCTTATGTGACCACTGTGGTATATAAGGTCCATCATGGACAAATGCTCCTGTGACACATGATTGTATAGGAAAGAAAGGCAGTCTGAGCCTTCCACAACAGTTAAACTTTAAGCCCTCCACTGGATAATATAGCTGAGTGGCATAGCACTTCTAGTGGGCATGAGCTTATAGATTCAATCCTCAGTCCTTGGTAAAACTTTATGATCTCAAGGGCTTTATGAATTAGGCAGGATTCCAACCCCAACCATTTTGTATAAAATTTTTATTTCCTTAAACATGGCAGTACAATTGATTCCTTAAAGCAAAAAGTAAAAAAGTTAATGTTAAGTAGCCAAAGGGTGTGCTTGTTTTAGAATTGCAATTTTCTACACACAGGAAGTGCTGTAATTAACAGTTACTATCCAGTCCTGAGCTCCTTCTTTTGTTAGGGCCTCCTGTGAGGTTGGTATCAGTGCAGTGTGAAGATAGTAAGACAGTGGCATGTGATTTAAGTTTGGATAGTGAAACAGCAGCCTTTTTGTTAGAAATTAGTGCCATTAGTTTCGTAATATTGATTTCTTAACAGTGATTCTGTAAAGATTGAGACATTTGATTGGAGTATATGTAAACAAAATAAGCTATGGCCCAGTAGTAGTTTTTTCACTAATAATGTTCCCTTTCAGATTGCAGATGTGTAGCATTGTTACCCAACTTGAGCAGATTTTATAACCTGTACTCAATTGAAGCTTGTTTGTGAACTTCAGACTGTCAGAGTTGATCTTTGCCCAAATCTTTGACATGTTAAAATAGAAAGCTTTAACTAGTGTTCTTTAGTTGTATATAAGTTTGAACCTTTCCTGGGTTTGTCTTTTATTGTGTGTGTTTTTGTTTCTGCTATATTTAGTCTTTGAAACATTTATTCAAATCGGACCCCCACCCCACCCCACCCCACCCCACCCCTTTTTTTTTTAAAGACAAGGTCTTACTATGTTGTCCTAGCTGGCCTGGAACTCAAGAGATCAACCTGCCTCTGCCTTTCAAGTGCTGTGATTAAAGGCATGCGCCACCATGCCCTGCTAATTTTGACTTTCTTCTAAAATGTTACTATGCCTATAAGACTTTTCACAGTCTTAAAGCTACTTACAACCTTATTTGTGACTTTCATTAATACATTCCTAAAAGTATTTTTTGTGTATGTGTCTATCTAAATGCTTGCACGTTCTGTGATCTTCATTTCCTTTTCCCATCCTCTTTGATTTCTATGTCTTCTCCTGGAGGGAATAGTACATAGTTTACTCTAAGGCACATCCATGGTTCAAGCCCCTTGCTTTTCACTCCACATAAGCCATGTAGCATTTCTTAACCTCTCTTAAGGGTTTCTCCTTTGCTGGAAATAACTAGAATTCATATGTTGCAGCATATGTCATTTTTTCCCCCTAAAATTCTCTTGCATTTCTTCCTCTGTTTTGGGCCTTTTCTGTTTTATTAATAAAAATTCCCAATCATATGCCCTTGAAGTCTGATGCCTAAGATCTGCCTCTGGAAAGTTTAACAGAAATTGCTACTCCTTTATGCTCTCCTTTTAGAAAGTGTTTTAAGATGTGAATTAAGAGTTTATATTTGGGGGCTGCAGAGATGGCTCAGAGGTTAAGAGCACTGACTACTCTTCCAGAGGTCCTGAGTTCAATTCCCAGCACCCACATGGTGGCTCATAACCATCTGTAATGAGATCTGGCACCCTCTTCTGTATACATAACAAATAAATAAATCTTTAAAAAAAGTTTATATTTGATAAGTAATCAAAGTTTATTCTAAGAGGATTATAACTAACAATATGGTAAATCTCTTCCAATTTAATATTATCCTTTGTTGTTAATCTTTTTGCTTTCTTTTGTCTTTTAATATAGGGCCTGCGATTTATCCAGTTGAAAAACCCTTGGAGCCATTTACGCTGGAAAGGAAGGTACAGTGAAAATGATGTGAAAAACTGGACCCCAGAATTGCAAAAGTATTTAAACTTTGATCCCCGAACAGCTCAGAAAATAGATAATGGTAAATATCTCTTTGTAACTTTAATACCATTTTGGGAGTGGGGGGTGTATGAGTACCTGTGTGTTTATGCATATGGAGGTCATAGTTCAATATCAGGTAGCTTCCTCTGTTGCTCTACACCTTTTGGAGAATAAGGTGTCTCATTGAACAAGGAGCTTACTGATTGGCTAGCCAGCAAGACCCCAGGATCCTCCGGTCTTTGCCTCCCCAGCACTGGGAATAGAAGCACACACTGGCACGCCCTGCTTTTACATGGGGGCTAGAGATGGAACTCAGGTCCTCATGCTTGCACAGTAAGCACTTGATTGACTAAGTCACTTCTCCAGCCTGTACTTATTATTTTTATGTATGTGTTTTGCCTGTGTATGTATATGCACCAGATGTGTACAGTCCCTGCAGAAGTCATAAGAGGACTTTCCTGGAATTAGAGTTACAGATGGGTGTGAGCCATTGTGTGGGTGTTAGGAACCAAATCCAGGTCTTCAAGAGCAGCAAGTACCAGTACTCAGCTATCTCTGTAGCTCCTCCAGCCCTTTAATATCATTTTTAATAACCTGTTTTTTCAAGATGAGATGTACCGGTCTCAAGAGTTTTAATTTTTATTTTATTTTATGTACATAGGTATTTTTCCTGCATATATATCTGTGCACTCTGTGTGTGCTTGGTGACCTAGGAGGCAGATCCCTGAAACTAGAGTTAAAAAGAGTTGTGGGCCATCATGTGGGTGCTGGGATTGAATATGGGTCCTTTGCAGAGCAGCCAGGTGCTCTTAACCACTGAGCCTTCTCTCCAGCCCCTTACTTAAGTTATTTATAGTGATAAATAAGATATGTTTTAGATTAACAAAGACATTTGATTTTTAGGAATATTTTGGATTTCCTGGGATGATCTTTGCCAGTATTATGATGTAGTTTATTTGAGTTGGAATCCAGCTCTTTTTAAAGAATCAACTTGCATTCACAGGTAAGTTTTTATACATTTTAGAGTATGCTTCATAATATTTTCTTTATTTGAAAGATTTAAAAATTTTTAAATTTATGTGGGGATGAGAATGAGGTTTTTCACATGAGTGCATGTGCCTGGGAAGCCAGAAGAGGATGTTGGATTCTCTGGAGCTGGAGTTACAGGCAGCTGTGAGCCACCCAAAGTGGGTTCTGGAAATTCCCCTCATTAAAATTTTCAAATACAATGATCAATTCAGAAGTACTATCAACCCCTCTTTTTGGCATTCCCAGTAGGCATTTTTTTCTGTTACTTTATTACACCAAAAGTTTTTGAAAGGGTGAAACAAAAAAGTCCTGATAGCTGTGCCTAGCAGTGGTGGTGCATGCCTTTAATATCAGCACTTGGGAGGCAGAGGCAGTCAGATCTCCAGGTTTGAGGCCAGCCTGGGCTACAGAGTGAGTTCCAGGACAGCCAGGCTGCACAGAGAAACCCTGTCTTGAAACATATTAATTAATTAATTAAAATCCTGATAGCTTAATTGCATTTGAAACACACTTCATTTCCCATAATTCCTTTTCAGGTTCCTTTACAAGATTTGTTTTTACACTTCTTTTGCTTTTTGCAATGGGAGAATTTTGAGTCAAAATTTTTGCTTTTTTACCACCAAAGATCGAGAGATTTCTGTTCTCTCTGAGCTGGCATTGCTAGGTGTTTTTCTTTCCTGATACTGTCCCGGAGCCTAGTTGTACTCACGCACTCACACATATTAGGGCAGGCACTTTTGTGCCCGAAGCAAAATTCCCTCAGGACTTGCTCTTCCGCCTTTACCGGGTTAGTGAAAGTAACTTAAAATAAACCTTTTTTCATAGCCCTTTCAGAGAGATTCTTTCCCAGGTAGATCTTTGTCTTGTCCTGGCTTATCTCCTCCCCAGACACAGAGTCCCTAACGCCCTTGGCTTCACTGCTTCCTCCGAGCCAGCAGCTTCCCCAGGTTGCCCTGTTGGGCTTTCAGTGGCTCTTGGCTAGGTTCTAGCTGCAGGGGAATTTCTGGCTGCTGTTTTTACTGGCTTTAAGGAAAGACTAGGAGAGAGGTTTTGCCCTGTTCCAAGAGGTGTGTTTTTGTTTTTTCTGAGAGCAAACCACAGGTGATTTTCTCATAGATGTTACTTCTGAGTGAATTAAAGTTTTGCCCTTCCAGAAAAAGAAATCTGAGAAAGATCTGAAAAGCTTTTTAGTTTTTTAGAGAGAGATATTGCTAAGTTTTTTTTCCCCCCCAGGAAAGCTTTTAGTTTTTGAGAGAGAAAGACTACCAAGTTTTCCCAAGACTTTTGTTCTCTAAACTGACTTCATGGCCAAGAGGAAATGGACCCTTTTGAATAGTGTTCTACAAGTTTTCTCAGGCACGGCTGGTGGAGAGGAGAGTTTTGTTTCTCCCACATCTGCCTCAAAGAAAATTCTTTCCTCTACCACTTGGGACTTTTCACAGGACAAAAGTTTCCATAGAAATCTTTCTTCTGCCCATTTTTTCTCCTCTTTGATAGATTTTTTTTCCTCTGATTTTTCCCAGTTTGCATTCCTAGCCCCATAGTTAGGAAATTAAGGACATAGTTCCTCTGTCTTGTTGCTTATCTTATTCTGTTTTCTTTACGCTATATTCCTACATTCTACTTTTTAAAGTTTTTTCTACACTATATTCCTACACTACCTTACATTTTTTCCTTAATTTTTATATATATAATTTTAAGAGAGAAAGAAACCTTAATAGAGAAAAATCTACTCTGCAGTCTCACTAGGTCATCTTTCAGCCCCTTTCACTCCTCAAAATAGATTACCCCACCTTAATTTCCATATTCAGACATGCCCTAATTTCCCAAAGTGCCCTCTAACGCCCCTTTCACCAAGTCCCTGGTCCCTCTTCCTGGCACCATTTGAGGGAGACCAGCTCTCATTTTTTTCCCCAGGGTACTCTTGAAGAGGGAGAAGTGAGAAATAATGTAAATAGAAATATAGAGGAGAGAGACAGATAGAAACACAGGATAGCCTCAGGAGGGCTTGGATCAAAACCCACAAGCCCCTTCTGTCTCTTCTAAAGGGCTTTTAAAGGCATGCCAAGGAGGGGAGCAAAAGACCTCCCCTTAGCACAGCCAAGTGCAGAACATTTCAAACGCCTGTTAACCACACATGTGGTCAAGCCATCCCCTAATGAGGTCTTGCTGTGTAAAGCAAGCTCAGATCTCACTAGGAAAACTCTGTGGACCCCAACAGCTCAGCAGTTAAGAGTTCTTGTTGCAGGTTGGAGAGATAGCTCAGTGGTTAAGAGCTGGCTGCTCTTCCAGAGGACCCTGATACAATTCCCAGCACATGGCAGCTCACAACTGTCTGTAACTCCAGTCCCAGGGGATCTGACACCTTCACACTAATGCACATAAAATAAAGTTAAATAAATTACAAAAAGAAAATGTTTTTGGAAAAAAAAAAAAAGTTCTTGTTGCTCTTGTAGAGAACCCAGGTTCAATTCCCAGCACCCACATAGTGGCTCACAATCATGTTAACTCCAGTTCCTGAAGAACTGATGCCCTCTTCTGAAATCCACAGGCACCAAGCATATATATCATGCACATATATACATGCAGGCCAAACATTCATATACATAAAATAAAAAAATAAGTAAATATCAAAAACAATTTATTTATTTATTTATTCATTTATTTATTGTTGGTTTTTCGAGACAGGGTTTCTCTGTGTAGTTTTGGTGCTTGTCCTGGATCTCACTCTGTAGACCAGGGTGGCCTCGAACTCACAAGAGATCCACCTGGCTCTGCCTCCCGAGTGCTGGGATTAAAGGTGTGCACCACCACTGCTTGGCAAAAGATTTATTAAGATATTTTAAGAAGTTTAGTTGTATAAGAAATTTAATCATTGCTGTCTTTTTGTTGATTTTTCTTCCAGTACTTGGGATGCTAAACAAGGACCTGTGAAAGATGCTTATAGCCTGGCTAACAACCCTCAGTACAAATTGGAGGTGCAGTGTCCACAAGGGGGTGCTGCAGTTTGGGTTTTGCTTAGTAGACACATAACAGACAAGGTAAGGATACCTTCTAATAACATACTCACCACACAGAAGTTCTTTCAAATATAATTAACTGTTAGATCCACAGTTATCACCAGCCAGTTCCATTTATATGGGTGGTCTAAAATATGTTTTCTCAAGTAAATGATTATTATCATCAGGTAACTTTCCTCATTCCATAATTTTACATTTAAGTCTTAATCAAACTTCTCTAAAGGAGCAGTTTGCTTTTCAGTTGAGTATATGAGGGTTGATACATACTGTAGAAGTTATGAATATTAATATTAGAATATTCTAGAAGGGATTTGGAAAGGTTGGATCATTAGTTTTGATTGTAGAAAGGTTTATTGTAATCTTAATCCATATAGTAGTCATTTATTCAGAAAAGCATAACTTCTATAGAAGTTAAGTAGCTGAGTGTTCTTGAAAATGAGTTTACTAAGCATTTAGAATAGGGAACATCTTGAGTCTATTTTCCTAACCACCTTGGGTTCTCTGTGATTTTAGGATGACTTTGCAAATAACCGTGAGTTTATCACAATGGTTGTGTACAAGACTGATGGCAAGAAAGTTTATTACCCAGGTAAGTTCTGCTGAGCAGACATTGAAACATTCTTACTTAGATAACTGAGTTGAAAATGAAAGACTTGTATGTAGATGGCATGTGGAAATCAATAACAATTGTGCTGTTGAACTAATAAAAACCAGCAAAACAGGTTGGGTATTTAGGTCTTGTTTTTAATTCCAAGAATTTGAAATTCTTGGAATTTGGGTTTATATATTCTTGTACATATCATATCATTGGAACTTAATTTCTAGGAGGTCCCAAGGTCTATAAACCACCAAAAAGAGAACAGAGGGAAAATGACATGGCGTGATTTTGTGTTTTAAAAGCATTGAGTTTCTTCTAGGCATTTATTAGTTACAGCCCACAGTGAAGCAGTTTTATTTGAGAAATGATGATGATTTGAACTTGGGTTGTTGTAAAGTAAGAGAACAGATTTGCATTTCCGTTTCAGTACTGTTGTGCAGGACTTGCTGAGCTGCTGGAGGGGGACCCTGGAATCCAGGATGATTATAGTTTTGTGTGTGTGTGTGTTAGTAAAAGTAAGGTATAGTAGTTACTAAGTTGAGTAAGAACTGGTCAGATTGCAAGGAGGAAGCAGATTATGTTATAAGAGTAAAATCAGATGTTAATTTTTGGCTTGTTAAATTTGAGGTAGTAAGATTTCCAGGTAAGGATGCCAAGTGGGCAATTGATTTTTGAGTAGGGATATGAGGCATGCTAAGGACTTGAGATGCAGATTGATGAAGCAGAGGCATATAGGTAGCATTTGAAGCCTGTATTCTCTAAATCCTTTTTGAAGAGAGCTATAGATAGAGTTGAATGCCCAGGACTTGACCCTTAGGTTCTCATACATCTTGAGGCTGTGCAAAGAAGTTGGTACTATTACTGAAAAACTTGATCAGGATGCTTGATAAAATAATTGACGATACAGTGAGGTTTGATATAACCTAAGCAAAGGATGTATTCCAAGAGAAAAAAAGGAGGACACCTCTGTAGGAAACAGCAGGAAACTGAGAGGTCAGAAAAGATGCAGTTGGACTTAGCATCTGGTAGTCATTGTTGACCTTGACAAGAACAGGCTCAGTCAGAAAGGTAGTTGTAGAGAGGATTGGAATTAGTTGATGTCTACTTTTGTTCAGTCATAGAGGACAATATGAATTCACCATTACACTGGTTATTGACCTTACCAGTCAGTTCTGCAGTTGGCATGACACATGGTCAGTACAAGTCAAACTAGCTATTTTCAAATGCCGGTCATTATATAACTTAAAAAAAAATTATTTTTCCATGCATGAAAATTTTATATGGCTTTATAATTTCAAATACATTTATTACCCCTTTTGCTTTTAAAACTTAAGTTGTTGTTTTTTAGTTAAACAGTGTTCCCTCTTTTATGTGTAGTGATTTTTCAGGATACTTCCAGGGTTACAGTTTTATTTTCATCACATTAGAACAGGCATTTTTGCTCTCCATTAACAAAAGAATAAACACAGACACGGATTAAAAACTTAGCCCATGGGCTGGTGAGATGGCTCAGTGGATAAAGGTGTTGGGTGCCAAGGTTGACAGCCTGAATTCAGTCCCTGTCACCTATATGGTAGAAGGGGAGACTGACTCCTCAAGTCACCCTCTGACCTCCACATGTGTGTGTACACACACATCAGTTAACAAAAACCCTTTAAAAAACAAACCCACCAAGTTATTAGTGAAAGGAAGATAAGATTAGTAGTTAAGAGGGACTTTGTTTAAGAAGCTATTTTTTAATATCCTCCAAGGTTTATTTAGTTCTAAGTTGGGCGGGCGGGGAGGGGGGGGAGCTAAATAGATGTCTTTATATACTTTCTTGTGTCTTTAAAAAAATGTTAACCTCAAAAGAAGGAATCCTGGTTCTCAATTTTTTTTCTGTAAACTCACTGTCTGTGCAGCTGACCCACCTCCATACATTGATGGGATTCGGATCAACAGTCCTCATTACCTGACTAAGATAAAGCTGACCACACCTGGGACTCACACCTTTACTTTAGTGGTTTCTCAGTATGAAAAACAGAACACAATTCATTACACAGTGCGGGTAAGAAATTCACCAGCCATGAACCAACCATGCAGTGACAAAGTACAATAATACAGAGTCTAGGACATGTTCTGCGTTATACGTGGGGCTATTTGAAGATTTTTCTTTGAGATATAGTCTTGCTATGTATGGCCTCAAGTTCACTATGTAGCCCAGGCTGGCATTGAATTCATATACTCTGACCTCAGCTTCTAAAGTGCTAGGGAAAAAAGTTATTTCTGAAAATCATTTTGTTTTTATGTGTTTATTAAATAATTATGTGTCCTCTAAAAATGTGAGTTGTACTTCACTTTGAATAACATTTTGAATGGACACATTTTCATAGTGATGATTTATTTCTGAGTTAATGTGGTATATTAGATTAATAAGTGCAATTAAATGACAACTTTCAATAGGGCATGTAGGTGGCAGCACACACCTGTAAATCCCAGAGGCAAGAGGTGCTCAAGTTCAAAGCCAGCTTAAAACCTTGTCTTAAGCCTCCAGAAAACAAAAACCAATTTTGAACTGTTTTTACTTATATTGCTCTCACATTGCTGTGAAGTTCACTGTAGTTTTGTTGTACATGGATTTGTTTGTCACATGTAAGAAGTTCAAGTTGATGGATTTTTAATGATAAAAGAGACATTGGGAGCTTCATTCTTCAGTTGCAGAAGCCAAGGCCTGGGAAAACTGTCCTGAGTCATACACAGTGACAGACAGTCAAAACAGGATCCCCTAGTTCCTGGTTACTTAAATCTAACTTGATCCTAACTAGTATTTTAGCTATAGAATAGATCCAATGTATTCCCTTAATCACTTTGATAAGTTCCTATGATGTTTCTCAGAATAATCTTTGGTGGGCCTTACCATTTTTTTTAAATCTAGGTATATTCAGCATGCAGCTTTACTTTTGCGAAGATCCCTTCACCATATACCTTATCAAAACGGGTAAGAAAGTCTGTGGGTTGTAATCTCACTGTTCTTTTTAGCCTTTTAGAAATCCATTTCCTTTCATTCTCTCATTAAAACACTTTCTGGGATATTACAGAAATACAAGGGAACAAATGTTTGTCAGTTTTGGTTAGAATAAAAGATCATCAGTGAGCAACATTGTTTCTGTGGAAATAAGTAATTCTAGAGCAAGGATAAGCATAGCCTTGCTTGTTAGGACTCAAAGAGAATTTGAAAATTTGCAGTGTAGGTAAAATAAATGTGCAGGAGATTCTAGGGAGAATTCCTAGTAGGGAGAACAATTTGATAATTGAGAGAGAGGTGGAGTAGAGTAAAGCAAGCTGGCTTAATGAAGACTTAGATGTCAGTGACACAGATCAGAGAAACAGATTAAAACCATGGTGGAATCAGAATGTGAAATTTTGTTATGACAAACTTTATTTTATAGATTAATGGAAAGTGGAGTGGTCAGAGTGCCGGAGGATGTGGAAATTTTCAGGAGACTCACAAAAATAATCCCATCTACCAATTCCATATAGATAAGACTGGACCGTTACTGATTGAACTGAGAGGACCAAGGTTTGTGATGAGTAGCTGCCTTTTTTCCTTTCTGTGCTGCACACTGACTGTAGGGCCTTGTGCATGGATGCTAGGCAACCACTCTACCACTGAGCTATGCCCTTATTAACTTAAAACCCTTAGTTTTAATTTAATGAGGATATATTAAAACGGACCTTAAGGGAACAAAGTTTGGAAACAAATCTGTGCAAACATAGGCAAAGGATTTATGATAATTATGGCATTATAGAGGAGAGGTCAGCCTTCAGTAACTGCTATAGAATTCAGTATCCATGTATAATAGTAATTTGACCTATCTCACACCAGGCCTAAAAATCAGTTCTAGATTACAGACTAAGTGTTAAAAATAAACAATAACTTCTAGAATATGATGCAGGTGAATATCTAGTATGAAATGCAGTTCAACATTTTTTCTGTGATGAGTGAGTCTTGGAATGTCCGAGAGCTATATACTAACTATTCTTTGAATTTAGATTTTTATTTCAGGGCTTTTGTCTCTTCTGTAGGGTTTTCTGTCAATTACAATAACAATCTTTCATTTAGAAATTTATGTTAAATGATGTCTTATCTTTTGTGTTATTCCCTGGGGAGCCTGTAGTTTAAAAATAAAAAATTTTTAGCCTGGAGTGATGGCACAATGCCTTTAATTCCAGCACTCAGAGCAGAGAGATCTCTGAGTTTGAGGCCAGCTTGATCTACATAGTGAGTTCTGGGAAAACCAGGGCTACTTACTGAGACCCTGTCTCAAAAAGCAAAAAGTCCATTTTAAGGTAAGCTTAATGCATTATTAGTCTTTATGGATTCAATTTCAAAACTAGATAGAAATAGTTTCAGGATACTGTTAACTTTTGGTAAAAATTTAAGCATATATACATATACATGCTTTAATAGTTCACCTACACTTTACAATGTTTCTTTGAAACTGTTTACTAATATAGCAATCCTGTTTGATTTTAATACTAGGCAATACAGTGTTGGATTTGAGGTTGTAGCAGTTTCCATAATGGGAGATCCTGGTCCTCATGGCTTTCAGAGGAAATCTAGTGGTGACTATAGGTAATGTTGGCATTTTGTTTGTGTTTAGTGTATACTTTATGTGACATGATGTTCTATAAACCTTATTCTCATTTTTCCTGAATATAGGTGCGGATTTTGCTACTTAGAATTGGAAAATATACCTGCTGGGATCTTTAATATCATCCCTAGTACTTTTTTGCCTAAACAAGAAGGACCTTTTTTCTTGGACTTTAATAGTACTGTTCCCATCAAGACAACACAACTCCAATGATAGAGAACTCTCAGCTGTTACTGGATTCCATATTTAGCAGGCATCAACTCTTCAGACAGAGACAAATCATGATGGTGAGCCATCAGAATGGAATTAAATCAAAAACATGTTACAGTGGAATCTGGTACTTGTCATGGTGTTTGGTAAGAATTGTACATAGTCAGAATTACCTTATCACCTAAAGGTACTGTTTACATGGTTTTGTGCATACAGAGTTGGCATGTATTTAGGGGCTAACTTTGTATAAAAAATTATATATGATTACAGATTAGATTCAGCTATCACTGTGAGATGCTTTTGCTAACAGGACAAGGGAACTGAAACAAGATGAGGACAAGGAGGGCCACAGATCCACTGAATGCAAGAGCAGACTATTTTACTATCTTGAGATATTTACATTATGTTTCCTGTTTTTACAGAGCACGTAAGTTTACCCTGTTCATGTTGAACCCGACTGTACATCTTAGGCAACTGATTACCAAATGAATCATGTCATTATAACTAATTTGAATTTTCTATTGTGTCTTTAAATGTTTATTGTTGCCTAGATGTTATGAAATAATAAAGCTTTAAAAAGTACCATTTAGCTTAGCATGAAGATGCTCAGGCTTAAGAATGAAGGTTGTCAGTGTTAGATACATCATTCATTGTAGAGAGGACTGAGGTATATTTACTGTTGCTGTTTTTTAATTCTTAGCAGGTTGGTGAATGTAGTACTCTGAGACTGGAAATGTTAAAAGTTTAGTGTGTAGAGTTTTTAAATTGCTCTGTACTTGGTACTTTCATAACAGGGATTTGGAGAGTCCTTGAGAATTTAGTATGTGGTGATCGAGTTATACAGCATTCATAAAAAGTGAGTTGCCAGGAATTAGTGTCGTGTAAATTCCCATTTGTTTACATAGCAATCATCAGTATACAATGATGCTCAAGATTTTAAAGTTCTGAAAAATAGGATGGGATCTGTCATTGTCTCTACTTTATAATTATCAAAACAATTTCTACTGCCTTTAATTGAAATAAAATATTTATACTTATGGAAACTGTATATAATTTAAACTCCAGAACTTGGTTTGAGTTAATCTACTGTTCCTTGTAAAAGACAGATGTACATGAATATACATGCTTCAAAGATACCTTAATTCAGTAGTTGGAAGGTTTTTATCACTGAGATTTCACTTGGCGAAACTCTTAGGACTTTTGATTTAGCCATGGCATAAACTTGAAATATAACGATAAGGATTAATTTTTGCACTTGAAAACCTGATAGAAGGCTGAGAGGTAGGTAGCTCAGTAGCACAGTACTTGGCTTAGCATGTCCAAGGCCCTGGATTCAGTCCCCAGCAGCACAAAAATAAAACTCAGTAGAGAAGACCTATATGTAAATAGTGTTGACTCCTGTAATCAAGCTCCTCCGTGGAGATTCTGCAAGTGTACAGGTAAGGCTGGATCAGTTATGTGCACGTGCGCGCGCACACGCGCCCACGCACGCATGCACACACACTTCAAGAACTGCAATTTGAACTTGAAGTTTAAAATATAGAATAGGAAAATAGCCAGGAGTTTTTTTTTTTTTACTATGAACTTACTCATCATGCATACTCTTTTTAATCTTCCCAGTGGTTAAGTCAAGTATAGGCACTATTACTTCTTTTTACAACCAGGGAAATAAGCCTGAAAGATTTTGTTTTACAAGCCTGCAGCCCAGCTGCTTTCTGTGTGGGGACAGCAGGCTGGAACTGGTGGTTGGAATTGACAGTTGGATCTGTGTTGTGGGAAGGTGACTTCATTGAACCAGAAGCACAGTAGTGGAACAGATACTTTAAAAAGGGAAAATTAGAACCTGCTAGAGAGGAGGGAGTGGCTCAGGTGTCTAGTCTCAGCACACACATAGATGTTCAGACTCAAAGAGGAAACTCCCCCCTTGACACAGTAAAGAAAATGATCCACGCCTTCAATCCCAGCACTCGGGAGGCAGAGCCAGGCGGATCTCCGTGAGTTCAAGGCCAGCCTGGGCTACCAAGTGAGTTCCAGGAAAGATGCAAAGCTACACAGAGAAACCCTGTCTCAGAAAACCAAAAAAAAAAAAAAAAAAAAAAGAGCTAAAGAGGGCCAAGAACTAACTGAGGTTAGTAGCTAAATTTCAGAAACGGTAACTTCAAAGACTAACGGTGGTGGGGGGCCAAGGGGACAGGGTGGGAGAGTGAGTCAGTCTAAGGAGGGTGAGTCTCAGCACTGTAGAGAAAGTGAGAAGGCTGTGATGAGGAGCGGCAGGCGCTGCTGTAACTAGGAGGTGAGGAAGTGATGGCTGAATCAGGAGCTGGGCAAAAGTCGGCATTCCCTTCCTGATATAGGAGACAAGCAGGTGGCGGGTTGATGGGACAGGGAACTGAGGCAAGAAGCCAGATTATGAAGCCCCGGTGCCCAAGTAAGGGGTTTAATGCTGTTTCCTAACACAAGAAAATCCATCTTCTATTCTCTGTGATAAATGCTCACGAGATTTTACTGTGTGACTCCCACTTAAAAGGCACATGTAAGGAATAGTGTTCAGGGTGACAGATACTTGAGCCAGAAATCCCCTGTGTTGGATCCTGAACATTAGATTACACAAGTTTACCTCAGAAATATTGATAAGAAGGGAAAATGAGCAGTCTCAACTGCAGGGAAGAGAGTTGAAAGGGACATCCAGCAACTGAGACTATTAATAGGCAAAGCTCACTGGGCACTTCACCCCACAACATTGCAGTATGTAGCAGATACATTAAAATCCAATATTCTCAGATTTCTATTAGAAAAAGCACTGTGGAGCCAGCCACCCGGGAAGCTTTTAAAAGGACCCAAGTGTACCACAAATTAAATCAGACTGAGTCAGATGAAACCATATGGCAGGATGTTAGCCACCCACCCCCAGGAGACTACACTGACCAGTGAAGTGGAGAACCTCTCTTCTTTGGGCTGTGTGGCATGTGGCTGCCTGCCTCTGTCTCTCGTCAGTGCTTACCTTTGTAACACCAAAAGTGGAATTCTAATCCAGACCATGGCATTTGAACTTCATTTACCAGGGTTTCCCACCTTCCCTGAGAATGAGAGCAGACGCCCTCGCATTCCATGGTCTTCCTTAACAGAGCAAGGGGACTTCCCAGAGCAGAAGACAGACAACAGCGGGCTTTCTCATCAGAAGTCACAAAGTCTCTTAGTTTTTATTACCCTCAAGGTAGTAAAACAAGTACAAAATAACCTTGTAATTAGGATACTGGATCCATCAATAAAAAAGGAGAAACCACTGTTGTATGAAGCTATACACACATGGCTAAAATTTACAAGCTGTGACAGAATTAAAAGACAATTTGAAATGGGGGGGGGTTGCTTTTTTCTTCAGAAAAGCCAAATCAATAAAACAGGACAAATAAAATACAGTGCTCTAAATATGCATAACCATAAACACTAAGCGTCTAAACACACTACTATTAGTATAACATCCACTGCTTCTATTTACCAGCCTCTGCCAGCACATGCCCACTCCCTTTCCTAGCTTAAGGACAGTTTCCTCTAAGGAATACTAGGTGAAGCATAAACCTTAAATAATCTCAATTATTGTAGAAGTTACAACCTACAGAGCAATGAACTTCTTGTCAGTCTAGTAGAAGAGTGGCAGCCACTCTTCACATGCACTTCTCAGAATAAACCCCTTGGCTGGCAGGCCAGGGTTAGGCTACAGAGCCTCCCACAACCACGAGTCCCCTATGCTACGTCCCTGCTACCTCACTCCCCGCCCCACCCCCAAAAGTGCAGTTCATGGTAGCTTTCCTCGGAAATGGTTTGAATGGGTGTCCAGAAGACATGCTTTTAAAAAATCCCCCTCTGAGCACCAGAGGTGATGAAAATGAATTGTGTTCTTAGCATTGCTTTTAAGCTTTCACTAGGTCAGAACAATGTGTTCTGAACACTTGAGTTTTTGTTTGTGTGAGTTTTAAAATTATTTTGGTGCCCTGTGATAATAATGGAGAGAACATCTCAGTTTCCCCAAATAGAGAGGGGAGAGGGGATAGAGATGTAGGCCGGTGACCCCAGTCTGTCTAGGTGTCCAGTCCTCCTCCTGGTTCAGGTTCTTTCACAGAAACTAGTTATTGCTTCCACACTGCTGCTACAGGGAATGCTCTGCAAAGGCTGTGACCCTGGTCACAGTTTACCTGCGTGGCTCCGCTCTGAAACACACCAGCCCAAGAGCTCTTACCAAAGGGAAATTCTTCAGCCCTCCAGGTCACTGAGACTGGGTTAGTGCGGTTTAGAGTAAATGCATACTGTCTGGCTTGTGTTAAATGAGTATTGGCACGATGTTTCTTGAGTTTCATGTATACATGTGATCTGCACATGGGCCACATCCCTGAGTGGATCAGCCAATCTGCACCATTTTTATGTCAGCAATAATCCCATCTCTTCCTTTGGAGCACTGTAGGGAGAGTTGCTTCATACGGGTTTCCAAGGCCTGGCCCTCAAGGGACGTGCTGCTTTGGCTCCTGCCCCTGCCACCACTGCTGTTGCTGATGACACGATTGTTGTTGGCTTTGTCACTCGTTTTATTCTCAGCCCCTTCTGCTCTGTCTCCTGTAGAGATACAAAGGTTGCCAAATGGGAGCTGACAGTTCCAGGAGTTCCATAGGCCCTGGCATCAGCCACCTGAGTCCTCTGCAGTTCCCACTGCCGCCCACCAGGCATCTTGGGTTCTCAGCACTGGAGGACACACTGCATTTATCCCTCAGTGTGTATCTTTAGAGACGAGATTTACCATCCTCATCTACAGCTAGGAAGCAAACCTCTCTATTGGGAACTTGCCAAGGGGGACTGTTCTAAGGAGAGACATGGGACATAAATTCTATGTGATTGGAGCTGGCCAGGCAGAGTGCCAGGGACCCCAGAAGAGCGCTAGCAAAGGTATGGACAATCCACAAGTTGGGCTGCAACTTACCTCGTTCCACCTCACATTCGGGGGATGAGGCCCCACTGCATTCACTTCGAGGGCCCAGTATTGGAAACATCATTCCAAATTCAGACAGGGACACGGGGCTGGGCAGATCCAAGCTGCCAGGCCTTGCCACTGCAGGGAACTGGTCAGGCATTTCAGATGGACTTGTTGGTCCTGAACTAAAGCTGGACACAGACTGGGTTTCTGAGTCATCTTCAGACACTAAGTTGCTGCAGTTGTCGTCTTCAAAGGCTTCTGAAGCCACTATGATGAGAGAGAACATCAGTCAATGGAGTCTGCTAACTAGTAGCCCAATTCCTTAAAGGCTTGCAAACACGCTGTCTGCTGGCAGACAGTCTCACAGCATGGAGTCTGTAGGATCTACAGCCTTCCTGAGCCTTCTGACCAGCCTCCAGAGCATCTTGAAAAGCAGCAGCAGCTAGAGCTCATGGAAAGTCAGTGTTCTAGAAATAACTTAATCCCTGCTCTATAATCCTATGCCAGCAGGTGCTACCTAGAAAGGGTAGCTAGGGATGGCTAGGGTAGAGTGCATGTCTAGTATATACAAAGGCCTGATTTCTATCCCAGCACTGAAGAAAAGGGAAAGAAGAGAGGAAGAGAAATGGGAAGATAAATGTAGACACTAGCCCTCTGTAATCTGTCCTACACAGAGGCAATTGTACAATGAAGACTGAAGTCTTCCTTCTGGCATAAGCAGCAACTGCCGCTGGAAAGGGCAGCCCTGCATGGAATGTCTGTTAGTAACTTCTGATCTCCCTCAAAGCCTGCCTGACCACTGTTTGCAGCAAAGAACAACACTCATTTATAATGCTCTGGCTGTGCCTGAGTTTGGGGACCAGAATAACCAAGGCTCAGAGACACGCCATTCTTGTTTTCAGAGCCTCTCAGCCTGCATTCTCACTTTTAAGGTCTTTCCTAGTTCCCTTTATGCCTATGGCATCTTTAAAAATGGCCTTCTAGCATTCCAGAGAAGTACTGTATTACTTGAGACAGACTGAATTCAGATCCTAACTCCACTGTGTGGCCTTGTCAAGCTACTTGATTGCTCTATGTACAGGATTAAAGAAGTGATATATAAAATAACTCAGAGTCATTGATTACATTATAGTTTCATTTTCCTTCAACCTGGCACTTCAGAATTTGTTGGTGGTCTTCTAGAGTTGTTGAGCATGGGGCTAGTGATGGCTCAGTGGTTAAGAGACCTGCTGCTCTTCCAGAGGACCCGGGTTTGATTCCCAGCACCCACATGGAAGCTCACAACTGTCTAACTCCAGAGTATCTGATGACCTCTTCTAATACCAGGCAAGCATGTGGTATACATAGATAAATGTAGGAAAAAAACACTCATACATTATTTTTAAAACTACTACTAATAAGGAAAAGAAAAGAATTGCTGAGGAAGGGGCCTAAACAGCAATGGATTATTCCACAGAAAAAGAAAAGCCGTGAAGTGTCTGTTCGGTGTCCCAGTGTAGTTTTCTCGACTAGCAGAAACTAGGTCAATCCTTATCCTAGCTGCACAGGATATCCCATGTGCTCAGACCCCAGGGAGAGCGCCAGCTGCCACCTCTAACATCCCTCCTCACCTTCACAGCAGAGAAGACGCCATCCCCATCACATAGCTGAAGCAGATAACACTTCAAGGCCCTGCTAGCCCACACATGCAGTGGTAAACTGGGGTCTGAGTCACCAACTCTGTGTCCTAAGTCCCTATTAAATCCTCAGAACTTCTTAAAGTCTTGAACGTTCTAATGTGAGAGGAGTGGAGGTGGAACATTTCCCAGACTTACTTGACCATGGAATGCTAACATTCAGTAGTAAACCAAGGAACAGAGTGTCCTACAAAACATGAGAACCCACCGAAGAGCCTGCAGGCCTGCCCAATCCTCCAGTTCCCCAGTGGCCGGCAAAGGGTAGGGACACGATGGCCCTGAAAGCAGATCACAGATGCTGTCTGATCCCCTGGCCAGACTCACCAGAAATGGCATCAGGCTCCGGTTTGCCCCCAGGCAGGTTCTCCACTGATGTGATGCTGCCCTCTGCCCCCACACCACAGCCCCGAGGCCCCATGGCATTGGAACGCCGACGCTCGTGTATCTCATCGGAGATCCTCTCCAGGCTCTTCAGGGCTGCCTTATATTCGCCTTTTGCCAGGGCCAGCTTGGCCTGAAGGTCATCCACTGTCTTCTTCAGTTGCTGAATGGGAAAATGGAGGACTTGATAAGCCAGAGTGGCTCTGCATATCCCTATTGAGAGAGGGGCTACACACGATTACAACACAACTTCCTATAACACCCAAGAGATGATGGACCTAAGGGGGATTCAGTTACTTTCATCATGGCTATCCATTCCCTGTAAAGAAAATCACTATCATCTCAACATCAGTCCATATGACATGAGAATATGCAGAGATGGTTATTAATAAGATGTAGCCCTAGGGAAGGAACAGTGGACAGGTAAGTCCTGTAGCCTCCTCACTTTGTCCCAGACAGAAGTTCTTGGTCCCGTATCTGAATCACCTATAGGGCTACTTAAAATGCAGACTGCTGACCCAACCCCCGAAGGTTCTGACAGTAGAGTGGAGAGCCTGGGAACTCTGCTACCAAAACGTTTCCAGGACTGCTTGTCTTAGGAGCTCACACTGAGACCTAGTAAGTTAGCACAATTCAGTGAGCAAGTGAGTGAATGGCAAATAGCTCCAGACAACATGCAAACACCCAACACCATTTGAGAACTAAGGTCTAGGAATATGTTCCCCCATTTCCCCGTCACAGCACATGGGTCATTTGAAGGCCAGCTACCACACTAAAGTTGGATTTTAAGTGTGGGTAGGGGTAGAGAACAAAACAGTGACAGGGGAGGAGGGGCAAAAAACAAAAACAGTGACAAATCCAAGGTCACACATACCTCAAGCTGCACGTAGTACTTGGCCTTGAGCTCAAAATAAGGCCTGCAGAAGACAGGAAGAAGCTGTTAAGGATGTGATCTCACGGGGAACTCCTATAGATCAACCCACTGCAGCTAGTCAGGCCATTCAGGATTTAGGCCAGACACCAGCAGGGCTACTGGCTTACCCAAGGTCTCAGTAGATACATAGGCTCAGTAGCCTCCTCACTCCCATCTCAAGATTTCGGAAACCTTACATCCCGCTTCATTTTACTCTAGGGAGACTGTTGGGGTCCACTGACCGATAGAGAAGACGGGACTGAGGAACAGGCTGCTAAAAAACACTTCCTCTGCTGAGACCAACTACAGAAGCAAGCAATACCACCTCCTGTCAGCTAGGCATAGCAGGACTGACACTTCAACCTCAAGTTGGTCCTCGTGTACAGCGACAAAGGCTAGGTATTGGTGAACCAACCAGGTTACATTGGCAAGGAGAGAGAGAGACAAGCCCCCTGGACTCGGGGTCAGACAGCAGAGCTGGCACTTGGTAGCAGCCTTAGTGATGAGATGTTTCTCCTCCATCAAATTCCTATGTCCTGCATCTGTAATTGCTGATGACGACACATTGCGAGACCTTTTGGTGCATAAGGAAAATCTGAAATGTGGGCATAAGCTCCTTTTAGTGGCCAAACGGAATGGATGTCAGCCCAGCCAAGGTGTAGAGAAGTGTGGTAGGTGTAGGAGATGTCCAGGTGAACATGAATGTCAAAGACGGAGAACAAGGAAAAGAAGTGTGACCAAAGCAACAGGGAACGACAGAGTGACCCACCGGAGCCCCTGAAGCCATTCCAGGGAACTGGGGTCCAGTCTCACAGGCAGACAGGAGTTGTCCAAAAGTGTCTGGAGAGGTTGGCAGAGTGTGACCACAGGGAGTCTGCTTCCTTACCAGGTCAGTGAGGAGTGACAGGTCAAGTGTGAGAGAAGTATACAGAGGGCACCAGGGACTCGAAACTCCATGTATTCACACCCAACAAAGCAAGCAGCATGGAAAGCTTCTCCCTTGGCCATGGGGGAGGGGAGGTTTCCAGGAACCCTCACCACCTCTCCTGGCTGTGTCCCCAGAAGGTCATATATATCTGCTGAAGGGCAGTGGCAAACACTTAAACGTTTCCTATAGATGCATGTAAATGTGATGGTTGGAGGGAGCAGACAGAAATCAGAGGGTGGGCCCAGGAGAGGACATGGGGTAGTACAGAGCCGAGAGCAGCAACCTCTTCATTTAATAATGTCTTCCCTTACCTGGCATGTTCTTTCACCTGAACACAGGTTCTCTGTCAAGCTCTAGCTGCTCAGAACCAGGAGGAGCAGACATCAGTAGCTTAGCACATAACTTTCGGTCCCAGTTCCGACTCACTGTTGGGTCCTTTCTCTTGGAGGCCCAGGGAATGAAACAGGGACCCTGTCTCCCCAGTCATGTTTTCCCACTATGATTGTTACTTTGTCAACATGTAGAGTGGTATCAGGAGAAGAGCTTGGGAAAAGCGCCACTAACCAGTCTGGTAGCATTTCAGCAGCTCTTGATGCACAGAAACCGTGAACGGTGAGCAGAGGTCACCCCTACTGTGCTGATAGGCACACTAAGAGACAGGTCTTGTCTAGTCCATACCATCAGCTACAAAGCCAAGCATACAAGCCGAGTCCCCAAAGCGTAGTCTATGGGCCAGATAACAGTTTGCTTTGGAAATTCCTTTTCCTGTGTCACCCATGTAAGTCATATCTGGAGCAATTCTCCTGCCCCCTGCTGGCATCCCTGCCCATGGCAGTGGCAGCAGGGGGTGGTCTGGGGGTGTCACATAGGACTCCTGGGGCACAGGGCACTAGGCAGGAAATTCTAGGGCCTACCTACATAAAGTGCTTGCTCCGGTAATCCCTCAGTGAAAGCAGAGAAAAAGTGGAGCAGACGCAGAAGAGAGCCGTTCCCACCTGGGGACGGACGTGCCCAGACTTACTTGGACTTGTTGATGGCTCGCTTGAGTTTCTTCTCCAGCTGCCGCATGCGGCCCATGGCAGCATTGTACCTGGCTGCCGTCTCCTTGTGTACCAGTTCACTCCTCGTCTTGGTCTGCTCGGCCTCCATGACCTTCCAAACAACAGCAGAGACCCTCATGTCATTTAAAAAACAAAAAGTTCCTTGAGAAAATCTACAGGAGATTAAGATTAAATGTCAACAAAACAGGATCTGCTTTCTTCCTGATATAGTTTGAAAAAGCCTGTCAGATCACATACCCAAGTTGGCTATGACAGTGACTGAGAAATACTCAGCTTCCACCCATATCTACTTCCTTCTGCGTGAGCCTGCAGAACCTGGGAGAACCCCAGGGCCAGCCTGATGGACAGGCAAATGGCCGAACTGCACCAGTGGGGGCTTCAGAGCTACCTAACTAGAAGAACATTGAAACGAAAAGCACCAAGACTAGGCATGGCAGCAGAAAAGTCAGCAGGGCAGCCTTTCCCCCACGCTCCTGAAGTGGTGGCCCAGAGGAGCCCGGAATGCTTTCCAGCAGTTAAAGTTAAAGTTGTTCAGATTAGAGTCTGAGGTTCGCAAAAAGCCACCATCAAGAGAAAGGCAAAGTTCTGGTGGAAACATGGCGCCACACCTGTTGATAAACCAACAAGAGTCCTGAGTGCCCCGAACCAGGACCAGAGCAAGGCTGGCTTGATCTGAGAACCACAAGGACAGCCGAGTTCCCTGTCTTCTAGGTACAGCCACACTATACTGTACAACTAGAGAAATGGCAACAAGGTTAGGCAAGGTCACGGGGTCAGTCCCTGTTAACCCGAGTTGGGTGAGGGAGTGGGGCGTGGTCCTTGGCTTCTCTCCTAGACCCCAGCAGGGTCACTGGTGTCTGTAACTTGAGGGGAAAGAAGCACACAGAAAGGTTACTGGAATTCTCTGACATCCAGTCAGCCCTGGTTCAGTAGAGAGCCCAGGATGGACAAGATCAAGGAAAGAAACTGAGGACTGGCTGGCATCGTGAGTGCCCAGGAGAAGTCCCTGGTGAAGGTACAGCCTCAGTTGCGGTGGAGACCCCAGGATATTGGAGATGCTGGGACTATGGAGCAACCACCAAGGAAGCATCAGGTGTCGAGTGGAGGCAGCCTGAGTCTGAAACAGGCTGTGCACATGCTGTGGGTGGCAAAGCTGGAGATCCGGATCATGAGTGAGTTCCAGACACTAGACACTAGACACTGAGCTACAGAATTTGATTTATACTGCTGGATGTTGAATGTTTCTTTGACTTGTTTTTATATTCCCTTTTGAAGAAAGTATTTAACTTTTTGTTTGTTGTTATTGTTTTTAATTTTACAGGGATCCACAGTTAAGAGACTTTGGCTACGTTAAAAGAAACAATTAGACTTTTATGTGCTGAATTTTTGACAATGGGATTTTTAAAATGGCTTTTTAGATGTATTTATTTGTATTTTATGTATGTATGTGTTTTGCATGCATGTATGTCTGTGCACTACATGAGTGCCTGTTGCCTGTGGAAGCCAGAGGAAGGGGTCAGATCCCCTGGAACTGGAGTTAGAGATGGTTGTGAGCCTCCATGTGAATGCTGGGAATTGAACCCGAGTCCTCTAGAAGAGCAGCCAGTTCTCTTTAACTACTGAGCGTCTCTCCAGCCCACCAAGGAACTTTGAAATGTTTGGCTGCATTTTATTGTTTTTCTTTCCTTTTTGTTTTTGAGACAAGGTCTTACTGTGTAGCTCTGGCTGGCCTGGAACTCGGTTTGTAGGTCTAGCGGCCTTGGATTCTCAGGGATCCACCTGTCTGAGCCTCCCGACTGCTGGGATTAAAGGTATGCACATGCCTGGCTCTGGCCTGTATTTTACACTGTTATATTAATAAGAGGTCCTGGGAACACGGTTAATAGTGACGTGTCCATGTGTCAAGCTGACAAAGGACAGTGGGGCTGGTTAATTTTTGCCAGCTTGACTTAGGATGGAGTCATGGGAAGGAGTGACTCCCTCCGATTGCCCTGTAAGACTAAGCTGTGTTTTTTTTGTTTTTTGGTTTTTTTTTTTTTTGATTAATGGCTAAATTCAATTACTTGAATCCAAATATTCAGAACTAGTATAACAGTAATTTCCTCCTTTATCAGGTCAAACCACTACCATGATAATATATTTTTTTGCTTGCATAATAATTATGCTTTTACCTTAGTATAATGTGTGTGTTTTATAAATGTATAATGATTTTTTAGAACGATGACATGGCTTGTCTATGGGAGTATTTAAAAATAAAATATTATCATCATAGTAAAGGCAGAAAGATCCTAAAGGTGATTGAAAAAGTTCCTTTCTAAAGAGAAAGGGGAAATTAGGGCAAAGGCAGTCCGGGTGGAAAGCCGTCCCTTCAGTGGGAGAACTGCCTACGGTCGGCCGTCTTCTTGCTGGTGTGTTTAAAGATCTTGGACTTTTCCACTCTCTTTGTTTTCTGGTAGCCGAATCCACCACCATCTCCTCTCTTATTAAGCTTGCCATCATGGCTGCTCACGTTCAGATCCACGAAAGGAGGGACCTTAAAACCAAATGACAGAGTGACCTGAGGCAAAGTTGTTCACATTAAAGATCTGCTTGAGGGAGTGCGAGTCATACGCTCGAATGTAGGGCTTGTATGCTTCCTGTGCAGACTTACGGAGAAAGTAGTTCTTCTCAATTAGCTTTTCCAGCTGAGACTGAATATCAGAAACTTTAGACCAGGAAAAGTCAAACTGATTCAATGGAACCTTGGATTGCTTCAGGTAACGGAGGAAACCCAACTCTTCAGGGCGTAGGATGAGCAGGGCGTGCCCTCTCCCATTCAGGCCCCTGGCTGTTCTACCCACACGATGATTGTATTCCTAGGGGTCATTGGGAGGGTCATACTGAACAATCCAGTCCACTTCAGGGATGTCCAGCACCCTGGCGGCCACATCTGTGCACAGCAGTATCCCTGAATCTGCATTGCAGAATTGGAAGAACGTGGTTGTTCGCTTATTCTTATTCTGCTTTTGCCTTCCATGGATGGCCGAGAGGCAGGTCAATGTAGTTCAGTAGCTCATAGTGGTACTTCACAGACGTACATGATGAAAAGAAGACCATCACTTTCTTCTTCCGGTTCTTCTTAAGGAATGTGAAGAGCAGAAGGAACCTCTTCTCAGAGGGACACACAACATATCCCTGCTCAAGCCCATCCACCATGGCAACCTCTTTATCATCATCAACACCCACATACAATGGCTCTTTTTTCAGAGAAATTCTTGCCAAGTCTTCAACTTTTTGAGTTTGTGTGGCAGAAAAGAGCATGGTTTGCCTGTGTACTGGCAAAAGTTTAATAATTTGCTTTAATTCTTCTTCAAACCCAACATCCAAGATACGATCAGCCTCATCAATAACCAGACACTGGAGGTTCTTGTACATAAACCCTGGAGTATTCTGCATGTGGTCTAGGAGCCGGCCTGGGGTGGCCACGATGATGTTGATGCCATTGACGAGCTTCTGCGCTTCAACAGACCTGTTACTGCCACCCATGATTAGCCCATACGTGTGAACATGGTGCGTCATCAGTTCCTTCAGAAAACCGAAGGTCTGCATGGTCAGTTCTCTGGTAGGAGAGAGAATCAGGACTCCTGTTCCATTCCTGGGCATGAACTTCAGCTTGACAATGAGCTCGATCACAGGGATGAGGAAAGCAAGGGTTTTGCCACTGCCTGCTTTCGCAGCTGCCAGAAGATCCCTGCCTTCCAGAAGTGGCCTGGTACTTGTCTGTTGGATCTCGGTCATGCACCCGAAGCCCATTTCTTCCATAGCCTTCAAAGTGTTTTCATTGACGAGGTTCGACAAGGAAGCAAATGAAAGCACCTGTCAGTCCGAGGGGCAGGGACTCCTCCCTGCCGTCTGGCTCCTCCTCACCACCATCTTCTTCCTCTTGAGCCCCAATGCTTTCTTCGGTTTTTGTTTTTTTGGTGTCAGGCCCAGCATCATTTGCCATTTTCCTCTTTTTCTTCTTCTTTTTCTTTTTTGGTTCTGAATCAGGAGAAGGCGTTGCTGCTGTTTCCCCATTGGTTAAAGTGGTAGGCTTTTGGGGTGATCTTTTAACTTTCGAGTTTTCCACTGTCTCTTCAGGCATGCCTCCACTTTGTGCTTGTGCTGAGCCCACATTCACAGAATGTTTCATGGCTTTCTTAACTTTTCCGACTCTGACTTCTTCTTTAGGTACATCTCCGTTTTGAGGCAGTGACAGGCTCATGTCTGATGCTTCCTGCAGCGTCAGGTTTCGCTGCCGCAGCTTGACGTTCTGCTTCTCGATCTTCTTGCGCAGGAGTTTCATCTGTAAGTGCAACATGTTGCCCGGCTGCACGAGCTGGCTGCGCGGAGCAGCGGGTGCGCGTGCGCAGTTGGAACACGGAAGTGTGCGTCGCCAATGTATAATAATTTTTAAGGAAAAGGCGAGAAGAGAGTCGGGCTGGAGCAAGGCAACATGCTAGCTAGAGAGCTAGAAGAATCCTTCTCTTTTTTATTTCTAAAACAAATATTTCACAATGAAATAAATAAGTATCTCATGCTTGACACATGGGGAAACAGCAGTAGCTCCTCAGTCTAGTCTTGAATCTTAAGCTTTAAATGAATTATTATTGTTGTTGTTGTTTTGATTTTTTGAGACAGGGTTTCTCTGTGTAACACCTCTGGCTATCCTGGATCTCACTCTGTAGACCAGGCTGGCCTAGAACTCACAGAGATCCTGCCTGCCTCTGCCTCCTGAGTGCTGGGATTAAAGGCATGCGCCACCACCACAATCACCACCGGAGCTGGGCTCTTAATGAATTACTGGCCTAACTTTTATGAAACCTGAAAACCCCATGCCTCTCAGACAATATATCAGAGGTGATTTGTTCTTTTATGGGGAGCTCTGCCCAGAACTGAAGAGATGCACTTGAAGTGGACTCAACTGAAAAGATGCTGTTCCAAGCTGCTGAACAGAAAGTGTCCCAGGCAAAGCAGGGCTCTCCCCAGCTGTACATGGACCCTCATTCCACGTCAGCTCCCAGGCTGCAAACAAGCAAAGGCTTTCTAAACGTCAGCACCCAGAACGCCCCAAGCACTTTGCTACACTGCCAGCCACGCCTTCAGAGGCGACACACATCAGGATTTCTGCCTCACACTATCAGGACACATCACTATACTTCATCTGCATCCCGCCTCTCCACCTACACAACCTCCAGCCCTGGAAAGAGACCCCCACCACTACAAACACAGCTTCCTGCCCAGTGGCCACCAAGCAAATCACCCTGGTACACTGCCTAGGAAACCAAGGAGGCTCCTCCATCAGCAGCCTAGAATCAGGCATAAGCTGTGTGCAGTGATAGGAGAGGGAAGTTAGACATGAGGGGAGGCAAAGTTGGAGCCCAGGGACAAAAGCCTCCTCCCCGGAAAGGTGGATCAGCATGGATCAAGAGAGATGGAGCCACAGAGGAAAGCCTTTTCCGGGGCCACCCCGGCTCCCGGAAGCTCCTGTTGGTTGGGTATTTCGTCCAGACTCAGGTTCCCTATCCCCATCTCTACAAGGTGCTCTTCTGTTTTGCTGCCACCACACTGACACACCATTTACACCAATAAGCACCTCCTGTGGCAAAGAACAAGAGGCCGAACCTGGAGTTGATAGCCTAGTGGGGTATTGCAGCTCCTGCTGCAATAGGTATCATTCAAAGCAGTGTGGGATCCAGGCGGCTGGGGTAGCTCTGGCTGCTCAGAGGCGCTGTGGTCGCAGAGGCAGCATGTGGAGAGGGGTCCTGAGTACGTGGCATTTGGGTAGTAGGTGGGAGTAAACGTGTCACTGGTTTTTGTTTCATTATTTGAGATGCTGTATTCCCTACCATCTGACACACGGTCCGTGGATCCCCTTGCACCACCATGCCCAGCTTGGAGGAAACACTTCTAATAGGCTACGGTTCTCCTCTGCATCTTGCCACAGGTCCTGTGTCCCATTTGCCACAGCCATGGCATGACCACACAGGACACACAAAGATGGGCAATGGTGCTCTGCTTCCCACATCCTTATCGGAGCCAGAAGGCAGCAGGTGAACGTAGCTCAGAGACAACTGTCTAAGATGGAGGAGGTCTTCTTCTTCATTCCGGTGGTCTTGTCCTGGGGCCCATCCACAGCCTCTCTCTAACCCGAAACCTCCAGGCGGAAAGGGGCTTCCCCATCTCACAGCCTCACCGAACAACTCCAGACTGCACCTCTACGCCATGCAGGGGACATACGGTACCCTCATCCCCCTTCAGGCAGTTTTCCAGGCAGCGACTCTCCTTCCATCCTGGAAGCCTGGAGGAGGGGCTGCCCATGCCCTGTCCTTTCCTCCCCAGGAACCCCTGCTGCCAGCTCATCAGCGAGGACTGCCTTCCTCTGTCCACACCACATTTCCCTCTTCCTCCACCTGGTCCCTTGTAGCAGACACGAGGAAAGCCAATCCCTCCCTCTCCGGCTGCCAGCGCTCCTGTCTGGAGAACGGAAAGCCATTGCCTTCCCCAAAAGGCTGCTTCAAGATCAAAGAGGCCAAGGTCTGGAGACGCCTCTGCCACCAAGCCTCCCTCCGGTGCTGAGGACACAAGCCCTGTGCCCTGAGGGAGGCACTCAGCTGCAGACTTGGCAGTGTTCTGGAACCCTGTGCTGTTTCTCAGCACCAAGTCCAGAACTGTCCCCATGGCCTGTCTGTGGTGTTACATGTGACCACTAGAGAATACTGGGGTTCCTCACGTCTAGGGTGTTACAGCTTCAGTATGGCCATCTAATGTTCCATTAGACTGAGGACTGAGAGGAGACAGATGGCCTCAAGTGAGGACCATGTGGAGATATGGAGGAGAGGGTTATAAGACGCTCCGTTCCCCTAATGAAACAGGCTTCCTGGCATCTCCAGAAGGCAGCCAGGCATGCTGCCCTGCATGGCCTCGTGCTGAGGCATCCCAGCATGCTAGCCCCCAGGAGGCCTGGGAAACGGTCAGGTATTGGGAGAAATGCTCGATTCAGACAGAGGGTCACAGTCATTCATGCTATTTCAGAGCCAAACATGAGCATCTGGACTGCAGGAAGGATTGTGTCTGTATTATCCTGCAGGCTGAAGCTCTGAATAGAGTTTAATGAGGTAAGGGAAAGGTCATGGTCTCAAGAGCATTTTTATGTGGTTTTCCCCCCCTGTTGTCAGGGATGGATCTGGCTTCTTACAGGCTAAGGGTAAGCACTTGTTCTGTTACCGAGCTATCTGCTCAGAGGGGAGGATCATTTCTCACCAGTTCAAGGAGAATCATCCCAAGGCTATGCAACCATGATGGAACCAAAGTAAAGGAAACACTGTCCATGATGAGCCTGTGAGCCAGAACTCCACGTTGACTCACACAGGCTGCTGCCCCCTACTACATGAACCAGATGCCTGGGTCCTTTGTTTTAGTGGCCAGAGGGCCCATGGGCCACTGTGAATCCCTAACTGACCTGAGGAGGTCTGAAGTGACCTTGTAAAGCTCCACAGTCTGTTTGCTGCAGACCCCAGAACTTTCCAAAGACTAAGCATGTGGTGCCTTGTGGACAGTGTGAGGGTCTTGGGAGGCCTCTGTGTGCAGTTACCCACCACTGTTAACCCCATGAATAAAATGTGGACTTTCTTATTTCATAAGAACAGATCCAGTGGTTTCTTTCTCATTTTTTTTTAAAGACAGGGTTCCTTACATAGCCCAGGTTAGCCTTGGTCCAGCTGTCTTAGTCTCCTGTCTGGCATTATAGGCATACACCACCATAAGCAGGCACATTTGGGATTTCTGAAATGGCCTCTTACAGGTTGCTACAGATCGACAGCTTTGGAGGGCAAGAGGACCAAAAGGAAAGTCGGGCCTGCGGCTTCCTTAGTTGCTTCTTCTCCTCTACCAGGGCTCTGCACAGCTTCCAACCTCCCCTTCAGGTTTCTCTACAGCTGACCCGGTAAGAATTTTCTCAGCCTCGCTGGGTCTATAAGCATCATGGCCATTAGGGGGCAGGAAGCTCCAGGCTGCCAACCACAGGCTCTGTCTCCAGCCCCAGGGAGAGTTGGTGAAAAGTCAAGTCCAATCTGCCTCCTGAAGTCATTTGTACATCAGGCTTTTCTATTTAAAGATACTCACGGCCATCTTTAGTCATCAGGACCTGAGCAACTGTGGCAGGGGAGATTGACAGGAGCAGCCACTGGCACTGACTCCTGGACCTCTTGTCTAGCCCCACAGACAGCCTTCCTGTCCCTCACTGAAACCTAAGCTACAGTCTGCGCTCAGGGTCCACAGCTTGTCTGCCTGCCCTATAGAAACCTTTGGCCTTGTGGGGGACAAGCTGGTGCCATGGAGACCAAGAATCAGAAGAACTAGAGCTGTACCTGGTAGATGGATGCAGTATCCAGGAATAGTCTGTGACCTCAGCAAACTACAGCGTCAAGCAGGGTAGGAATGTCCCCAGTGTGGTGACATCGTGGGCCTTCAGGGAGCAGAGCTATCAGACCAGTGCCCAAGGAGTGGGGATGTAGTGCAGTGTTAGACTGCTTGCCTACAATGTGAAAGGTCCTGGGTTCGATCCCTCGCACAAGAAGAGAATGCTCATTTGCCACTTGAAGAGGAGATGGCCCTCTGAGAACCAGAAACAGCCAGACACCACATATGTCAGCCTTGAATCTGGACTTCCTGGCTTCCAGAACTGTGAGAAATACATCTCTATGTAGGAGCCAGTCCGTTTATGGAATTTTGTTTAGTAGCCTACCTAGACCAAGACAATTACCACTTCCAATTCTGAGCAAGGTGGCCAGAGAGGAAGTCCTGGGAGCAAGCAGAGAGCCAAATAATGCTGACATAAACCACACATGACAATCACTCCCAGCTACTGCCTTACTACTTACTCCCCAGACCCCAGCTTCACCGGGAAGGCCCTGCCTGCCTGAGTGCGTGCCCACTTGTTTCTGGGCTAGGCACTTCACCCACCATCATACACACCCATGGGCAGGCTGAGACTGTTAATGGGACTTCTACCAGGGACCGGCTGGTGGTCCTTCCGGTGTCCTGGGAGCCAACCTTGGAGAACATCCTGGCCCCTCTGGGAAATCTGACTCCACTGCCAAGACATTCAGGGACCATGTGAACCAGACAAGTTTCAGGCAATACAGAGAAAGATTAGCCTCATCTGCCACTGGGGCACTGTCATGCCTGAGTGTGGCTTAAAGCCAGTGCCCTGAAAAGGCTACACAGAGCAGACAGCCCATGACCTTTACAGGAGCGTTTCATGCTACCCAGGAACCTGTCTCTACTCCTGTGGGGACCCAAAGAACACACAGCATCCAGGTCCAGGCGCCAGTGCACACACGTCACTCCTACCCTCTGAGTGGCGTGGTTCAGCATCTCCTGCCAAGCGGAGTCAAACTGGCGTTTGTCATCCTCCAGCAGCCGCTGCTCGGCCAGGGAGATGGTCTCCTTGGCAGCACGGAGCACCTCGGTGGCCCTCTGGAAGTCCTGTGTGGCTTTCTGAGCTTCCAGCTGAGCCTGTTGAGAGAGAAGGTTGTGTGAGGCAAAGACCAGGAGTCCCTGGGGCCCATCACCCCCACCCCGGAGAAAGGGACGGGCTAACAGGTAGCTGAATGCTGAGTGGAACCCAGATAGGCCAGCGGACAGTCTTCACAGTCTGGAGCTCAACAGACAAGTAACCGCATAGATCTCGCATCTGTGATGGGAATGGCTAAGGCAGTTGTGGCCATTCTCCAAAGCCCTGGCTCAGGATCGAAGCCCAGGCAGGCGCAGCAGTCCTGGGCACTTTCCCTGTACATCAGAACCGAAAGTGCCCCCAGAGACCATAGTTGTGGGGCTTTGGGCTACAGATGAGGCACAGTAGCTGAAAACATCCTCACCCCTGAGATTCCAAAGCTGGTCAGAAGCAAGGCTTCAGGCAAACGCCCTACAACATGGGTGCCAGCCTAGCGTGGCCACTGCCTCAGTTCACACTAACTGCAGAGACAGGCCACTCGTGGCAGGGGCCAGGCCCAGGACCTATTACCAACACAACGCTACAGCCATCCTCACAGCTACAGCAGCCCCCAGTACATGTGATGCTGGTGTGTGTGTGTGTGTGTGTGTGTGTGTACATGAGTGTCTGTGTGTGTATGTGTGCATGCAGAGAAGCCCGAGGTTAACCCTGGAGCCTTGTTCTCTGTGACAAGGTTTCTCACTGGCCTGAAATTCACCTGTTTAGCTAGGCTGGCTGGCCAGCCAGCTCTAGGAACCCATCCCCCCCCCCCCCCCCCCCCCAGTGCGGAATTACAGCACGCACCACCATGCCTGGCTTTCTTATGTGGGTTCTGCGGACTGAGAACTCAGCCCCTGCTGCTTGCACAATACAGAAGCAAGAGGCCTAGGGGTTCAGATCCCCGAAAGTCACATAAATTCCGGGGAGCTGTGGCACCTGCCACAGCTGGGAAAATGAAGGCGGGGTCCTTGAAGCAAGCTGGTTAGACTAGCTACACCTCACAGCTCTGGGTTTGACTGAGACCCTGCCGCAAAAAATAAGGTGGACAACTGATTGAGGAGGATTCCTGATACCCACCCACACACATGTGGCTATGCAAACACACATGTATGCTTACCACACACATACACGTGAAAAGAAAAAATACTTCATTTCAAAGACTGAACAAAAAAATGTTAATTATCCCATTAGTCATTTTTCTGATCAATGACGAGATAATATTCGAGATATGCTAGATTAAATCAAACATACCGAAATTAATTTTACTTCAGTGATTACCAGAAACTATAAATTTGCATAGGTGACTCTCACACTGCTGTGTTTGGACAATGATGCTCCTCCCTCAAGAGTGGGCCACTGTGATGTGTCTGTGTGACTGCATCAGAAACAGGGCTGGGCTGGGCGGTGGTGGTGCATGCCTTTAATCCCAGCACCCGGGAGGTAGAGGCAGGTGGATTTCTGTGAGTTCGAGGCCAGCCTGGTCTATAGAGCGAGATCCAGGAAAGGCAACAAAACAACACAGAGAAACCCTGTCTTGAAATCTCCCCCCCCCCAAAAAAAAGAAAGACACAGGGCTGGGGAGATGGCTTGCTGTGCCCAGTGTAAGGACCTAAGTTCAGGTCCCCAGATCCCACATAAAGCCAGATCCGGTAGCACACATCTGTAACACCGGCACTCCACGGTGAGATGGGAGATGGAGGAGACAGGAGACTCCCCAGAAGCTCACAGGCCAGCGGTTAGCCTGGTGAAGGCAGGAGCGAAACGAGACCCTGTCTCAAACAAGGTGGAAGGCAGAGCTGACACCGGAGGCCATTCTCTGACCTCCATACTCACACTGTAGCACATGCTCCCCTAACAAAGGAAGCAGCATCACACTACAGCCCCAGCTCTCCTTGGGCTCACCTCCAATTTCCCACCAGAGCAGGGGCAGGCCACGCTTCATATTAATCTGCCACAGCATCACTTCCCTGCCCCCAGGTCAGCAGCGTCCCTGGGCCAATTACAGAAACTCTGACGGGACACTAACAGGACAGCCCCTGGGACTTAGGAGGGGAACAACAGGGCCCCACCCTTCCCCAGAGAAAGTCTCACGTGACTTAGAGGAAATCTTCACAGAGTCTGAAGGTACTTTGCAAAGAAAATTAAGGGGAAAAGGAACAAAGCAGCTGAGAGCACAGAGCACAGGAACCCCGCCCGCCCGGGGGAGAAACAGCTCAGTGACCCATGGTAACCCATGATGGGCATCCCCTGGTCTGGCCTGTGCACCCACAGTCCCAGCCCTCCAGACCACAGAGATCCACTCAGGAGACCGAGACCTACCTGTGGCTGAAGCACACATATCTGTGCTTCCAGGCTGGGCACAAGGGCAGGAAAAGGGGCCTTGTTTCTCGTAAGAGGAAGGATTTGTAAAGGACGGCCCTGAAGAGAGGCCTGAAGGGCAGGGAAGAGCTGCGGCTCAGAGGATGGAGACCAGGGAAGTACTTGAGGTTAGAGAAAGCATCTGAAGCTGTATCATGAGACAGGGCTGTAAGAGGGTTGTTGATTTGTTTCAAGACAGGGTTTCTCTATATAACAGCCCTGGCTGTCCTCTGTAGACCAGACTGGCCTCGAACTCATGGAAATCCACCTGTCACTGTCTCACAAATTCTGGGATTAAAGGTGTGTGCCACCACCACTCTGCAAAGAGTACTTTTAAAAAGCTAGCCTGGGCTATATGACAAGATCCTGTCTCAAAAAAATTTAATTAATAATAATAATAATAATAATAATAATAATAGAAGCCCTAATGAATGTCCACCTACCAGCCAACTCCATCCGCAGAGGTAGCCTTAGCCACATAGGGATAGGGATGCCCACCCTCTCTAGAACTAACCAGTCACTGAAAAGTAACTGGATACCAGACATGACTCACCCTCCCCAGGCTGAGCATCCTCCTACCCTTCCTTCCTTCTCCCGGAAGGACAGCCCTGCGGCCTCCATCTTTCCAGACAGGTTCAAGAAGGGTGAATCTGGACAGGTTCAGGAAAGGGTGAATTGCGACCCATCCTGTTCTGGTGGAAGCTCCACCTCAGCCCCTGGCACCCCTACACCCAAAGAGTCCGGAAGGTTCTGGTGGAAACTCCACCTCGACTCTCCTTCCCCGTCTCTCCCCTCAAACCCAGCCCTGTCTCAAGCCTGCCAAACACCACTCCTCCCCGAGAGATGCTCAAGACCACTCCCACAGAGTATTTAAACTGCACCCCAGAAAACAGACACAAGGTTTTTCAGTCTTTCTTCCCTGTCCCCTCTCTGGGGGCTGGAAAATCCTCTGGGACCGTTTTCCCCATCAAACCTGGACTTTTTCTTATTTAGTTTGGTTTGGTCTGATTTGGATTGCTGCATCTGTGGAGAGGTTTATTGGGGTGCAGAAACTTTTCCTACCCCTCCAAACTCCCTCTACCCGTAGCTTCACAACAGTGAAACACATGGATTCATCCCTTGGACCCCGAAGGTTTTCTAAAATGGGATCTCTCTGCCCCCTCTTCATTTATTTATTTACTTAGTTAATTTTTGAGATATCTTCCTTTGAGGCTTTGAGGTTGGGCTCAAACTCAAGGCAATTCTCCTGCCTCACCTTCCTGCAATCTGGGATTACAAAGATAGTCAAATCACAATTTTTTTAAGGTCTCTATGTAGACCAGGTCAGCCTTGAACTTGCCACAATCCTCCTGTCTCTGCCTCCCAACTACACAAGCCTTTGTGTGTTTTGTTTGTTTGTGGTGTGCATGTGTGTGTGGTATATGCACACGTGTCTTTTCATTTGCTACAAGTGTTTTGGGTTTTTTGTTTGTTTGTTTTTAGCTGCCCAGAATAGGTGCTGAGAATTGAACCCAGGTCTTCAAGAGTGGTATATGCTTTTAACCACTGAGCCATCTCTCCAGACCTGCGTGTGGAAGCCTGGGGTTGACAATAGGTGTCTTCTTCGATGGCTTTCTACCTTATATAGTGAGGCAGGATCTCTCAGTTGAGTCCAGAACTCATAAATTCAGCTAGGTTAGCTTCTTCCAGGATCCTCTGTTCCTCTCCAGGAACTGGGATTACAGGTGGGCTGCCACGCCCACCCAACGTTTATGTGGGTGCCAGGGGTCCCAACTGCAGTCCTCACACTTGAATAGCAAGTACTTTACTCCGTGAGCCAACTCCCCACCCCTGTGTTCATTCATTCATTCATTCATTCATTCATTCATTCATTCATTTAATTTTGAGACAGCGACTCACATGGCCCAGACCAGCCTCAAACTTAAATTTAATGTGTAACTAAGAATGAGCTTGAGGGCTGGAGAGGACTCAGTGGTTAAGTGCTCTTACTGCTCTAGTAGACTACGGGAGTTCAGCTGCCAGCACTCACGTCAAGTGGCTTACAGATTTACAGCCACCTGAGACTCCAGCTCTGGGGGACCCAGCACCCTCTCACACACATAAATAAAAAGGCAAAAATAAAATCTTAGGAAAAGAATGAGCGTGAACTCCTGCAGTGAGCACATGGTGCGAGCCCAGGAAAGACTCCTCACCAGACACTGACTCCGTGGGAACTCTGGGCGACTTCCAGCCTCCAGAACACGCCTGCTGTTTAGGTTTCCAGTCTAGGCATTTTCCTGCAGCAATGCCAAGAAGTCAGGCACTGCAGAAGGAGCACCTAGAATGTGGAAAGAGCCCTGGAAACAGATGTGGGGACTTCTGAGGTGCACACTGGAGACCACCTTTCATAAAACACCCCCTCTCCTCTGTGCTCTCTGGCTTGTGGCAGTCTCATGTAGTTCAGGGTGACCCCCAGCTTACCACATAACGAGGCTGGTGAGAACGCCTGATCCTTCTACCCCCTGGGATTAAAGGCATAAGCCACCACGTCAAGGGCTACTCATACCCACTTCCTAAACTATATACACAGGACAAATACGGAGGCACATGGAGGGAGGGAATATTCCGGGGCTCACTGGCCAGCAAGAAACAGATGCACGTGATTCGGCATCTATTAAATGCCCTCTGGAGACTCTGCTCCAGAATACAGAGGCCAGCCTCTAAAGCGGGCCCAGGTAAGTTAGGAAAATGGGCACATTCATAAGGAACTCTATGAAGCCAGTCATGAACTGAGAGAGGAGAGAGTGTGAAGGAAGAGGTTGTTATTAAAGTCTCCTGGCAGAGACTTCTCAGGTGTTGGACCTGAGGACATGCCATTAGAATCACCCAAGAGCAACTACCTGTATTTGAAATTGATAGAGTATTCCAGTAATATCACAAGACACAGAACCCTGAACAGCAGAAGCCAATTTAGCAATCCCAGAGAAAGCTGATTATCTAGTTCCTTCCTTCCTTCCTTCCTTCCTTCCTTCCTTCCTTCCTTCCTTCCTTCCTTCCTTCCTTCCTTCCTTCCTTCATCCTGTGGATGGAACCCAGGAGCTCACACATGCCAGGCAAATGCTCTCCTGCTGAGCTACCCACTCAGCTTCAGAATGTTCACCATCGTATGAAAGATGACACCTAGAGATCCCGGACACAACTAATAAAATTCAGCCTCTGAAGCACAACAAAGCCCCGGACCCTGTTACTACGCGATCCGACTAAGGGCTTTTGGCTCTGGGCTCCGAGGTCATGCAGTTGTTCACTCAGCAAGAGAAAACCAATGAGTAAACCGGAGAGGTGAGGCCTGTGTCTAAGAGTGCCACTGAGGCACATGCCCAGCTCTGTTTGGGCTGTAAGATGCCCACAGGAAAAGACTGAGATACCTCCGTGACTCGGGGATGCGAACAGAGTTCGTGGGAACAGCCACGGGGAGAATTTTTAAAGGCTGCTCATGAAAGAGCTGGATGGGTGACCTTTGTTACACACCAGCCCTCGTCAGCGGTGTCTGCAAAGCACCTGAAAACATACGGGCATTCTACAAGGTGCCACGGGTGAGGCGGAGGTGAAAAGTAGAAAATCTTGCCAGAAGGCAACAGGCAGGGTGTCCTTTGACTCAAAATCCACTCAGCTCCTAACTGCTCTCTGGAGGGCATGCAGACGTTTGTACTCGCTACACCAAAGGTTCGGGTGTAATGAGGTCTACAGACCACCCGGTCTACACCCCTCATTTTTCTAAGGAAGGCATCTCGCACATATCACAGTCAGGAACCCAGAGCCCCTGGTCCCTGTATCATGCAGTACGTGCTGCCAGGGTGTTTCTGACACTGACCTTATGGCTGGGTGGCTGGGTAATCTACCGTCAACAGAATAGGGCAAAACCCCCGACACAGCAGTTCAGCCTGAATCAGCATGTCAGCCCATTTCTGCTTCTTCCTCCTGCTTGTACCTCCATCACCATGACTAGCAATTTACACCAACGCCAGCCACGTGCCCCAGGGCCTCTAGGAACAGCCCATTCCAGATCACACTCTTCCTGTGGCTGCAGGGACACACCAGATGCCAACTTCTCCCCACCCACCCTCTCCAGAAGGGTGCGCCCACAGTCCCGCGAGGGTTTCTTCCCACACCTGCGGTGCCGCAGCAGGGAGAGGCCCATCTGCTGGGGAGCTACTGAAGGCGGGAGTCCCGGACCAGGCCCGGGCAGGCAGGTGCATCTGACAGGGGACGTACAGCAGTGACTGTTCTTCCTGGGCCCCACACGAGCTAGGCAAGAGTGAACTACATTCTATACCTATAAACTTCACACCACCCTCTGCTATGGTAGCTTCCCCAAGTCAGCAGGGCTGAACCCACACACCCCACTCATGACTTGGCCTGCTACTCTGCCATCTGCAGGATAGGCATCCAGCTTCAGAATCTAAAAGACACATAGGAATCTGAGAATACAATCATCCTTCCTTCCGCTGGGAAACAAAATGCAGACTCGGGGCTCAAAGTGGCTGAGTCATCCATCATCCAACACTCCAAAGTGGTGGAGTGTTGCCTTACACCAGAGGGGATGCTGAAGGCTCACCAGGCAAAGGCCACATCCTCTGTCATCGTACCTCACGTCCTGGGCAGCTCATAATCTGATGCTGACAGGAACAGAGGTGTGGAAGGAAGTAGGGTAGGCCAGGGCTGCAGCTCAGTGACTAGAATGCACAAGGCCCTAGGGGCCATCACAGAAGGGGAAATGGGGAAAAGAGAGAGAGAGAGAGAGAAAAAGAGCAAATGGGGAAAGAGGGAGAGAGGGAGGGAGGAAGGGAGAGAAAGATGGGGGGGATGGCAGAAGAGATGGTTGGTGGTGGTGGGGAGACAGAGATAAAGTACTTGCCATGCAAGCCTGATGACCTGAGTTCGATCCCTAGAACCCGCATACATAGAAGAGAACTGACTCCACAAAGTTGTTCTCTGGCCACCACGCCAGTGCTGTGGTGCACACAGGCACACCATACATATAACAAATAAATAAATAGAAATAAAAAGAGGAGGTAATTTAACCTCAAAAAGAAACCAGAACTAGAAAGCTGGAACTGGACACAGTGTCTCCTCCCACCCTGGCCTTGGTCTCAGTCCTAGTGTCAAGGACCTGGAGACACCAGGAGCCCTTGGCCAAGTTCTGATCCGCCTCCTCCTCTCCTTCCTCTCCACCAGGGAGCCTTCTGGCTCTAGCCCTGCAGGCATAGCCTTCTTGACCTGGGGACTGTGAGGAAGGCACCCACACTTCCCACCATCCCCAATATGAACAAACAGGCCCCCTATGGCGTCCCAGTTCCCCAGGATTCCCAGCTCTTACCACACCAGCATGTTAACAAAAGACACATTCCAATGCCTTGCACAGAACTGGCATTGATGGCTGGGACAATTGGGTCACTATGAGGCAGGAGGCTGTGTCCAGAGATATGAGAGGATCAGGGTACATTCCTGGCCCCAACAAAGACCACTGTCTTGGGCCTGCAACCTTGAACTAGTGGCTCCCTGTGTCCAGCTGGAATGCCAAGGCCCCTGATAACACCCATACAGTCTCCTTACAGTAAGTATCCAAGCACAGCATCACCACACCCACAGAAGTGTTCCGCAAGAAGAGGCCAGCCAGGGCACCTGAGTCAGGGGACAGCTACTGAGCAGTTCTGCTTGGGCAGTCTTGCTTTTTTTTAAAGATTTGGTGTGTGTGTGTGTGTGTGTGTGTGTGTGTGTGTGTGTGTACATGTGCATGCATGCGAGCATGCATGAGTGTGAGTACATGTGTGTAGCTGTGATCATATGTATGCCAGAGAGGATACTGGACATCTCAGAGATACACTTACAGTCATTTGCAGAATACTCAGTTTGTTATGTGGGTTTTGTGATCCAAACTCTGGTCCTCATGACTGAGCAAGTACTCTTAACTGATGAGCTAGGTATTTTTCCCCCTTAAAATTTTTTTCATACAATATATTTTGATCATATCCCTTCCCCTCCCCCAATTCCTCCCAGCACCCCCATCTCTATTCACCCACCTTCATGTCCTTTCTCTCTTAAAAACAAAAAATAAAAATAAAAACAAAACCCAGAAAGACAAAAAAGTACCAAAACAAAACACATGCTCCCTGCCCACATGCATGCATACACACACACACACACACACACACACACACACACACACACCATGGAGTGTGTTTTGTTGGCTAACTACTCCTACGCATGAGGTCTGCCCTGGAGTGTGGTTGATATACCAAGTACACTCCATTATAGAGAAGACTGATTTTTCTTTTCCCAGCAGGTATCAATGGCGAATATCTTCTTGGTTGGGGGTGGGACTTTGTGTCCACGTCCCCTTCTCAGTGCTGGCATTCTGGCTGAACCTGTGCAGGTCCTGTGGGCGCTGTCACAGTCTCTGACATCAGCCCTGTTGTATCTAGAAGGCACTGTTTCCTTGGAATCATCCATCACTTCTGGCTTATTACAATTTTTCTATGTCTTCTTTTGAACAGATCCCTGAGCTTGCAAATTTCATAATTTCATTTGTCTTAACTGCTAGATTATACTCCATTGTGTAAATTACCACATTTCTATTATCTATTCATCAGCTGATGGACATCTAGGCTGTTTCCAGTTTCTGGCTATTGTGAATTGAGCAGCAGTGAATGTGGATGGACAAGTGTCTCTGTAGCAGGATGCAGAGTCCTTTGATCAATGCCCAAGAGTGGCATAGCTGGATCTTGTGGAGGATCAAATTCCCACTTTTTGAGGACCCTCCACACTGATTTCCACAGGGGCTGTGACAGTTTGCACGTCCACCAGCAATGAGTAAGTGTTTCCCTTCCCTGCAGCCTTGCCATTGTGTGCTGGCATTTGTTTGATCAGTCCTGGCAATTCTGATAGAAGACGAAAATCTCAAAGTAATTTTAGTTTGTATTTCCTTGGTGGCCAAAGATTTTGAGCATTTTTTTTTTTTTTTTTTGTTTTTTTCAAGACAGGGTTTCTCTGCATAGTTTTGCACCTTTCCTAGAGCTCACTTGGTAGCCCAGGCTGGCCTCGAGCTCACAGAGATTCGCCTGGCTTTGCCTCCCGAGTGCTGGGATTAAAGGCGATTTTGAGCATTTTGAAAGTGTTTCTCAACCATTTGTTTTTCATCTTTTAGGAATTTTTGTTTAGTTCTATACCACATTTTTAAATTGGGTTGTTTTCTTGATGTTCATCAAAAAACTATATATTCTAGATACTAACTCTCTATCAGACGCATAAATGACAGGTTTTTTTCATATCTATAGGCTGCACTTTGCTTGAATGATGGTGTTCTTGGCTATAGAACATGAGGTCCCATTTATTAATTGTTGGTCTTTGTGCCTGTGCCGTCAGCATCCTGCTCAGAAAATCCTTTCCTGTGCCAATGAGTTCAAGCCTGTATTAGTCAGGGGTCTCTAGAATACCAGAACTTATAGAATGAATCTCTTTATATATATATGGCATTTATTAGAATCACTTATAGGCTAGAGTCCAACTATGGCAGGCTCTGAACAGAAAGTACAAGAATCCAGAAGTTGCTCAGTCTACAAGGCTGGATGTCTCAGCTGGTCTTCAGTATCTCCTGGAATGCCAAAGAAGCAGGCTCTGATGCTCTAGAACTTGCTACCAAGGCAAGAGAGCAAGCAGGCCAAGAGCAAAAGCTTCCATCTTCCATGTCCTTATATAGACTTCCAGCAGAAGGTATGACCGGGATTAAATGTGTGTCTTCCTGCCTTAAGATCCTAATCAAAAGTGTCTTCGTACCTCAAAGGTCCGGATTAGAAGTGGATTCACCTATTTCAAACCAAGCAAAAATGATCTCTCACAGGTGTGCCCTCCATTTCTGGATTGTAGTTCGTTCCAGATGTGGTCAAGTTGACAACCAAGAAGAGCAGTCACCGAGCCTATCACCACTTTCTTCTTAGATGTGTTTTTTTATTAGGGTGTGTTTGCGACTTCTATAAAGTTTACAAAAGTGCCTCTTTCCATCTTATTTAATTTCATTTTATGAGACAGAGTCTTGCTATACACAGCCCTGGGTAGCCAGCACTTGGCTATGTAATACAGGCTGCCTCAAACATATACAGTCCCCCTACCTCAGAGGTGTGTGTGTGTGTGTGTGTGTGTGTGTGTGTGTGTGTGTGTGTGAGAGAGAGAGAGAGAGAGAGAGAGAGAGAGAGAGAGAGAGAGAGAGAGAGAGAGAGAAAGAGAGAGAGAGAGTCTCTCTATGTAGTCCTGGCTGGCTTGAAATTCACTCTGTAGCCCAGGCTGGCCTTGAACTCACAGAGACCTGCCTCTCCCTGTCTTCCGAGTGCTGGGATTAAAGTCGTGCCCAGCCTGCCTCAGATCCTGAGTGTCCACGAGCATGTGCCACCACACCCAGCCAACGTGCCTCCTATCAGCCATCACTGCTCATTTTCTGCTACACAGCTCTTTCTTCAAACTCAAAACTATGTCACTGGATTGAGCAACCGTGCAGCTGAGCCAGAAGGGTGGGTCACACTATACACCCCAAAGACACAGCCGTTTCCAGTCAGATGCCTTAAACCTGGCAGGTCCAAACTGTGGCCCACAGGCCGCCTGTCTCAGGATAGCTATGAATGCGGCCCAATATTTTGTAGGTGACATCATGTCAGAGTTAAACAGCTGGACACTGCTCCTTTAAACCAGTCATAAGAACACATTCTTGCTGGGCAGTGGTGATGTATGCCTTTAATCCCAGCACTCGGGAGGCAGAGGCAGGCGGATCTCTGTGAGTTCAAGGCCAGCCTGGGCTACAGAGTGAGTTCCAGGAAAGGCTCCAAAGCTACACAGAGAAACCCTGTCTTGAAACCCCCCCCCCAAAAAAATCCCAAAAAACAAAAAAAAACATATTCTTTAAAGATTTGTTGAATTTATGTTCATGTGTGCTAACCTGTGTGAATGTATATGTGCTGTGTGCATGCGGTGCCTGAAGAAGCCAGAAGAGGGCATCAGATACCCTTGATCTGGAGTTACAGCAGTTGTGAGACTCGTGTGGATGTTGGGAACCAGACCTCTGCAAGAGCAGTAAGCATTCATAACAAGGAGTCATCTCGCCGCCCAAAGAACGCATTGTTTTAAACAACGGAGAAATGATTGAATTACATGAAGTGAGGTGTGAATTACAGGTGTGAATTACTGAATTACAGGAGGTGTGGTAGGTACAGGGTATAGGGTGCTTATCTATAATTCTAGTACACAGAGATTCAAAGCAGAAGGATTTATGTGTGTGGTATCAGAAACTGGCAACTGAACTTGGGATCTTTTGCATAAGCCTTGTAAACTGCCACTCAGCCATGTCTCTAGCATCGCTTTTTGTATTTTTTAATTCTGAGGCAAAGACTCACTAAGTTATTCTGGTTGGCCTTGAACTTGTAATTCTTGCCTTGGCCTCCTGAGTAACTGGGATTACAGACCTGTTTCACCAGGCCAGGCTTAGCCAGGAGGATCTGGAGTTGAAGTCAGCCTGGGCCACACAGTGAGTGAGGCACTTTCTACCCACCCTTCCAACCCCTCAAGGCCAACTGCGACGCAGTGTGGTATGAATGTAGTCTCACACCTGTGTGTGGGAGGCCTGGTGCTCTTTGTAATGTGCATATCTGGTGATTTCTGGCACTATCTCTCTGCCTAATAACTACCCCAACATAGCCACAGCACAGGTCCTGTCTCCCCTCCACTCAGTGACAGAGTTCACCACCCACTCCATATTCTTACACTTGCCATTCCTTCAGTCAGAATCACAACCCTACTCCCCTCCCACCCTAGGGGACTCCTACTCACCCTTTAAAACCCACTTCAAGTGTTCCATCTGCTGTGCACTCTTGATTGACTACAGAATACTGGACTTGAGTTAGTTCTTCTATCTTCTTTCTTATGACCCTTAGAAAGCTGTGGATGTCTTTCTGTACGCTATAAATATGTGTTGCTCTGATTGGTTGATAAATAAAATGCTGATTGGCCAGTAGTTAGGCAGGAAGTGTAGGCAGGATAAACATTCAAGGAGAATTCTGGGAAGTGAAAGGCTGAGTCAGCAGACGCCGGCCCACCGTCCAGGGAGCAGCACGTAACAGCACACAGGTAAAGCCACGGAACATGTGACAACATAAAGATGAACAGAAATGGGCTGAGTTTAAATGTAAGAGGTAGACAGTGGTAGGCCTGAGCTAATGGCCTAGCAGTTTTAATTGATATAAGCCTCTATAGGTTTACTTGGTCTGAGCAGCTGCAGGACCAGGCAGGACACAGGAAAACTTTCAGCTACAGTGATGAGCCATTGTGTTCCTCAGAGTAAATAGCCCTATTCTTCTAAGCGCACTCAGCTCACTACAGAACCCAGGCTGAACAAGACCCTCCTGCCTCTGCCTCCCCAGTGCTGGAATTACAGGCAATCACCACCACGTACACTCTTCCTCTTTTTTTTCAACTCCTGTTTAACTTAGATTGCCAACCTGTGGCCAGGAACTTTCCAAGGCAGTCTGTACCACCCTGCAGCTGCTGGGCTGTGAGTCTGCAACCCAAAAACTCCACAAGAGCACAAGCATGGCCAACAGCAGCACACCTACCACAGGTGATCACAGGTCCTTCCAAACCAACTGTGCCTCCTCTGTATCATCATTCTCACCCACAGCCAGATGGAGGAGGAGCTGTCCTGAGCCCTGGCACAGACATCTACCTGACAGGACATCACTCACAAGCCGTCCGCCGTTCTGAGGACAATAAATGACCACAAACTTCTTCAAATCACCTTCAGGCCAGAGAAACTCCACTAACATAAAGACATGAAGAGACAGGAGACCAGCTCTCTGGATTCAGAGATGGGAGTGGGGGGTGATGGGGATAGCCACAACAAGCTGGAGAACCCCTCTGCCACCCCACCAGCCCCCACACTGACCCTGACCCATGCCAGGCTTTCTTGAGTCAACCCTGTGTGTTCCTTATGCCCACCTGGAGGCTGTTTTCCGACATGCTAGGCTAAGTTCACAGTCACAAATAGTCTCCATGCCTTTGTGACAAAAAGTACTCAGAAAGTCAGAGGGACATCTGTCCTGGCCAAGCTCCAGCCTCCCGCAGGTTAGGGCTTCTCTGGCTGCACTCTGAAGGGCTGCAGAGGCAGAGGACTTGCCGTTCCATACAGAGTGACTTCTACAAACACCAACTCACTCTGTGATGGAGGCTCAGGGCCCCCCATCAGTCTGCAGACCTGTGACAGCACCAGGGAGAGTGTGAAGGGAGACCCTGACGGGAGACCCTGACGGGAGACCATGACGGGAGGAAGCCGAAGGGCAACTCCAGTCATAGAGCCAACACAACTAGGTGAAACCTGTTCGGTTCCCCAGGCCCGAGAGCCTTGGGGTCAAGACTCCACAGCAAAAGTCCAATGCACACCATCCCCTCATTCACTTTCACTCACGGTAGGGACACAGTCTCCCCTAGGACCAGGAAGCCTCCTGAGGGCACAGCTGCCATGCTGTTTTTATTTTCCGTGTGTGTGTGTGTGTGTGTGTGTGTGTGTGTGTGTGTGTGTGTGTGTGTGTGATGTGTTCAGGTGCCGGGAGAGGCCAGAAGAGAACATCAGATCCACTGGAGCAGGATGGAGTTATAGAAGTTGTAAGCTACCCAATATGGATGTTGAGAACCAAACTCCAGCCCTGTGGGGTGCAGGAGCACTCTGCACCACGGAGTCACTGGATTCCTCCAGCCCTGTGGGGTGCAGGAGCACTCTGCACCACGGAGCTACTCCATTCCTCCAGCCCTTCTGTTGTGCTTTTTCCTTCCCACACCCAGAAGGCTGCCAGTGTGTAAGAAATATTTGTTTAATTAAGGTATCCAGCTATGAGCCATACTGTGAACAAACCCCTTGTGGCCACTTATTTTAAGGCATTTGTGATTCTCTTTGCTCTCCTACGGCTCACACAATAAAATCAACGTGGCTCCTTGCGCGTCTGTTCTCGGAAGGATCCAAGGATGGGAAAGCTCCGGGAAAGCGTCCCACCAGTGGTATGCATAAGTCACAGCGGGAATGCCTCCAGCCCCAGCTCATCCCCTCACTGCACTTCATCTGTTTCCAAGCTAGAGGTTGCATAACCCAGATTCCAAAGAGACTTCAGGAAACACAAGCCTGCGGAAAACTTCTTGAAACTTAAAGGTCCAGGATTCGGTGTGTATTTTGCCATATGATAGCATGTGTGAAACCGACTTTGAAAACCGCTGAGCATCTTCTGAGGCTGAGGATGCAGAGAGCTCCGCTCCACCCCTCCATTCTGTCTCATTACTGTTTGCTCTCGGTCAGGAAGCCACATCCCAGCTATGGCTTTCCAAGATACAGGAAGACACCTGTGGAAGCCAAACGGCCCTCCAGGTACACGGTGAAGTCAGGAGTAAAGTGGATGCTGATTTGCCAGAGGCATACAGGAAATGGTCCTCAGAAAGTGAAAGGACTAGTTTGCATCTCACCAAGACCTTAACAATCACTACCAGAGGCCATACATGGTGGCATGCACTTTTAATCAATTCCAGCACCTGGGAAGCAGCAGAAGCAGGCAGATCTCTGTGAGTTTGAGGCCAACCTGGTCTACAAAGTGGCTTAGTCCTCAAAAAAACAAAAAAAACAAAAAAACAAAAAAAAAAACAAAAAAAAACAGCACAAACAAACAAAAAACCAAAATAAAACAAACAAACAAACAAACAAAAAACAAGAAAAACTTTGTGGGGAAGAGTTCTGAGTCCACAGGCACAGTGATCACACACACTTCTGAGTGTTAAAGCAGTGTTGAGCAGGAGGCTGAAGCCACCAATGCAGATGTGTACATGCATGTGGAGGGGGGAGGGGTGGCATGTTCAAAGGACAACTTGTGGAAGCTGGGTCTCTGGTTCACCGTGTGGGTCCTGGGGAGCAAACCCTGACCATCATCAGGCTTAGCACCTGGCTGATAAATCTTGCAGATGTGTGAACAATTGACTTTAAAGTACTGGCTCCTGGGATCGTGCAGCAAGCCTGGAATCTGTGGGGGGGGAGGGGCCCCCAAGAAGAGAGAGACAGGGCTGCAGTTCAAGTCTGCACAGGGCCTGCTTGCTGCAGAGAGGTCTCTGTCCTGTTCAGGTCCTGGTTGCATCAGCACCGTTATGAAAAGCCCTGCAGTGTCTCTGACCACATGCCGGGTACCACGGTCCAACCACAGAACACGGAAGACTGACCACAGAAGTGTGTGCTCCTCTGGGCGAGGCTATCACAACTGACTTTGGCAAGGCAGCTGGGCTGGGAGGTGGTGCAGAGATATGGGGGCACCAGGAAGCGGGCTGGGGCAGGGGAAAGGCTATCCCACCAGTGTGCGTAAGCCATGAGGGCTTGCATCTAAGATGTGGCCCTGGGAAGTGAGTCATTCAGAATCACATTTGTAAGAGAAAGTCTGAGTGGAGTCTTCAACTTTCTGAAACACAAGGACATCCACTTACAGATGTGTGGGAGGCAAGGATTTCCTCACAGGACTCCCATACAGCACAAGAGGAAGGAAGTCTCCCATACAGCAAGGGTGGCATGTGAGTCAGCAGAGGAATTTGGGTAGGCACACAGTGCTTCTCTGTCCAGAGGGGTTCCATGTCTGCTCTGGGGGCCACATATGCCTACCCGTCAGCTACTCCAGCCAGGCGCCTTTCTAGACGGTAGAAAACTACAGAGCAGATACGGAAAGGCTGTTGGGGCCACCCAATATCCATTCTCCCTTTCGTCCCTAGAAACAAACCTAGCTACCTAGGAGGCTCAAAGCCAAGGCTCCTACCAGCTCCTTGACAACATAAACAGCTTCTAACAATAAATGGAAGCAGTGTACTGCGCAAGACTATGTAAGAGTCTTTAAACACCTTCCCTGTTCTTCCTTCTGTCCTGAAACACAGATGTGGGCTGGAGAGACGGATCAGCGCTGAAGGGCACTTCCAAAGGACCCCAGTTCAGTTCCCAGCACCCACATCAGGTGGCTCACAGCCACCTATACTGCCAGCTCCAGGGGACCCAATGCCTTCTTCTGGCCCACCATTTACTTACACACACACACACACACACACACACACACACACGCACGCACGCACGCACGCACGCACGCACGCACGCACGCACGCACGCACACATACACATAAATAAAAAGAAATACTTAAAAATACAAAGAGCCTAGTACAGACACTTCCTACTGCCTTGGAGGAAGACCCACGCCCATGTGAAAACAGGCTTCCCAGGCTTCTCTATATGCAGAGACTTTCACTGGGCTAGTCTAGGCCTCAGGTTGAGACCGGAATTCAAAGCATACTCACAGCCTCAGGCGCTCTCAAAGTCTTCCCTTTCACAAATAAAGAACGCAGCAGCTCCGGCAGAGCATGGCTTCTGCAGAGGGCTGGGATGAACCAACAAGCAACAGTAGCTTTTCCGGTGTCTACCGGAACCATTCTCCAGTGAAATGTACATAGAGGCTCCCTAGACAGCTTGTCACAGCCCCAAGGGTGAGGCAGAACCGCTGCTCCCTCTAAAGTAGCAGCGACTCCCCAGAGCCTAGGGAAAGTCTTATAGAGAAGGAGCAAATGGCCAATAGTCAGTAATTAACTAATTAAGGCAGTCACAAATCATGAAGGGGTCACTATGGGAATCCATGTGGAGGTTCCTTAAAAAAACTAAATACAGAACTACCCTACCCTGTGACCCAGTTACACAACTTCCGGGTGCATCCTGAAGGACTCTTAAGTCAGCGTACCACAGAGATCCCGGGATGCCCACATTCCACATGGGACTGTTCGTGAGAGCCGAGTCGGAGTCAGCCTACATGTCCATTAGCGGATGGTAAAGAAATGTGGTCTGTTATCCGCCACAATGAACAAAGCATGCCATTGGCAAGAAACATTGGTGGGGTTGAAGACAGCCACTGCTCTGGTTCCTTGGCGGTCACTGTGACAAAACGCTCCGACCAGAAGCAGTGTGTGTGTGCGTGTGCGTGTGTGTGTGTGTGTGGGGGGGGGGCAGGGTAAATGGGTTTACTCCATCTCATGCTTCCGGGCACTCTTTGAAGGAAGTTGGAACAGGAACTCGAGGCAGGAATCTGAAGGCAGGACTCCTTGCCGTTCCACCCAGCATCATCTCTGACCAGGAGACTCAGGTCAAGAACAGCAGGAACCACAGAGGGTGCTGATGCTTGCCGGCTCACTCACCGGCTCACTCACCGGCTCATGATCAGCTGGCTTTTCTATCTAGTCCAGGACTAGACCTGCCTAGGGATGGAGTCACACACAGTGGGCCGGATCCTCCTGCATCAGCTAGTAAGACCACTCCCCTCGGCAGGCCCACGGACCAATCTGATCCCGGCAATTCCTCAACTGAGGCTTTCCTCTCAGGTGACTCTGACTCTAGGCTGTCACACTGACACCTGGAACTCACTAGGACCGTCCTGGTAGGCGGAAAGGCAGGTATCACGCGTCTTATCTCTTGTGTGGAAACCAAGCTAAAGAGAGAGAGGAGGCAATGTGGTTTTGCATGTCTGCAGTCCCAACACAGCATGGGGAAGTCGGGCAGGAGGATTGTGAGTTCAAGGTTACTCTTGGCTACACAGTGAGTTCTGTGCCAGCCTAGGCTACATGAGACTGACTCTCAAAACAAAAACAACAAATAGACCGAAGCAGGAGACCCAGAGTTCAAAGCCATCCTGGGCTACACAGGGAGACTTGTTTCAAAATAAAACTATTAATTTAATTCTTTTTTAGCAGACAGGATAGAAAAGGGACTACATAAAAGCAGAGGAAAGGGGCCAGTGAGAAGGTGAGTGAAAGTATGAAAGTACTATCATGAAACCCACTACCTTTCCAATTAACATATGCAAATAAAGGAAAGAGCGGAGGGCAGAAAGTTGAAGCCGGGTGTGGTAGCTCACGAAGCCAATCCCGTAGGAGGCTGCAGGACTGCCATAAGGTCAAGCCTGGGCTACATAATGAGTTCTAAGTTAGTACAGGCTACACAGTGAAACTGTCTTAAAACAAACACAAACAAACAGACAAATAAATAAATGAAAGGAGGGTGGGAGGGAGGAGAGGGAGAGAGGAGAAATCTGCCAAGAGAGAAACCAGGAAGTGGCCGGAGAAGTCGAGGGAAGAAACAGCCTCTGAGGGGCCCAAATTCCAGAAGAATCTTCAGAAAGAGCCAGCTGACGCGGCCTCTCGTGAAGCCCTTTGGAATTCTGTCTGGGGCTGACCAGCTCCCAGCAGCTTTGTTAGTGGGGATTATGGGGCTGAATCTCCTGGCTCGGCAGTGCCCAGCAAGGTAGCACCAGACTGTCTTCACGAGTGCCTAAGCCAGGCTCACCCTCAGCTAAGCCATGGGTCTGTGCAAAACAGGCCTGCAGAGAGAGCTCCACAAGCGGGGAGTCAGCCCACAGGAAGGGCAGCTAACACCCCTAACACTCCTTCACCTGCTGATACCTCAACGCAGCTCCTCTTCTGTAGGCTTGCCAGAATCAGCCCATAAATATAAAATACGAGAGGGCTGGAAGGATGGCTCAGAGGTTAGCGCATACTGCTTGTGAGAAAATTCCTGGAAAGATGCTGAGGCTACCAAGGCGGACTGGCTGATTAAGGCTGCAGTCATGCACAGAGGTTGGAATGTTGCAGGTCCAGAGGTCAATCACCTTATCTCAGGCTAGCTGGCGGCCCCTGGATAGCCATTCCTTGCCTAGTCGGTATCAGAACATCTTGTGACGAACAGATAAGAACCTTCTGGAATTTATTTACTTAGCAGATCACTAGCTTCCACCAAGCCAAAAGCTAAGAATGTCATCAGATAGCATCTCAGGCGCAAAGGAGACTCGCCCAACTTGCTGTACCTGCCTCTCTAACGCATCTGCCAGTGTGTGTGTGTGTGTGTGTGTGTGTGTGTGTGTGTGTGTGTGTGCATGCATGCATGCATGCATGCGCGCGCCTTGATTTATAACCTTCTATGTTTTGTTATTATAAAACTCCATGAGCCAGGTGTGGTGGCGCACACCTTTAATCCCAGCGCTCGGGAGGCAGAGGCAGGTGGATCTCTGTGAGTTGGAGGCCAGCCTGGTCTACAGAGTGAGTTCCAGGACAGCTAGGACTACACAGAGAAACCCTGTCTCAATGGAAAAAAACAAAACAAAACAAAACAAAAAACACAGAGAAACTGCTTCTGTATGGGAACATGGAATCTGGGGTAACCTAGCTCTGAGTTTCCGGGGACTTGGTCACTCAAATCTAGCTCCAGAACAAACTCTTATTCTCTTAGAGGTGAGAGCCGTGTTTTTACATCAACATGTCCTTGCACAGGCTGACGGTAACCTCCTGTCTCTGAAGTGCTGGGAGTGCAACCGTGTGTGTGTGTGTGTGTGTGTGTGTGTGTGTGTGTGTGTGTGTGTGTCTCGTCATGCCTTGGGGGTTCTTTCTTTTCTTTTTCTTTGGCAGTTCTGGCTCTCAAACCAGGGCTTTGAACACACTAGGAAAATATTTTACTGAGCTACATTCCAAATCCAGGTAATTCATCAGGTCCTTTGGGGTCAGTTTTCATGGGAAGGAAATGGGGAAATATCACTAGTGGGGGTGGGAAAAAGAAAAAGTAGAAAAGCAGGGGCACCCCCAAAGCAAAAAAAACAGGAACTGAAAATGTCCCAAAGTGCTCTTGAGGAAGCCTGCCCTCCGGCCAGAGCTCAAATCATGTTGCCTGGCAGCATAAAAGGCCCGCTGTACTGACCAAACTAGCTACAGAAACACGGAAATCCTGAGTTTCTGTAACTGGATGATGAATCACCTTGCGGCTCTTTCCAGGGAATGCCTGTGGTGTGCGGAGAGGGCGGGGAGGGAACTGGCCCCCTCCAGGGCACGGTGCACGGTCTAGTAAAAACAGGAAACACAAGTGGGTGTGGCGGTTCCGGCTCTCACCTCAGCACTCAGGAGGCAGAGGCAGGAGGATTGCGAGTTCCAGGCCAGCTTGAGTCACAGCCAGATCCTGTCACTGTCCATCCTCAACCTGATAAAATACATAGCAGCCACCAGAAATATGCAAGGGGCTCTGTGGACTCAGATAGCACAGCGGACTCCACAACAAGGCCCTTTCCCTGCTCACCACGGTTCTGTGGTGCCCATCTGCTGCCTACCCGGCAGGGCTGGCTGGGAATCGGCCATGCCCCAGAGAGAGAAAAGCAAGCCCTTGGTACATAGCTCCAAGTATGGCAATGGGCGCCTCCTGCCTCCCTGCCTGCCTGCGATTTTCACAGCCAGCCAGCCCTCTGTGCCAGCCTTCCTGCCCCCTGCACTCAGGGAAGGGTCAAGTGCAAGTGTGTCCACACCAGAGAAACCTCCTCCAGATGGGCCCTACCATATCTATTTCTAGCTCTAGCCCTGGGCCAGGATGCCTGAGGCAGAGCTCACTAGAGAAGCAGGAGGTGCGGCCAACCCCAAGGTGTGGAACAGCTCACTCCAGCCAAGACAGGTCCCTCTGTGTCAGGGGCTTTGGCCTGGCAGAGGCTGCCACTCATCTCCGGAGCCCATTCTAATTCAAAAGTGCTGGCTTCAGTCAGGTGTGATGTTGCACATCTTTAATCTCAACACTTGGCAGGCGGATCTCTGTGAATTTCATAGTTTTAGGCCAGCTTGGTCAACACAGCAAGTTCCAGGCCAGCTAGAGCTACATAGTGAGACCCTGTCTCAAAAAACATATAAATATTGGCTTCCTGGGCATGGTGGCACACACTGGTGATCCCAATGCTTGGGAGGCTGAGGCAGGAGGATCAGGAGTTCAGGGACATCCTGGACTACATAATGAAAACCTAAAGAAAAAAAAAAAAAAGGCTGAGCATGGTAACCCACACCTTTAATTTCAGACTTCTGAGGGTAAAGACTGATCTCCATAAGTTCAAGGCTAGGCCAGGCCTGGTCTACACAGGGAGTCCCAGGCTAGCCAAGGGATACATAGCAAGACCTTGTCTTAAAACACCAAAAAACAAAGACAAAGAGGAAAAAAAATCTTGCTTCCAAAATGCTCTCTCTTTCCCAGACTTTCCAGCCAAGACTGCAAGGCAGGGCGGCACATCCTCTGGGCAGGGGAGAGGGAAGCTTCCACTTCCTCCACGCCGTAAATCACTCTGCTTTGAGTCAAGTGCCCCCTCACTCCACTGCACCCTTACCTCGGGCATCACGGATGACGCAGTTCCCAGAAACTGGCCTGTGGCCACCAAGAGGAATGTGACCAGGGCCACAGGGATGTACGTCATCACGCCGGACCTCCTCACCCAAGTCCCACAGTGAGAACTGACTGGGCAGAAAGCAAAATGGGAAGAAGGAGATAGGATGAAGCCGGGTGGGAGTTCCGAAAGACAGACAGTGTGCTGTGAAGGCCCGGGCTAAAGCAAGCACACGCCTCCAGCACACCTGGCCAGCGAGATGGTTCAGTGCACAAAGGCGATTGCCACCAAGCCCGAAAAACCTGTGTTCAGTCCCCGGGACCCACGTGGCGGAAAGAGAAAACCGACCCCTAAAAATGGTGCTCTGACCACTCCACTTACATGCCATGGCCCACGTGCTCATGGACAGACAGACAGACAGACCCACGTCAATAAACGTAAACACGAAAAACAAAAGGAGGGGCTGATGGCTGCCCCAGCCCAGAGGAGGCAGGCAGCAGAGAGTAGGTGCCTGCTGTGTGCCCTGCGTCTCCTCAGTTTGCCCGTGGGTTGCTCAGCCATGACTATACAGTCCCTAAGCGCCCACAGTGTGCCAACCATCAGAGGGCAGCCGGAACCGGGCAAACCGGGGTCCAATCCTTGCTGGTCTCCTCAGGGTCTGGGCACCACACTGCACTTCCTCAGCCTGTCACCTCTCTGACTGCCACAGGCTCAGCTGCCGGGTATCTCCTCAGTCACTCAGGACTGTGATGTCTCTTGGCCAGCTTAACCTCCCCAAGCCTGTTCCGAAAGGAAGTGCCCTCAAGTGTGTAAAAGAATACCTTCACCTCTCTCCTCCATCTTTAACCTCTGACCTTTGGCTTTCCACACACATCCCGTCTTACTCTCCCTATCACTCTGAATTTCCTGCCTTTTCAAGATGCCCTCCCACTAAGGCACCCAGCCACCTCCGCCTAATTGTTCTGAGAAATGACACTCACCCCAAGACCCTCTGACAGCTTCCTCTTGGCCAGGCAGACCAGCACACAGTCTTGACCCCCCTAACTACTTAGTCATTTGGTATTAACCTGCCTCATGTTCTCTCAGAGGAGGCCTCCGAACTGGAAAGGTTTGGGTAGAGGCCCAAGAACAATCTTTAGGCTCCAACATTACTTTTATCATTTGTAAAATGGGAGGAGGGGCAGGGTAGAGCCGGAAAGATGGCTGAGTGGTTTAGAGTACTTAACTGCTCTTCCAGAGGACCCAATTCAATTCCCAGCACCAATAGCTCACAAACAACCTGAAACTCCAGTTCCAGGAGAGCTGACACTCTCCTCTGGCCTCAAAGGGTCCCAAGGTACCGTACACAGACACACGTGCAAGCAAAACACTCGTGCACATAAAATTAAAATAAATAAATCTTTAAAAAAAAGAGGGGGGGGAACTAATGATACCAAGCATGATACCTAACATAGTTAGAGCTCGACCGAGTGGTGCTGTTGACCTGGGCCTGAGGGTTCACACTGGCAATCCTAGCACATGGAAGACCAGCTTAGGCTACCCTGACTCAAAACTAAACAAATTTAAGATGGTGTTCCATTCATGTAGGGACACCACACAACATAAGCGCTCTCCTGCACCAGGCCCCCGCCACGCCCCAGCGGATCTGCGGCTTGTACACATCCTCTCACAGCCCTTCATGCTCCATCCCTGAGTGGTCCTTCAGCTCCCTTGGTCTCTTTTCCCAGGCCTTTGGGCGGACATACTTAGCCATGCTCACATTCATGCCATTTGCCATCCCCACAGCCTCTTTCTTGGCCTACAGGACCCAAGCACGCTGGTCTCCCAGGCTTTCCTGGTCAGTAGCATCCCACTGAGATGTCATTCCCCATGTGCTGGTTGGCACATTACCAACTGAGCCCCCAGCTCTTTACTTAGCAAGCCCAGGCGATCTCCATCACTCAGATTCCGTACCCGCAACTGTACCTGTATTCTGTCTCTAAGCTTTCCTGTAACCCCAAATCAATGCTTGGGATGCTCCCAGGATCACTGAGAGACATGCAGGGCATGACAGCAGCAGCAGGCCATGCCAGACTGCTGAGGTGACTCTCTGCCTTGTTTCTGCTCTCACACAGTCAACAAGGACCCTCTCTCCACAGTCTATTTAGTGCCGTGTTTTTCACATTTTTGTGATTTTTTTGCTGTTTAAATCGGCCTCAAAGGGCAGCAATAAAGCGATTCTGGTGCTGGTGCGCACAGGAGTGTGATCTATAGCGCATGGAGCAGAGAGAGGCGTGTGCTAGCGGAGCCTCACACAAGCGTGCGTCATAGAGCTGCTGGCCATGAGTCGGTTAATGAACCAACTGTGTCATGCACACCCGGACAAAGGAAGAGGAAAACTGCCAATATGAGCGTGTTCGCTCTCTTACGTGCTGGAGGAACATCTGCAGTTCATAATGAAGCTACAGATAAGATGGGAAAGCGGCTGCATTTGTGGGATGCATTTGGTCTGGACGTCTCATATCTCCTCCCAGCCATCAAAGGTCTGTTTCTTGCTCTAGCCTAGATTATTTGGTATTTTTGTTTGGGATTTATTGTTGTGTTTTTTTTTAAAGGTGTATCTTCATTATTCTTAATTATGTGTGTATGCGTGTGGCATCCGATCCCCTGGAGCTGAAGTTACAAGCAGCTGTGAACCGTCAGGTGTTGGTGCTGAGAACTACTAGGGACCTCACCAAGAGCAGCATGTGCGCTTAAGCGCTAAGCCATCTCTCTAGCTAGTGTATTTTTTTAAGGTCGCAGACCCACCCCAGATATACAGTATTTAACAGAAATATTATCTAGAATAATGCATTCTCTAACTAATGCTTCTGGGACACTACATCAATCACCAGGGTAAATCACACAAATGCCTATGGGTGAAGGTCATTTTTCTCCACCTCCTGGAACGGTGCTGGCCATGTGACCCACTCCAACCAGAAGGATATCAACAAACCAATCAAGCAGAGACCTCGGAAGGGCATGCTCTTTCTGCTCCTGAAATCCAACACCATGTGAAAGGACCAGTCTGTCCTGTTGAATGAGAGACAGTCACCTCTGCCACCAGGTGACAAACTACCACGTCTAACAAATAAGGCCATCCAAGATGAGCCACACGCAGCCAACCGTGTACACACAAGATCGGCAAAAGCACTGCCCGGCAAAGCCATAAGCGAAATAGTGTTTCAAGCCACTGAGTCACAAGTGGTTTGATTTGTCGCAAAAGCTAGCTGACAGACAAATCCATTTTATGAGAAGGGGGAGGCTCAGGCTTGAAGAGATCTGCTGAACTAACCAGTGACCTGGGATTCTAAGCCATTCAGCCTGGCTTCATAGGCTAGGCTTTGCCAGCTCTCCAACCAAGTCACTCTACAAATTTCAAATGTTTCCTCACTTAGCGACTCTTCAGGAGAAGGTTAAATGTAGAACATGGCCTTAAGTGGCCCCATAAACACCCAACATGCAGCGCTGAGCTTTGACCTTGTCATTTTGTGCTGACGCTGCCCTTACCGACTACAAAGGGCTCTGCCCTCTTCTGACGCATTCCAAACATTTAAAAATAACAAGACTGCCAGTGCTGACAGATGCACTCGATGTGGTAACACAGGCAGGAGAATAACATTCTCCCTGAGAGGGAGGGAGGGCTGTGGGGTGGCTCAGAGGGTAAAGGAGCTCTGACCACCAGGCCCGGTTACCTGAGTGTGAGCCACAGCACCCGCACTGTAGAAGGGAACGGACTCCCGCAAGTGGTACTCTGACCTCCACGTGTGGGCTGTGGCACCATGCTCCACCCCCATGCACACAAAATAAATACACATCAAAATAATTTTTTTAAAGAAGGGAGCCGGGCACGGTGGCCCACATCTTTAATCTCAACACTCGGGAGGCCGAGGCGGGGAGATCTCTGTGAGGTCAGTTGGTTCTACATAGTAAGACTCTGTCTCAATAAACAGACGGATACACGAAGGGAACTCTGAGGTGTGACACACCGCGGGTGAACACTAGTGATCTGTGTCAAATGAATGAGCCAGTCACAAACCCTGAACACGCCTCAGTACCTCGACACCTAGGAGACATCTAGAGCAGGAGAGCTCCCGGGAGAGGAAGCAGAAGGATGGCTGACGGGGTCTGTGTGGAGAGGAGTGGGGAGCGATTGTGCAGTCATGGCTACAGAACCCGAGCTGGAGAAGGGAAAAAGTTCCGGCGCTCTGGGATGCATCACCAAGTAGATGTCGATGCCACTGAGCCAGCACACTTGAAAACGGTTACGTGGAAATTTTCTTGTTACATATGTTTTACCAATTTAAAAAGAGAAAGAAAAACAAAAACAACAACAACAACAAAAAAAACACCCCGAAACCCAGCAAGTAAAAGTTGCTCTGCCAATGATAACATGACAGGTCCAAGACTCCTGCGGGGCAATCAGACCCCACAGAGCAGAGCAAGCAGAGGCCAGGGGGCCCTCACCCTCATGCTGACAGCCTTGGAAACAGCTTGGGCCCCAGCACAAAAGCTCCCCAAGAAATCAAAGCCAGTCCCCTGCCCCCAGCCCAGCTCAGAAAAGATGGCAAGGTCTGGCTCCTCTTGGTCTAACTTGGACTTGGTCTCAGGGTCACAAGATGGCCTGATTTATTGTCAGGAAAACGATCTGACATTGAGCACGAGGCAATGTAGAGTTCTGACCCAGGGTTACAATTTCTGCTGGTCCTATGACTACGTCTTTCTAAACTCTTTACAGAAAGCCAAGTTGTAGGAAAGGTTTTTCTCCTTGTGAGTACCCTGTGGGATTCAATGGGATGCTGGACGGGGGATACAGGCAGTCCAAATGTGTGAAACCACCTGTGAAGAGGGAAAAGGCAGAGAAGGAGGAAGGGGAGGAGGGAGGGAGGAAGCCGGCTCTAAATTTTCCACAATAAATTCTTTAAAAAAAAAGACACTGAAACCCAAGCTCCTCGAGGACTCCACTGTCAGACCTGTCCTCTCACTTCAGTCCTAAGAACAATGCCTCCAGCATTTCAAGAATGGATGCAGCTCAGGATGCACATCTGAAGGAAGCGCTTTGCAGGGCTCTCAGCTACAACCGTGTAGGGCAAGTCAGAGGGGTTTGCCAGCATCCAAAGGAAGGGAGCTGAGATGAGGCAGAGGAAGAAAACAGGAACCCCACTTGGCAGCAGCTGAGGTGGGACACTCTCCAACCATCAGAAAGGTCACGGGGCCAGTCACAACATCTGGCTCAAGCCCAGGTAACCTGTCACCCACAGAATGAGATGTTAACATCCTGCCTGAGCCTTCGCATCCTTCCAGTTCCTCCATTAGAGACCAAAGTCCCTTGGAACCGAGGGCAGTGACACCCCAATCCTCCCCACTTCCCACCAGCAAGCAGGGAAGAGGTCAGTGAGAGGCTTTGCATGCCCAGCTCCAGTCCAAGCCCCTCAAGACCCATCTGGGCTCTGCCCATTGCAGCCAGCCACCTGCGGGATCTGGCATTATCTGGCGATAGCTGATAACTCAATAGTTGCCCAAGGGCCTCAGAGATCACGATTGTCATCCTTAGTGGCAAAAGAGAAGAGAAGGAAGGGACATGTCACAATGCACTGCTTCCCAGCAGATGAGGTGCCTCCCAGTACAGTTCCCTCCCACCCCTGTCCCAACGGAGACTTGGGGTGCAGAAGAGAAAAGGAGGCTGTAAAACCCACTCAGGTGTGGCGGCAGCCGGATGAGGCCCTACCCACCAAGTACGATTGGGATGATGCCAACCAGACCGTTTTGCTCCCCCAGCTATGAGCAGGAGGGATGTGAGTGGTGAGGAGGGGAGAGTTCTAAGTTAGGGAGGTAGAAGGGGATGTTGGATTGGCTGGTGGTTCCCCACGCCCATCATTCACATGTTTGTTCATGGATTCCTTCCGTACACAGTACCCTAGACAGAATTCCATGTATGCGGAGCTTCGCTCACGGAACACTCAGACCTGACACATCAGGAGGTGAGAAGTGCCTCTCGGGTCACTCTGCCTGGTGCCTCTCGGGCAGCCGCTAGGAAAGGAAGAATGCACAAGCTCCGGACACATTCACAATGTCCATGAGTCCAGCTCGCCAACGGAGAGGACTCAGTCACGTGGCAAGAGCCATTATCAGCACCCATACAGTATCAATGGTGTCTTGAGCTGGAATGGAGCTGATGAGGAAGGGCAGGGTATAGGAAAACTGAGCAAATGCAGCCATCCTTGTACAAAGCCAGAGCCATTTCACATGGGACGAGTGCTTCTAACCTTCCGTGGGAGATACAGAAACCAAGGGTGACCCCCAAATGCAGGTGTGGGCAGGAGAGAGACATCTGCAGGCCATCTTACCTGCCTGGCCACCCTGCGGGCCTCCCAGTAAGGCTTCGAGTCCTCCACAGCTTTGCCGATTTTCTTCACCAGTTCGTCTAGTTTCACCGTCGCCTCAACCAGGACAGATCGGAATTTCTGGCGTGCATCCTGTAGCCAGGGGGAAGATGGAGGAAATACCATCAGGCTGAGGAAGGAAGCTGCAAACATCTGCTGCATCTGACCAGAAACACCTGGAAGGAATTCAATGCCAGGCTTGGCACCATCCAAAACCTGTCAGCCATTCTAAGAAGGGTCCAGAACCCACACTGTCCAATCAATGGCTGCCACCAGCTACAGGAGAGCTTCAAGCTGGTCATGAAGAAAATGTATTTGCAACTTACTTTAGCTACACTAAGACGTTAAGCTTTTCAATCATTCACTCATCCACTTGTCCATTCAGAATAGCCTTTCTTTTTTTTTTTTGGTTTTTCGAGACAGGGTTTCTCTGTGCAGCTTTGCGCCTTTCCTGGAGCTCACTTGGTAGCCCAGGCTGGCCTCGAACTCACAGAGATCCGCCTGGCTCTGCCTCCCGAGTGCTGGGATTAAAGGCGTGCGCCACCAACGCCCGGCCAGAATAGCCTTTCTATGGCATCAAACTCTGAAACCTTCCTGCCTCCACCTGCCCAGTGCTGAGATTTAATAGGTATTCACCACCACACCCTGTAATTTATGTATTTTATTTATGTAATTTAAAAACCTTGTAGAAAATGTGTCTGGTTGCTGGGCAGTGATGGCACACGCCTTTAATGTGAGTACTTGGGAGGCAGAGGCAGACAGATCTCTGTGAGTTTGAGGCTAGCCTGGTCTACAGAGTGAGTTCCAGGACATCCAGAGCTGTTACACAGAGAAACTTTGTCTTGAAAAGCAAAAATAAAAAAAACAACAAAAATAAGGAGTTGGGGATTTAGCTCAGTGGTAGAGCGCTTGCCTCGCAAACACAAAGCCCTGGGTTCGGTCCTCAGCTCTAAAAAAATAAATAAATAAACTCACAAAAACAAACAACGTGTCTAGCGACGATTATGTTAGACAGCCCTGTGTATGTTAAAACCTTCTCTGTCCTCTGGGGAAGAGCTCTCAGTCGCCTTTGGTGGCTTCAGTTGATATGACCGGACCATTTCCCACACTCCCACAGAGCCCCAAGCCTTGGGACTCACAAATGTTAAACAGAGTGCAGGCTTACCACATGCAGGACCCTGACCTCAGGGCACTTCCCTCTGAGGGTACGCCCGTTCTAGAGCCACCAGCACGGGGATGCTGGGGAACTCAGCAGCAGAGACAGACCCTCCCCTAGACCAGCTACAGACCAGCTGGCTAGACAGCACAGGGCTCCTAGAAACCTTCAAAGGAGTAGGGAGGATCTTCACAGAAGCCTGAGCGGGGAGAGAGACTTGGGGGCGGAGGTGGGGAGGGGCGACTTATCCCAAGAAGAACACAATGCTTACTTGGCTGAGAAGAGGAAGGGAATGGCAATGTTTGCTGGCATCTAAGGGAGCCAGATGTCTGTAACCTGGACAGGGCCTTCCTCCAATTGACCTTGAGAACTTGGGTTGTACATGTGGGATTGGAGGGCCTCGGTGGAGCTAAAGAGGCTTGCCTTAGTTCTCCTAGTTCACACCCTTATCATCTCAGGCTATGGGCTTGGAAGGAGGGCATGACAATGTCCCTGGCCTTCCAGAACCCGAGGGTGTGGTCTCTGCTGTCCTTGGGAGCTCCTGAGTCCAAGCCCCACTGCTGACACAGGCTGTGGCCCAAGTTCTGGTCACCGTCATCACGGTTTTGGTGGTGCACCCAAGCATCTCTTCCTCACTGAAACCTTCCCTCTTGGAGGACGAAGGGAAGTCCACAAGCTTACACAGTTCAGGATGCCCAGAACGTCACAGCATCCGTAAGCCCTGCACCCTTGGTTACGTAAGCCCCAAGCAAGGGCTGGCAAGCCTCCGGAGCTGTCTGAAGGTTGTTTGCCCAGCTCCAGATTCTGTGAGTCATCACCCATGCTGGGCCAGGATACTACAGGTGGGTTTTTTGAGACAGGATCTCCCTTAGTAACCCAAACTGACCTTGAACTCACAACCCTCCTGCCTTTGCCTCCCTGGGAGGCTGGGATCATAGTGTGTGAAGGATTCCAGGAAAAATAACCTGATCATATTTGGGTCTTTTCAAACTGTCACAGGGCTTTGAGTTTTTCTGAAGGTGCCTCGGGCAGGTCGGTCTTTAGGGCTCGTCAGCCTGGCTAATATCCCTCTGTGATTCTCTGTCCTGAAAATGTGACCATTCAAGAGAATGTGGGTGGGGCGGGGGACAGATTTGATAACCACATTTCCCCAACAGGGAGCTACACACCTGGGCATCACATGATCGGCTCCATCCAACCACCACATATCTATTCATCAAAGTGGTCCCAGCTTACAAGGTCATCTTTCCTGAGACCAAGTGATCTAGTTCTTAATTTTGTCACATATCGTGGCTACTTGAGTGATCATTCCCCCCAAAGTACTGAGGTATGGGAGCCCACAAACCAAAATCTTCCCCCCTGCCCAATCTAACAGCCTCAACCCCATGGCTCAGTTTCTGGTGGAGCAAGTCTGAACCCAGGTGTGGTCAAGTGACCCAGGCTAGCCAATCAGCAATGCATACTCCCAGCCGCAGTGGTTGTGGAGTGGGGGGCGGGGAGCGGTCAAAAAATCAGAACTTATGAGACTTCATTCTAAAGATTTTCTGAAACTTAGCAAGAGAAACTTTCCCTCTAAGGTAGCTAAAGGATGGGATGGAAGCATGGAGTAGCTGGCCGTCACTGGGGAACCATGAGACAGCCCACACAGTGGTATGAAAGAAGGGACCCAGCAACCCTACATTCTACTATTCTCTCTCTCTCTCTCTCTTTTTTTTTTTTTTTTTGGTTTTTCGAGACAGGCTTTCTCCTTGTAGTTTTGGTGCCTGTCCAGATCTCGCTCTGTAGATCAGGCTGGCCTCGAACTCACAGAGATCCGCCTGGCTTTGCCTCCCGAGTGCTGGGATTAAAGTACTATTCTCTTCTTAAGGCAGTCCTCACCACCACCTTTACCCCCTTGCTTTCTGTTTCATTCAAGCTAGCCGGAACTGGACTTCTATCAACTGCAACTGAAGTGGATCTTTAAAAACCCCAAGATGGAAACATACACCTTTAGTTAGTCACGATAGTCACAACATTAACGCGGGTAGAAGAGAAAGACCACTCGCCATGCTATCCGGGTCACAGCACTGTAATTAAGTACAGCTGGCTGCTGGAGGGCTTCCGCCACTGGAGCAGAGGGTGGGATTTAACTCAACTAGAAAGATTTCCTGCCGGGCGGTGGTGGCGCACACCTTTAATCCCAGCACTCGGGAGGCAGAGCCAGGCGGATCTCTGTGAGTTCAAGGCCAGCCTGGACTATCAAGTGAGTTCCAGGAAAGGCGCAAAGCTACACAGAGAAACCCTGTCTCAAAAAACCAAAGGGAAAAAAAAAAAAAAAAAGATTTCCTTAAATACCATCTGAACAGCTAGTTGCCATAGACTTGTGCCTCCAGCTCCATTCCCTGGTTCAAGAAAAGACCTCACTATAGCTCTTTGTCACCAACAGCACAGTCAAATGATCCTACAAGACGGAGTAGGGCTGCTTCAGGATTGAGTGCACAGAAAGTTGTTTTCCTGGGAAATGATCCATGAAGACGGGTAATTCATGATGACAAACACCTCCGGAAGATGGGCAGGTCTTTACCACTCAAAAAACAGGCGCCATTGGGCATGCTTGCACAGGCCTGTAATTCCAGCACCTAGGAGGGAGAGGCAGGAGGATCTGGAGTTCAAGGCCAGCTTGATCAAAAAACAAGCGAAGGAAGACATTTATTTACTATCCCTGGGCCGGTGATCTGTTGTTTTGAGATGGCTTGCTATGTAGCCCAGGCTGGCCCGGAAACTCACACTTATCCTGCCTTCAGAACCTGTAAGTACTGGCATTATGGGTGTGTACCACCACACCCAGCAACCCAGCTGATTTAAAAATCTGCACTTCAAGGAGTTCTAAACTGGTTCCCTCTGTGTGATGTCTTTAGATCTCCAAAGCTTATGTGACTCACATGGAGGGTAATTTATTTAAGCAGAGAATTGCTGACAGTGGTAATCTTCTTGTTTGAATGTGTCAGTGTGTCAAAATCACAGCCCCACATCAGATAAGAGCTCCGGCTAAGCCACCCAGAGCCTGTGTGCCTTAGGAACAGGCGGTCAGTGTCAGTATACTTAGACAAGTCCTGTTTTCTGGCCAATCGACTTAACCCAAGTCTCAACCACCTCGTTTGTAAACTGAGAATAATGAATGGTTTCATGGAGGTGTCCCCAGAACCAGTGGCATAAAGACAGGATGCCAGATTTTTAAAAATAACTGTCCTACATATCAGAGATGACACGCACTTCAAAGGCTCCTTGGTGATACTGTTTATAAATACACAGCTTTGGTTTGGGGAGAGAGGCCTCAAAGGCATGGGCGGAGCCTGGAAATGACCCTGCAAGACAGGCTCGGCAGGAACCACAGCCCCAGCATGCAGACAGGACAACCGGAGCCTGGTGGCATGATCTCTCTGAGGCTGCATGGTAGGTATCTCACGCTAGACAGTCAACCTACCAGCCCAGCGTGCAGTGGTCTCTAGTGGTTCCCTAAGCATGGTCTGCAGGACCCACTAGGGAATCCCTGAGACTTCAGGGAGCCTGATGTTAGAACCCATTTTCATGATAAAGCAGGCCTCTTGATGTTTTCCTTCTTAAAAAATATTTAACGTATATATGTTTATATATGTGTGGGGATGCATGCATGGCCTCACGTGGATGTCAGAGGGTGATTGTACAGTTGGTTCTCTGCTTTCACTGATACATTGGCTCCGGGGCCCAGATTCAAGTCATCAGTGTTGGTGGCAAGTGTCTTTAGTCACTGAACAATCTCACTGGCTGTGCTCCTTTGCCTTCTCACCTTCATCCTCTCATGAGTGTCCCTGGAGTTTTCCAGAGGCCATGTTAGGATTCTGCCACTGCAGCTGTATGACCGCACACGCGCAGTTCAGTAGCTAAGCAGGGGTCTTATGTCATCAGCGCACTGCATGATTGCGCGAATACTCGCAGCGCGGTCACGCAATCAGCCCACGTGGCGTAGCTCCATAAGCCCGCCTGCGCATGTGCGGGGGAATCCTTAAAAGCCGGACACAGCCTCCTCCCCTCTCTCTTCTGCTCTTTCCTCCTCCCCCATCTCTCTCTCTCCTCAGGTGTCTCTTCCCAGGCCTGGCCACGCTCTCTTCTGTCCCCCTCTTCCTTCTAAGAAAGCTCTGATACTGGGTTTTCTCGTGCCTCGTGCCCTTTCTCTAACGGTAACCAGCGCCACTTATTATTTTTTAAAACCAACACATGTGGCTTGTGGCATCACAAGAAATAGAATATGGACAAGAGACAAACACTTCCACTGTGATGATGTGCAATTTGGGTTTCCACTCTCTAAACCTGTGAGATAAATACGTTCTTTTAAAAAAGAAAGAAAGAGAGAGAGGGGGGGAGGAAGGAAGGAAGGAAGGAAGGAAGGAAGGGAGAGAGAGAGAGAGAGAGAGAGAGAGAGAGAGAGAGAAAGAAAGAAAGAAAGAAAGAAAGAAAGAAAGAAAGAAAGAAAGAAAGAAAGAAAGAAAGAAAGAAAGAAAGAGAGAATGCCAGGCACGGTGGCGCACACCTGTAACCCCAGCAGCACTGGGAAGGCAGAGGCAGTTGGCTCTCTGTAAAATCAAGGCCAGCCTGCTCTACAAAGTGAGTTCCAGGCCAGTGAGGGCTGCACAGTGAGACCCTATCTCCAAACCACCACCACCACCGCCACCACCTTTAATTTTCCAATACGACAAATATACCTGAGGCTTCCCAAATTCTTCAGGACTCTCGGTGATTGCTGGAGATTTAAAGTGACCCGAGCCCCAGGAGCTTCAGTGTGCTGCATGGCACCACACTGCAGCCATCACACCCCCTTGGACCCCTCTGTAAAGATGCATGTAGAGCCAGAGCGAGGCCACGGCTCTGGGGAAGAGGGTAGCTATTCCTCCCAGAGACACTTTGACACCTCCCCGACTTCTACAGAGGACACCCTGTCAGGTGCCATCACGACGTTGGGGTTGTCTTAAGCAGGGGAGTGCTCCAGAGTCTGCCAGAGAAAGAGACCTGCTGGAATCTGGGAGCCTCACACCATCTTCTGAGAGTCAGCACGCCGTCACTTTTCTCTAGGCGCGTTATTTACTCTGAATGTGCTGTGGTAGGGACAGGAGCCAGGGCTCGCACATACAGGACGAGTGTTCCACACTGAGCTACATCCCCAGCCCACATTATTATTACTGTCTGCTGGCTTGGCTTGGGACTTTTATTCTTCTTGTCTGTTTTTATGAGACAGGCCTAGGCAGGCCTCAAACTCATAGCGCTTTCCCTGCCTCAGTCCCCCAAGTGACAGAACTACAGGTGTGTGCCACCACACCTAACTTCCAGCCCAGATAGGCTTAAAAAAAAAAAGTTTGCTTTAAAATTTTTTTCTTTAGACGGCGGTGGTGGTGCACATTTTTAATCTCAGCACTTGGGAGGCAGAGCCAGGCGGATCTCTGTGAGTTTGAGGCCAGCCTGGGCTACAGAGTGAGTTCCAGGAAAGCTAGAGCTACACAGAGAAACCCTGCCTCAAAGGGGAAAAAATGCCTTTTCTTGTATGGTTGTTTGTATATAGTAATAAAACCTCCTTTTCGGGCAGGGTGAAGTGAAAATAAAGAGCGGTTTAAAAGACAACGTGGAGCAAGTAGTCTAGGCAGTCCTAGGACAGGGCGGGGTGGCGGCAACAGGAGGTCGAGATGTTAGAGGTGAACTGGTACGATGTCATGTCCCTGCTGGCAAGAATACTCCAGAACCGTGATACATGGCACCCCGGAAACGTCCTGGCTTATGGCGGTGGTGGAGTACGGAGCGGTTTACCGGAAGCCCGCTGCAAACCGCTCTCCAAAGCCGTCCCATCCAGTCCTCGAGAGCACTTGGGAGAGCTCCCGACCCGCACGAAGAAAGCACTCAGGGGTGTTTGGAGGAGACGGTAAGTGCTCTCTGATGGTTGAGAGATCTGTCTGAAAGGCTCGGAGACTGTAACCATCCCACAGGCGGCTAAAGGAACACGTGATGCTGCTAGTGTGACAGATTTGTAGTTAATTTAAGCTAACCCTCAACAACTGTCCATGGCTAATGGCTGCCATATGGGACTGCACAGTTCCGTCCCTAGAACCTTTGCTTTTCCTGACTGCATCATGCTCCCAGGACCTTCCGGCTGTTGCCACTGTCTGTCGGTTTTTCTCTCAGCCCACACCCCACAGCCCCGTGACAAGGGGACCCAGGACGCTTTCTACCTTAAGAATCAATCCCACAGCAGGGTTTGAAGCTGGTTGACTGTGCCAGGGTAGAGCAGGGCCCAGGAAGACAAGCCAGAAAGGCCGAGCAGAGCCTGAGGACACAGGAGCCAGGAAGAGGCAGAGACGGCCAGGGGAGCCAGATGGAGAGCAGCAGAGGCAAGGGCCAGCTCTGCGCAGTCCACGACACTCCCGACCACTGCACAGACCCCACTCCACGTGGCGAAGGCATCTGACAAGGACACCTTGGTTAGAAGGACCTCACAGTCACAGAGGAAAAGAACAGGAAGAGGGAAAAAGGACAAGAACCCTAAGTTGGGGACACCTCCAGATCACTGCGCTGTCGCAGCCCGCTTCCCTGGGTCACATCCTTTCCCCACTGTAAGCCCTGACTTTGGCAGTAGAGACTTGTGGAGGACCTGCCAGTCCTGCTGGTTTCCTCCCTGAGGACTGTCCCCCACCTGACAGGGAGCCCTGATGCCACCACGTTTCTGACACAAGCCCCTTCCACCGAGAACAGAACACTGAAAGCCAGAAGGAACAACGAGACCATCAAGAACCCAAGTGCAGACAAGAGCAAGAGGTGGCAGATGAGCCAAGTACCTGGTCTCTTGCTTGGGGCACAAAGAAATGTGGTCACGGAATCTGGCAGTCGGAGGACACTTTCAAAGGACGAGAGGCATGGTAGTAACTGTGTGAGGACAGCAGATATAAACCAAGAGCTCCAGGAAATCTAGGGTCTCCCTGGAAGATCCAACAACTCTTCCCTCCTTCGGGTTCCAGGAATGACTCCTATGGCCTTTAAGAACTTTGAGTGGACAGTGGGACAAAGTGTGGAGGTGTCTAAACCTGGGCAGGTGCCAGGTCCCTGGACAGCCATGGTGTCCAAGTCAGACCCTGCTCCTTAACCCAACCCTTATATGGCCTCACGTGACCCATTCTGGTTCTGAACCAAGAGGAAGAAAAGATAGATGTCACCACAGATTCTTCCTTCAAGTTCCCCCCTATAATAAAAGGGGGCCTTTGGAGACATTTTAGGCCTTGGTAGAATCCATCCCCTGCATGCAGAAGGGCTCTAACTCTGATCGGCCTAGAACTGCTCCCAGGCCCACCCAGAAAACCACAGCCTTCCTTTGAACATGAGGTGGGTGACAGGTTCCCAGTCAAAACTGGAATGGGAAGAAAGGCTTTTTAAAAGCTTTTCATGCCAGGCAGTGCTAGCGCACGCCTTTAATCCCAGCACTCAGGAGGCAGAGTCAGGTGGATCTCTGTGAGTTCGAGGCCAGCCTGATCTACAAAGTGAGAGATCTAGGACAGGCACCAAAACTACACAGAGAAACCCTGTCTTGAAACAAACAAACAAACAAACAAACCCACAAAACAAAACAAAAAGCTTTTCATTCTAAAATAATTTCCGATTTGGAAAAAGTGAGGGTAAAGTGGAGATATGAACATTTGGTGTGCGTTTTCTAAGATAAAACTGTCTTGTATGATAGTGCAGTGACCAAACCAGAACATTAACCCTTGACCCATTGCTATCCACTGACCTGTGTCGAGGCACACTACATTGACTAGCTCACTCAAGTCTGGGGGCCCACACCTGTAATCCCAGCACTGGGGAGGCCAAGACAGAAGTGTAGGCTGGCCCCGATCACCCTGAGAAAAGGAAAAGGACAAGGAGAGGGGGAGGGGAAGGGAATGAGGAGTGAGGGAGAGGAGGCATGAACAAGGCTTTTCCCAGGGGTCACAGAGTTCGCCGAGTTCTCTTATGCCATCCTTTTACCATCCCCAAATCTCAGCTCTTGAGTCTCATCTTCCATGCCCTTGAATTGTTTTTAATCACATGGGACAGTGACTCTGCAGAGTGTCCCTTACTTAGGGAATGGCTACCTTTCAGTTTACCTGTCATCAATACTATAGGTCCAAACCACAAGAATGAGGCTAAAGCCATTGGGAAGGAACGTTTCAACACCCAAGGCCCAAAGCTCCCCAGAAACTCATCAGCCTTTGCAAGCACCCAGCGCAAGGGGCAGTCAGGCATGCCCCCAAGGAAGGACTCGGGACATGCAGCTGGAGAGACTGGCAGGCTCCCTGGGGTTTTTGTGTGTCAGCCACACACGCATTCCTGAACCCACGGGATTCTTTAAATACGAGGAGGCAGAATCGCCAAAGCTGTGCAGCTCCACTGAATTCAACCCCAAGCAGCCGGTTTCCACGTTTAGGCCAAGAGGTTCAGCTGTCTCTACTTTGAGACCCGTGCATAAAAACAAATCTGACTCATTCAATTCCAGACCTGTAACTGAGGTGCACATTAACCAGGCAGTGTTTCGAACACTCGTCAAGCTGTTCCAGATACAAGATCCACTTTATAAGAAGCTCGAGTTGAGAACCAGGACAACAGGACAAGTTCAGAGCCCAACCTCGGGAAGCTCTGGAGACCATCTGGCACCGCCTCCGCCCGAGGCATGCATCCACCCACCACAGCATTCCAGGCAAGCCACGCTGTGTCACTTCGGCTGGCTTTCAGTCTGTCTCCCTCCTTGCTGCAGCGATCGGCGTGGAAGAGAGAGGAGAACACAGGACGCAAAGGAGTCAGTGTCAGAAGTCCACCATCACCACTTGACAGACACGTCAGAGGCAGCGGTCAACGGCGTCTGCTCCTGGGAGGAGACCGGGGTTTGGGGACAGAGGTCTCGTACTTTCAACCCTGCTCTGGGCCCTTGAAAAACCTGTATCAAGTACTGTTTCAACAAAACTTAAGTTTTGTCAGATCTTATGGCACAAGCCTGAAATCTCAGCTACCTGGGAGGCTGAAGCCAAAAGACTGCAAGTTCAAGGCTAGCCTGATCAACTTACCGAGACCATATTTCAAAATAAAAAACAGGTAAAGGCTGGGGATATCAGTGGTATAGATTTGCCTTGAATGCATGAGGTCCTAGGCTTAATCCCCGGCACTGCAAAAAAAAATTAAATTAAACTACAGTGAAGTTTAGTATGCTGTGGTACAGCCTGACCACAAAGCTTTTGGGCTTCCCAGCGAGTCAAGACTACGGGTGCTTTGTAATGTAGGCAACATGTGGTTAGCCTAAAACTGAAGTCCATGGCCACAGAATGGGAGAGCTGGGAAGGACTCTGACCCCTGGTTAACTGGGATCCTAAAACTGAAGTCCATGGCCACAGAATGGGAGAGCTGGGAAGGACGCTGCCCACCAGTTAACTCAGATGCTTCCATGTCACAGATTAGGAAGCCAGGTTTGTCCCCCACAAGGACGAATGCCTGGTGTCACCACAGAGACTGAAAACCCAGCTTCCAGACCATGCTCTTTTCACTTCACCGGTCTCCACAGGGCCCTCAGAGACCTCCTCCACACTCACAAACATGTACCCCCACACCATTAAAGTGCATGGGCTCCAAACTCAGATCCCACACGTTAGGTCCAGTCTTTACCTCCACCGGCTGTGTGACCTGGGAGGACGGACTTAACCTCTCAGTGCCTGTTTCTCATCGACATCCTCAAGAGACCAAGATCACCTGCACAAACACTTCACAGCCTTACAGTAAGCTCTCACTAAACAGCTGTTTTTATGTAGCTAGTCAACAAGAGACGGTAAGGGCAGGACAGGCCCTGGATCAACATTACAGACCAGGGACCATGTCGGGCACTGTATGAACACCATCTAATCATTAACAGTCCTTGGCAGGTAGTTATTGACTTCTGGATCTGAAATAGCTAAAACAAACAACTCGGGGCTGAGAAGATGCCTTGGGGGTTAAGAGGACCTAAGTTTGTTTCCCAGGACCCATGTCACAACTCACAGTTGCCTGTAACTCTATCTCCTCCTGGCTTCACTCATATGCATACCCGCTCACCAGACACACAAACTCACACGTAACTTAAAAGTAAAAAGCAGATAATCCAGCAAAGCACACACCTTGAATCCCAGTGCTTGGGAGCAGAGGCAGGTGGATGGATCTCTGTGAGTTCAAGGCCAGCCTGGTCTACATGGGGAGTTCAAGGCCAGCTGGGGCTATAACCCCACCCATGTCTCCAAGGCTGCACGTTGAAGGCAGCCTCCACCATGCCGGCCATGGGGTTTCTTCTTGTTTCCCTATTGAAACTCCCCTAGGTGGTTTCTGACTCCAAGTTTCACAGTGTTAGAGTGCAGCCTCTTGAACAAGCTCCAGCTGGGGACGAAGATTCAGTTTCTAGCAAATGGACTCAACACTGGGACTTGATTTCTCTAGGAGATCCAGCATCCATCAAGGAAAGAGGCACCAAGGCAGGCGTGGCCATAGACCTTCAGAAGGGACCCTCCAACTCAGCGAGCATAGTTTCTCTACCTTCAGCTCTAGGTGGCACTAATTTTTTTTCCCAATAGGCATTGAAGCCTTAGCATAATTTTAAAAAACTGTATTTGTTTATATTGTACATGTGTGTGTGCACAATGTCATGAATATGTGGGGAGGTCAGAGGATGACTTGTAGGAGGTGGTTCTCTCCCGCCATGAGGGTCCAGGGGATTCAACTCAAGCTGTCGGACTTGGCAAGTGCCCTTCTACTGAGGCATCTCGCAGGCTAATACAGCACAATTTCTAAGAAATGGAAAAGCAGCAACAAATCCCCTACGTCCAATCAAGACCCACAGCGCTGCTAACATCTGCTCCTTTTCCCTTCATGGGCTAGCTCATCTCAGGTTACTATGAGTTCTAACCAAATTCCTTGTTTTGCTGGCTGGCTAAACATTAAAGCACTTCTCAAAAACATGGTGAAATGTGGCTGCTTGTGAAGCATGCCCCCAAAAGGAAAGGAGAATCGCTGTGTCTCTGTGACTACGCTGAGTACGGTAGTTTCTAAACACGACCCGGAATTCTTCAGCTTTTGCTCCCATTAGGAGGAATTTGAAGTTAGGTCTGTCAAGAAAACACAGAAGTACCACACTGAAAGTTCAAAGGATTAGACAGGAAAAGCTGTCCGGTTTCCATGGGGTCATCTTGGGACCAGCACCCCGGGAAATGCCACGCATCCTAAGGTCAGAGAATCTGAGACCACCATATGGGAAAGGTGCTTGCCGCTGCTCTAGTTAAAACCACTTGCTTAACTCCCAGTCAAGGGCCAGCAACTGAGTGGGCCATTGTGGATGTCATCATACCCTCAGATGACCACAGCTCCAACCACCACCTGGCTGCAACTGCAAGAGAATTCTCCAGCGACGGGCAGTGGTGGTGCACGCCTTTAGTCCCAGCACTTGGGAGGCAGAGTCAGGCGGATCTTTGTGAGTTCAAGGCCAACCTGGTCTACAGAGTAAGATCCAGGACAGGCACCAAAACTACACAGGGAAACCCTGTCTCAAAAAACCAAAAAAAGAAAAAAAAAAAGAGAGAGAGAGAGACTCCTCCAGCAAGGACAGGCCCACTGGGCTTCATTGCCTCCTTTCCAAATCCTGATGCACAAACCACGGTCCAAATAAAATGGGTGCTGTCAATTCTAAAGGTGGCAGGTACAGCAAGAGAGACCACCAACATGTACATTTCATCTCCTCTCAAAAAACAAAACAAAACAAAACAAAACAAAACAAAACAAAACAAAAAGGTAAAACCCTAAAAGAAGGGACAGACATTCAACCTGTGGGCTTCAAATCTATCACAACAACCTGAGCCCTTCCGCCTGCTGGCCACAGAAGTGGGGTGTACAAAGCCAAGGGAACTCATTCATCATGCTTTGGCTGAGTTTGAGGCCAAACAATGAGAGCAGTCCCACTAAATGGGTTTGGCCATGGCTATAACAAACAGCGGATATTCCTTTCATTGTCTGCCTGCTAGCAGTTCATTTCAGTCAGTGCAAACATGAGTATCTCTTAGATAATCCAGCAAAACACAGCAAAGGAAAACTCAGACAAGAATAGAACAAAAATTTTCCATCTTCCTTTAAGGAAATGAAAGGGGCTGATTCACCAAGCTCTCTAAGAGTTGCTTTGCAAATTTCTGTGACACTCTTGGTTAAAATCCACCGAGGGTGGGGGCAGCTATCTATTCTTATTGCTGGAAACATCCATGGGTAGAATGAGGAAGTTCAGAGAAAAGGGCTGAGCAAAGACAACCGGGATGCCTGCCAATGACTGAGGTTAGAGAGATGCTTAACACACCCAGCCAAAACACACACACTCTGTTAAATGTCCCCACAATAAATGCTGAGAAGGGAAAAACCACGGCTCACTATTAAAAGGTTACAGTCCGCGGGGACCAGAGCCTTCTGTCAGTTTGATCATTCTTAAACTACGAGACTGTGCCGTGTCTGTCAACTGCCATAGCCTGTCTTCTGAAGTACACCTCAGAGACAGGGCTGCAACCTTGAATAAACCTGGGGATACAGACACGTGGCTGTACAAAGTCAGTTTGTGCTACAATGGCAGGCATGTGTGACCCAGTGATGGGTCCCAGCTGAGGACCCAAGAGTGTTCTCATGGGTTTTACAGCTTCAAAATGAGATGTTCAATACTTCTTCTGTCAGTGGCATCAATTTCAGGATTCTATGGGCATTTCCATGTTTTAGCCAAAGCTCAGACTGTAGCTATAATAAATGAATTTGTACAAGCCTTGAACCTTTTATACAAGACTTGAGCCTACATGGGCCCACAAGTCTCTGTCCATTTGGAAATGACTCAAATGAGCCCGGCACGGTGCTGCACACCAGCTTTGGGGAGGCAGAGCAGGAGGATCTGAGATACAAACTGAGACCTACCTAGCTCAAGCGTCCAACTGGGGGCGAGGCTAACAAAACACCTACAATCCTAGCCTGAGCTACATGTCCAAAATAGACAGAGATGGGGCAGGAGTATTCAATACTCAAATACAAGCAGACACTATTTAAATATTCTTACATTTTCAGTGTTTTCTATTGCTTTTCATCAACCACAGAAGCGAGGGCTTCTTGGTGACAGACCATCCGAAGACGCCTTTAAGCCGTTCTCTATCCACCCCCCACCCCACCCTCCGCCCGCCCGGAATCACTGCAATGAGCAAGATGATGCAGTGACTCACCAGTCAATCCCACTGTTCTCGTTTGCTTTCTGTTGCCGTAACAACGCTGTGACCAAAAGCAGTTTAGGGAAGAAACAATTTAATTCACCTTACCGCTTATAGTTCATCACAGAGAGAAACCGAGGCAGGAACTGAAGCAGAAACCAGGAGGAATTCTGCTTACTGGCTTGCTCCTCATGGCTTGCTCGGCCTGCTTTCTTTTACAACCCAGGACCCACCTGCGCAGGGCTGGCACCACAATCATCAATCAAGAAAATGTACCGCAGGCCAATCTGATGGAGAAAATTCCTCCACAGAGGTTCCCTCTTCCCAAGTGACTCTGATTTGAGGCAAGGTGGCAAAAACTAACCAGCTCGCCCACCAACACTGGGGTTTTTCACAACTAAGGCAGAACTTTCAGTCCCAAGCTTTGCCCAATAGTGTTTATGGTTCCTAAAATGTCCCCACAGAAATTAATCTCATCGGGCAGTGGCGATGCATGTCTTTAATCCCAGCACTCGGGAGGCAGAGGTAAATGGATTTCTGGTCTACAGAGCGAGTTCCAGGGCAGCCAGGACTACACAGAGAAACCCTGTCTCAGAAAAAGAAAGGAGAGAGAGAGAGAGAGAGAGAGAGAGAGAGAGAGAGAGAGAGAGAGAAGGAAGGAGGGAGAAGGAGGGAGAAGGAAGGAAGGAAGGAAGGAAGGAAGGAAGGAAGGAAGGAAGGAAGGAAGGAAGGAGAGAAAGGAAAAAAAAGGAAAGAAAGGAAGGGAAGGATTTCTTTGGCATAGAAAGCATCTTTTTATAGTAGGTTTCATTTTTTTCTCCCAGCCCCCTGCTTAAGATGATAAAATGTAGTCATTGAAAATAATTCAGAAAAGCATGAAGAAATGGAAAACAAAGGCAGCCTCCTTCCCAGCAGCAGCAAGAAGCAGTGATAGCATCTGAGTGTAGCGTCTTATGTTTTCTGAGACATGCTTCTCAGCTATGAGATGACAGATTTGTTAAACTCCATTGTGAACTAATATTTCTACAGAACATAATAAATAAACACAGAAAGTAAAACACCACAGCAATGTTGCCGGAATTCGCTCTGCCAGTGACTTTAGAGTATCTGGCCCGATAGAGGTGTGGTTTTTCTGGGTACATGACTGCTTAAAACTGAGGAGGGGGCACAGAGTTGGGGTGGTCAGAGACCAGATGGCCTGTTCCATTCACCCAAGGGCAGAATGGAGGACAAAAGCGGCTGTTTATTTTGCTCTGTATCTGTGAGTGTTTCTCCCCATTTTATATCTTAATAAATCCTTGATACCCTTTGACAGGATTCACTTAACACAGCAGTGTCGAACTACTAAAAAAGACTCGCCAACATCCTCTTTGTGACAGATCTTATGCAGCCGAGGTTGCCTTGGAAGGCTCAGGGTGCCAGGATTGCAGGCATCGGCTACCATGTCCAGCTCAGAAGACTCACTGTCGACTTCTGTATCTACTCAGCCCTAATTAGTAGGGGTCAGTGCACACTGTTCAGCCCCCAGTAGGAATTCTGAAGTAGACCTTTTTGCCTCATATGCATGTTTTTTTATTGTGTATACCTTACATATAGTTTTGGTTTTCAAGTATATGTGTCTCGTGAATATATGCTATTGTGGGGGTACTCTCAGAGGCCAGAAAAGGGCGCTCGTTGCATGAAGCTGGAGTTACAAGTGGTTGTTAAGATGACCAAGGTGGGTGTTGGGAACCAAACCCTGGGCCTTTAGAAGACTAGCAAGTGCTCTTAACTGCTGAGCCTTCTCTACAGCCCCAACACACACTTTTGTTACCTAATGTTTCCAAAATATACCATAGCCATTTGCCCATGGCCACGTCACCCCTTTTTAATACTGAAGGCCACCCTACAGCTGAGTATAATAGTGCACAGCTATGATCCTAGAGCTTGCATGGTGGAGGCAGAAGGATCAGGAGTTTGAGGACAGCCTGGGTTATTTGAGACCTGTCTCCTCTCCTCTGACACACCAAAAAAGGCCAGTTTGAAAATGTTAACATAGGCCTGTGTAGTGGTTCACATATAGGAGGCAGGGTCATGAGTTCCAGGCCAGCCAGGGCTACATAGGGAGACTCTGTCTCAAATTTTAAAAAGTTAACATTTAAAAGATGGCAGACTATTATACTTTCATGTGCTAACACCTCCATAAGTAGACAGATTATGGGAAAGGAAAGGAGAACACAGCTTATATTTTATCAAGGACAGTCACAGCTGTCCTCAAAGTCCTCCTAAGAACAGCCTGGTGCCCAGAGCTGCGTGCCATAGAGAACGACACTTGGACTCTATGGTTGGCTGGTTTGTCTGGTAGTGGTGGCTGTTTGGAGCTCTTTGAAATGGGGTCTTTCTATATAGCCCAGGCTGGTCTTGAACTCATGACCCTCCTCTCAGCCACTCAAGGGCTGAGATTACAGGCATGACACCCGCAAAACTGAGGCAAAAAGATGTCATCAAATTATCTTGAGCACCCGATGCTTAACAGAGTCTGGCACACAGCGGGGTTCATATTGTTAGTCATTATTAAAGACACATTCTAGAACAGACAGAAAGCCCTTCCTGTGATTCCCCACCACGCTGCAGCCCTCTCCTCGCCCCGATAATCGGCAGCAGCACCATTACCATCACTGGAATGAGGAAACTGGGACCCAATGCATTATGGGATGATCCATGGTCACACAACCATAATGGGGCCATTTGCTGTTGGCATTCACCTGCTGGGTACCCATGAGCAAACCCCAAAAGGTGTGTTCAGGGCTTACTCAGGGCATCAAGCTCTTTTCTGTTAGCTGTGTTATTTCTTCCTTTCGAGTAGTCCAGGTAGGCTTAGAACTGGATATGGTGGGAGGATGACCTTGATGATCCTGCCTTCTCCTCCCAAGCTCTGGGATTATAGGCATGCATCACCACACCCACCATGCTGTTTCTGTGACCCAGCAGATGGCCTCAGCACAAAGCCCTGCTGATCTCATGACTGCAGAGTTCATCTTGCCCAATCCTGGCCAGTGCAAGCCCTCTCTCTGGCTCCTCGACCAGCACCATCTCTCTGACCAAAAATGGTCATGAGAGACCTAGAAGAGACCTAGAAGAGGACCATGGAGCCATCACCAGACCTGTGGCCAGCCAGCCTAGCCTAGATGGACAGCTCACTAAAGTCTTTTTGTGTCCAGCATCCAGTGGGCCTCACTCAGCTCTCTTGCCCTCCAAACACCCAATAAGCCCTCCACCCTGTATGACCCTCGGAGTGACCTCTCATTCAGCATCTCCTCCCACTCTTTGAGCCACCTGAGGACTGGGACAAGAGTCACCACCTCCCCCCAATCACCGATGAGACTGGAGCTTCAAGGTACCAAGGACCCTTCCAAGTCATCAGACTACCTATTTTAACCCAAAGCCGTGGTCTTTCCTCTCCATCTGCTCCCTTCTCCACAGCTCCGGGCTTATCTCACAACAAAGTTTCCACACAGCTCTCTTACAAATGAAGAAACGGAGGCTCACACCTCAAATGACCTGCTTAGGGAGTGGAGAATATGGGATTCCAAGCCAATCGATCCACACAAGTCAAGTGATTCCTTTCTCACCTGGTCCCAAAGATGGTTAAGTTGAGGCTGAAGCACAAGGCCTGAACAGCATCATTCTATGGGACAGGGTAGCACAGACCTGTAATCACAGCTACTCCAGGGGCCGAGGCAGGGGGATTGTAAGCTTAAGGCCTGGCTTGACTACACAGTGAACCTGAGGCCTGCCTAGGCAATACAGCTTGTGAAACCCTGGCTTGAAATAAAATTAAAAAAAAAAAAAAAAAAAAAAAAAAAAAAAAAAGTAGGCTGGGAGATATTGCTCAGCAGTATCTCTTCTCTTCTCTCCTCTCCTCTCCTCTCCTCTCCTCTCCTCTCCTCTCTCTCTCTCTCTCTCTCTCTCTCTCTCTCTCTCTCTCTCTCTCTCTCTCTCTCTCACCCAAAGCATCAGGTGGAGGTTATAGAGACCTGTTGTCTGTATACAACTAGCCAGCTGCTAACATAGCCCAATAAGAGGGGCAGACTTCGTTCTAAACTCCTAACTTCATCTACAAACGGACCCAGCAGTATTACCTGTTTCTCTAGTAAGTTCTTAAGCCTGTTCTGACAGTCTCCCTCAGAAACTGAGTTAAGGTACTAGGTCCTGCTTCACTGTGTTTAGAAATGGGGCCTTGAAAGCAGTGACATTAAGTGAGGCTGCATGGATTGGGTCCCAGGACACAGATTAGTGTACTCACAAGAAGAAAACAAGGCAGCTGCTTGCTCTCTTCCTGAGGAGAAGACACAGCCCGAAGCAGCCATGTGCAAGCCGGGAAGGGAGCCTAATCGTGGACATCTGGCCTCTGCTCCGTGAGAAAATAGGCTTCTGTTCTTGAGGCTAACGATAAAACAAAAGCAATAACCTCCTTCCCGACCAGTCCTCACACAGGCAATGAGTCACGTCAGCTCTCTTCCTCTGCCACGTCTAGGCTGCTCTGGAGGGCTACTTCAAGATGACCTGAGGTCTGTAGGCCTTGACTTTGATGGTCTCCAGCCTGTCAGAGCCTCAGGGGCCCTCTCGGCCCTGCGGCTCCCTCTCGGGAGCGTTCTCACTCCACCATCAGGACATGCTTCCATCCAAGGGATGGCAACCCGTTACGGCAGATACGTCTTGGGTTCTGTCAGCCACAGCAGCCCCTGCCGTCTCCAGCAGGACTCCAGCCCACCCCACAGGTTGTGCTCAATCTTTTTGCTGCACAAAAACCTCGGGATGAGATGATATTCATTTCAACCTGACCTTATGTGGAGAACACAGTCAATTTACTACCCACTTCAAGACATAGTAATTGGCTACTTGCAGTCGGTTATCACTTCACATGCTCTCTAGCACTTTCTTCAAAGCACCATGTTGCTTCACGGGACCTTCCTGGCCTAGTGCCCACCGTGTCTACGCTCACAGAGGAGAAACAGGTAGGCTGTGACTGCACTGACCTTTAATAAAAGTATTTTTCTCTTCTGACTTGGGCTGATAATCCAGTAGGGACAGAAGTCAGGCTGTCTCCAATCGGCTCCCCCCCCCTTCCCCTCCTACCCGTGAGTTCCCAAGCTCAAAACATGACTGTTATTTTCGTTTCTGGTTTTTGTTTTCCTAAGTGAAATGTTTGCTTGTTTCTGGAGGAGGAAAAGACAGCTTCTAGGTGCAGGCCTTCTGTACGCTGGAGGAACTCCAGCGATTTCATTTCAAGTCACCTTGCAAGACTGCGCGTTCTCATCTGAGAACAGGGGAAGTGGATAAACATTCATCCACAAGGCAAGGCTTCTATCTCCCAGCTGAGGGGGGTTGGGAGCAGCCAGCTGTTGCTGTCAGCCCGGGGCTGAATGACTAACTAGCAGGTGCCCAGGGCCTTCCCCTCCCGCCCCCTCAGTCCACTTCACAGCCCTGGGACAGCCTCCTTTCAGAACATGAGGGAGGAATGCTCGAAACAGGTTCTCAAAGGTGTTTTATGCACATGTGTGTATACATGTACACATACAGGCATTATTGTAATTACTGTAAATCTTGGCTCTAATTAGACTTAGAAATTTTGTATCTAGCCTGTTTTAACAAATATTCTAAATGAGAGGGGACAGACAGCAAGATGTCTCAGCAGCTACCGGTGCTTGCTGCCACGCCAGACCTGCGCTCCAGACCCCAGAACTGCTCACACGATAGAGAACTGACTCCACCAAGTTGTCCTCTGACCTCTACAAGCAATCCATGGCACGTGTACACACACACACACACACACACCACTCACATAAAAATAATAAAATACTACTTTTTAAAGGACCAGGCACAGTGGCATACAGCTTTAATCTCAGCACTTGGGAGGAAGAAGCAGGTGGATCTCTGTGTGTTTGAGGCCAGCCTGGTCTACAGAGAGAGTTCCAGGACAGCCAGAGCTATATAGTGAGACCCTGTCTCAAAAAAAAAAAAAAAAAATCAAGTCTTTTTTAATAGCAATGCATCCAGGTAGGTGTGGCGGCATACTCCTGTAATTCTAGCACTTTGGAGACACCAGCGGTTAGGATCAATTGTGGTGTTCCGGTTTGTTTCTTACCTCTTCAAGACAATGTCTAAGGAACCTCTGCCACACATTCCCACCATAATATTACACTTCACAACAGTTCCAGGCACAGTGAGGTCCACCGATGACTGACACTTCCAAAACTGTGGGCTTTTTCCTTTGTGCGAGCGGATTGGCTTGTGCATTCTGTCACAGTGCTGGAAAGCTGAGTGCTGAATTCAGATATCAGCTGCAATCATTTGGGGCCTCAGGATCTTGGTTAGCTGCTGGGCTAGCCTTGAACTCTCCCTATAACCTAGGCAGAGCTTGCTATCTTCCTGCCCCCGCCTTTTGTGGGAGCTGGGTCTGTAGCTCCCTGCCTGGTGGAATAGGTGTCTTTGTTTTTGTTGAGACAGTGGGCCTCCACCTCCCAAGTACTGGGATTAACAGGCTGGGAACAAAGTCAAAATCCCAATTCAGCCCCCCACGCACCTGGATTATAGGTATGAGCTCCCACGCTGGAGAACCATCGTAATGTGGAACCCACTCTTAGCCACATCTGTGATCACTGACTTAGTGACTATTGAACCTGTTCCCGGGAAAATACAGGTGGGTTTTTCCAGGCCTCCAATCATATGTCCATCAGCTAGTCAAATGCCCAACCTTTGAAAAATTTATTTTTTTTAATTTGAGACAGGGTCTCATACCATAGCCCACCACTCTTGAATTCACAGTAATCCTCCTGTTTCAATCTCCCCAGTACATTTTGATTTTGTATACAGTGCTGTGGGATGGTCTGTATGTCAAATCTGCTGCTCTGATTGGTCAATAAATAAAACACTGATTGGCCAGGGGCTAGGCAGGAAGTATAGGTGGGACTAACAGGGGAGAAAAGAAAGAACAGGAAGGCAGAAGAAGTCACTGCCAGCCGCCACCATGACAAGAACCATGTGAAGACACTGGTAAGCCACAAGCCACGTGTCAAGGTATAGATTTATGGAAATGGATTAATTTAAGCTGCAAGAACAGTTAGCAAGAAGCCTGCCACGGCCATACAGTTTGTAAACAATATAAGTCTCTGTGTTTACTTGGTTGGGTCTGAGCGGCTGTGGGTCTGGCGGGTGACAGAGATTTGTCCTGACTGTGGGCAAGGCAGGAAAACTCTAGCTACAATACAGTGTCTCGTGTAGCCCAGGCTGGCTTCAAACTCACCATGTAACTGAGGGTACCCTCGGACTCCTGATCCTCTGGACTCTACCTCCCAAGTGCTGGGATTACAGAAGCATGCCTGGCTACCGACATTTTTTGACATCCGCCCCAAGCCCCACACACGCAGTTGCTTGCTCCTTGTGCTGATCTTGTCCATGGATACTTCCTTACTCCACGCTTCCAGCCGGGGGTCTGCCGCATGGCACTCCCCAGTTGCATATAGCTCCCCGGCTCCCGACTCCTCAGCTCCACAAAAACAGGCTTTGTCTTGCTCACCCATGCACAGTTCCTGACACCAAGCTGGAGGCCAGGGCTTCACACATGCACAGGGTTCTCAACTCAACTCGAGCAATAGGATCATGAATTGGATAGGAACCGTTCCCAGCCCTGTGCAGCCCAGACGGCATAAAGCTGCTGTTCTCAAATACAGAAGGTTATAAGGGAATATACGCCAAGTGAGAGCTCTGAACCAGTTTTGAAGACCTAGCACACAAACGTCTGGAGGTGCTGGTGTAAGCACAGAGGCAGAGGGCTCCCCTAGCGTGTGCGGGGTCCAGCTCCCATCCTCAACAGCACCAACAGAAGGACCATGTACGACATCTCAACCCCCCCCCCCACACACACACACACTGGAGATTGAGCCCAGGGCCTTGGGCATGCCAGGCAGCATTCCTCTTCTGAGCCACACTGCCAACCCCCAAGGTAATCATTGTTATTAGTGACTCCCTGTTGAATTTATACCACTGTGAATATTCTGGGTTAAACAAAATACACTACAATTAAATTCCCCCATGTCTTTTGTAATTTTTGTTGTTGATGCTGCTGCTGTTTGAGACAGGGCTTATCTGTGTAGTCCTGGCTGCCCTGGAACTCTCTGAAGACCAGGCTGGCCTTGAACTCAGAGATTGCCTCCCTCTGCCTTCCCAGTGTTGGGATTAAAGGCATGTGCTACCACTGCCAGGCTGTCTTTTGTAGTTTTTAATGTAGCAACTAGGGAGCTTTTTAATTGCTTCTGTGGTTTGTATAACACTTCTTTGAGTTTGTCCTGGTTGTAACTACACCAGGGAAGGCCATCCAGCAACACAACCCAGCCAGGCGACCCTCTTCAAACCCTCCAGCTCACACCACTCAGGTATGAATTCTTGGTTGTCAACTGACTACATCTGGAATTAACTAAAACCCAAGCAGCTGGGCACACTTGAGAGGGATTTTTTTTTTTCTAAATTACATCATGTAAAGTGGGAAGACATACTTTTAATCCTGGTGTTTTGAGGTGGGAAAATCCACTTTTAAACTGGGTCACACCTTCTGCTGGCAGCCTATCTAAAGGATGTGGAAGAAGGAAGCTCTTTGCCTGCTTGCCCTCGCTCACATGTCAAGTCCATTCCTTCAGTGGCATTAGAGTCTACTTGTTCAGGATTCCGGCATATGCTGAAGATCAGCTGAGACATCCAGCTTGGTGGACTGAGTAATTAACTACTGGATTCTTGAACCTTCCATTACTAGACAGCCACTGTTGGAATAGCTGGACCACAATCTTTAAGCCATTCTATATATAAAGAGATTCATTCTGTAAGCTCTGTCCTTAACACACCAGGGCTCCAATGTGCCCCAGAGCCTGGCAGGAAACACCTGTCCAGTGGCTTCCTGTGACACACCAAATCTGGGGAATTCAGAAATGAGGACTAAAAAGAGTTTAACAAATGAACCAGCCTAACCCTCATAAGGCAGGTGCCATGGAGAGTGAGTTATGGGGCTATGGGGCAATCTTGTGCATTACCTAGAATGGTGACCAGCAGTGGTTAAGAAAGCAAAAGCAACAGGCAAACTAGGCTACTCTCTCTCTCTCTTTCTCCCTCCCTCTCTCTCAAACTGAAACAGAACGCCAGACCACTCCTTGCCATCTCCAGCTTTCCGCCTCTGCCTCAGTGGTCCCTGATTACTTTTCTTCCTTCTTTCTTTCTTTCCTTCCTTCCTTCCTTCCTTCCTTCCTTCCTTCCTTCTTTCCTTCCTTCTTTCCTTCCTTCTTTTATGAGACAGGGTCTCATGTGTCTCAAACTTGCTTGTGGCTATATGACCTTTAACTCCTGCTTCTCCTTGCCTCTGCCTCCCAGGTGCTGGGATTGCAGAAATGTGTGCTATGCCTAGCCAGCTCTTCCTGATTTCTGTTCATCCCTGGTCTCACAAGTCCATCTGGTAGAATGCTTATCTAACATACATAAGGCCCTGAACTTCATTCAGATGCTAAACAAGCCAAAACTTTTGCTCAAAACAAAACACAAAATGCTTCCCACCTTGTCTGGGTACATTTGGGATATAGAAATTAAAGATTCAGAATAGTGGGTATATTGATGCAGGCCTGTAACCCCAGTACCTAGAGATGAAGGGTGAATAACCCAGAGTTCAAAGCCATCCTCCACTATATACGGAATTTTGAAATTAGCCAAGAATACATGAGAATTTTTTTTTTTTTTTTTTTTTTTGTGTGTGTGTGTGTGTGTGTGTGTTTTCCTCTGGGCTGTTGTAACAGGACCAAATGAAAGCTTAGGGAAAACCTCTGGCTTGTGTTATTGCCCTCTCAAAATGGTAAGGATATTTTGTTTGTTTATTTAATGCTTTAGAAATCTGAGATTTTTGAGTTTTCAATTGCCCAACTTCACCAAGTTCGCAAATTCCTTACATAGATCAGCATGGGAATTAGTTGACAGATGAGCCTTCGCACAGCCTAGAGCAACTTTAGCACACACTGCCACGTATGTGTCTGTTATCTCCAAGGCTACATGCTGTCAGAGAGCAGGCTGCCCGTAACTTCCAGCCAAGGATGTTCTCATCCCCCACACCCTCACTCTGAGGGGCCTGGTGTTCCCTGCTTCCTCCTTACACACTTACTGCTGTTTCTACTGCAGAAACAGGTTCGTTCTCACAACAGTTCTTGGCAGTCCCTTGGTCCCCACAGTCACTCGCTTTGGCTAGTAACGCCAACCACTACTAGAAGTTGGTAGCTTCGAAGAACCCTAACTTGTTTACAGGAAAGTTGGAAAGTCCTCAAATTCAAATCAAGATTTTATCTCCCAAGATTTTTTTCCCCAGCAGGAAAGCCCATGCCAAGCCAAACAGCTTTTTGTTACCATTAAGATAATTATATTCTACACAAGCAGACAATAAATAAGTGAAGCCGGGAAGTCCAAAGAGTTCCGAATGATTAGTATGGGAAGGTAAAGTATCTGGCTTAAGTCTGAGGAAACCTTAACAGTTCCGAGCACTGTTAGGGGCCACCCTAACTAAAACAGTGAAGAGATGTGAACCCATTTACTATTCTCCGTTAAAGAGTTCAGCTAAATTGCAGTTCTTTTAGCTTTTCCAAAGATACGGGGATATCTGGGGCATGAGCATTGTCTAATACTCTGCCCAGCCCTTGATTTTGGCCCCAATGCAGTCTCCATAATGAAAAACAACACATGAAATTGGATCCACATGCATCCGCCCACAGCCTGGACTCGGGTGTATTTCACTGTCAGACACACGCTGTTGCTGGGCGCTCAAGCAGGGGCCTCCTGCAGCCAACCTCCAGCTATTAAAACAAAATTAACCAGCCCAGGGTCAAAGGTGACTGACACTATTTCACCCAGGACAGTGTTCCAGCTCTCCGTACCTCAAGTTCTGTCTCCTGTCTGTTGATGTCATCCGTGGATTGATTTAATTTCTCCAGTTCTCCCTAATGAAAAGAGAGAGAGAGAGAGATTTGAAGGACACGCCTTTTGTTTTTAGAGTAACTTTAGTCTAGAACTGGAAAATCACCCCTGAATGATGAAAGTCAGTTCGATCTTAAAGAAAACAGTAGAGGCTTGCTAAAGGACAAAGCATTTGGCATTTCTAAAACCTTTTGACATGTCCTTTTGGACAACATCTTAAGGTCCTAAGGATCTGTCTTTCCCTGGAAGGTCATTTTCCCCCCAGGTGAATGCAGCTGTTACAAACAGTAAGTAACCCAGTCAAAACAGCACCCTGGGCTTTAGAGAAGAACTTTGCGGAAGGCCAAGCCAAATCATAAACCCAGGGAGCCAGGCAAGCTAAGGACAGACTTCTAGCTGGCTTTAACCCATCAGAGAGTCTTTCCCTATGAAGAGATGAATTTCCCCCCTAGTTGCCCATTATTCACTCTCCCTGACAGGGGATGTTGTTGGTTAACTAGCTTGAATCCTGCTCTCTTTAAACATTTACAACCTGACATTTTGTAAGAAGGAGTCAACATGAAGTTAACTCATCTCTACTCTGTGAACAAAGGGTCTTGCTAACACACGCCGAAACCACAAGATTCGTAGTCCAAACCCATGGTCTGAATTAACAGAGTAGCTAATGAGAAGGTTTTCTCACTAATCTTTAACGTGTTAATTTGACAAAACAATTAATTTAAAATGTAACCACTGAATTAATAACGTGTTTTTTTTCCTGTGCAGTTAAAATCAATTACTGATCCAGACATTGCAGAACATGCTTAATAGCAATTTAAAAAAAAGATTTATGGAAAGGGATAAAAACAGGTCATGGAAAGGCATTTGCTGTGCTTCATGCTTCGGGGGGTGAGGAGGTTAAGCTGTCACTCCTGGATCTCGCTTGGAAATTGTTTTTTAACCATCTCTCCTGGAAATGGAGGCCATTCCCTTCTCTGCCTCCACGCGTCTGCTTTGCACACCAGCTGTCCCTAGTAGGTGTTCACACCCGACCTCAAGGAAAAGCAGGGTTTTAATCAATTTCAGGCCAAGAGCAACACGGTGGCAAGGAAGCCCTCCGTGTGTTGACAATGAACCAAAAGAGGAGGGCGGCTGAGGCCAGGCATCTCCGCCAGGTGAGGGCTAGCGCGGCGCCGGGCACTGGTGCAACCCACGCCGCAGGGGCAGGCGACAACCACGCGGCCCCACTCGCCCACCACGGTGTCCGCATCCACGCGGCCGAGGTAAAGCTGCTCCGAAACCTGGAGGCTGTGCCGTGCTCAGGGCATCGAGAGCTGCGCCAAGGTACCCCGACTCCCCTCGGGGGCCCCCGCCCCCTTTTCCCTTTGTTGCAATCCGCCTGAACCGCTGGTTGTGTTGCAAGGACCCTCCGGTTGGGCCGAAGGTCTGCAGGGATCCCCACAATAATCAGGCCGCGTCCACGCAGGCACCGCAGCCTCCCGCGGAGAGACCGTGAAATGGGGTGTCCTAAGCCTCGGTGCAGATCCTGGACCTAAGCGGCCTCCACCCCGCGACCGCGGACACGCGGGGCTGCAAGGCGTGTGTCCGCGTAGACGCTGACTTCCACGGCAGTCCTGGCGGGGTGGGGCTGTGGGCTCCTCTCACGCGTCCTACCTGGATCCGGGGGTCCACCTCCTCCTCCTCCTCCAGGCCCTGCTCCATCCTCTCTTCTTCCTCCTCCTCTTTCTCCTCCACTTCCCGAGCGGGCAGCGGGAGCTCCGGCGGCTCCTCAGAGCGGCTCCGTTTCAGCGCCGCGTCCATGCGGGCAGCCGAACGCTCCGTAGCCGGGTCGCAAAGCGCGCGGTGGGATCCGAGCGCGCGGAGAGCCGCCTCGCCGCAGCCGGATAGGTCCTGGGCGCGCAGCGCTGCCACCCGGGTGCGCCGCCGGCGGGTGCGGAGCGGCGGAGGAAGTGGGCGCGGCCGCCCCCTGTCTGCAGCGGCCCGCAGCGCACGGCGCCCGCTTGCCCTGGCCGCCGGAGAGTCCGCCCGTCACCCGATGCTCTGTCACAAAAAGCCCAGTGCCCTGGAGTCCCTGCCATGACCACTAGGAGAGGCGCCGCCCAGTGGCTCGCCAGCCCGTGCAGTGCGTGGGCCGCCAGCTTTAAGCAAGCTTCCTCCTGCCTCCACTGAAGCCAACCAAGGCACGGAAGGAAAGTTCAGGTGATTTCCATTCTCAGAAGCTGCCTTTGGAAGCCTGGGTAGGATTGTTTCTGGGTCAGCCAGGGGAATTGCGTCTACTTGGTTTCCCAGAAAAGGGAGCTTCTACCTGTACAGCAGGTACAGAGGATGGCTAGCCAGCCACCGAATGGATGTCCAAAGCTTGGAGCCCCCTGGGCAGAGCTCAGCGAGCAAAGCCATGCTCTCCTAGGGCCTACATGGATTATCCAGGAAGCACCAAGAGCTGGGGGAGCAGAGGAATCTCATGAACTGGGGCGGCTTTTTAAAGAGATCACACTTGGCCAGTGTAGGAGCCATGTGGTTTTCCTTCCCAACATCAAACAAGGAACCAGAGCCTGCCGAGCGAACTGGGCATCACAAAAGGGCTAACAATACAGGCGTTTCTCTGTGCAGTTGCTGGGGCCAGGGCCACTGTGAGGTCAAGAAGTACCTGGTCAGATGCCCTGCACAAAATGGACACTTTCTAGAAGGAAGCTGTGGCCCATCACATGGAGTTTGGAGGACAACTTTGCTTGAGGGAGGAGTTTCCAGGAGCCTGTGATCAAAGCCTCCTTACAAAAGTCGCTGCCACTGTTGTGGGGTTTTTTGTTTGTTTGTTTGTTTTTTGTTTTTTCACAGAAGCAACTGGCGTGCTCATGGGGGCTCACAGACTATGGACCGATGGTTAGGGAGCCTGCACAGGACCTGCCTCTGCATATGTGTGATGGGCGTATGGCTTGGTCTGCTTGTGGGACTCCTGGCAGTGGAAGAGAGGCCTGTCCCTAACACTTTGGCTGGCTTTTTAGGAACCTATTCCTTGTAATGGGCTGCCTTGCCCAGTCTTAATACAAGGGGAGGAGCTTAGTCCTGCCTCAACTTGATATGCCATGCTTTGTTGGCACCCATGGGAGGCCTGCCCTTTCTGAACAGAGGTGGAGGAGGGTGGGTTGGGGAGGGGGGACAGAGGGGAAGTAGGAGGGAATGGAAGGAGGATGGGAGAGGAAGCTGTGGTCAGGATGTAAAATAAATGAAAAAAAAATGTAATTAAAAAAATAAACTAACCTGGGCTCCTAAACTGAACCAACAACCTTCTGGGAGGCCCACTGGTTTCAGAAGAGAAACAGGGGGAGGGGTGGAGTGGGGAGGGGGTGGGGAGAGGGGCTGGGATGAGAGTAGGGAGGGGAAACTTTGGAATGTAAAAATTTAAAAAAATAGGAAGAGGAGGAGAAGGAGGAGGAGGAGAAAACCTCTGGAGTCTCTTTTTGTAAGGATGTTGATTCCATTTGCTCAGACCTCCACCCTCCAGCCTTATGACCTCTCAAGGCTTCACTTCCTAAAACCATCAATTAGGAGTTAAGATTCCAGCATAGGAGTTTGTGGGGAACCAAACCAAAACATCCAGTCCACAACCTGAGACAAGCCCCAGAGGGCCACAAGTTCCAGACCAGCCAGACCTTCAAATCAAAACAGCAGATGCTTCCCCTATCCTTCACCCTGTGGGCTATTCATTGCTGGCATGTTTCAGGCTGGGATCTTGTTGGCCATTTTAAACATTTTCAGCCTAACTTTACAAATTGAAATACCCCAGGCGCTGGTTAGATAAAGTGTGCTATAATGATCCCTTCCTGGATCTGTATTTTGTCATTTCCCAAAAGCACCTATTGCCTGATCATAATGTATCATTCTCAGAGAAAACAGTTTTCTAATGCTGTCTGTAATATGTTTTCAATGACAGCAATGCCCCTTGTCAGGCTTTCAGTGGCCCTGAGAGGTAGATGGGTAGCTCATCTGCTGTTGTGGAATAATCTTTTTGTACACTGTGAAGATGTGTCACTCTGATTGGTTAATTAAAAAGCTGAACGGCCAATAGGGAGACAGGATTTCTGGGCAGAGAGGATGCTGGCAAGAAGAAGAGGGAGATGCCAGGAGATGCAGAGCAAGCAGGATGGGCACTGCAGAGATGAGATAATGAAGCCACGAGGCAGGAAGAAATTAATATAAATGGATTAAGTTATGAGCTAGTTAGAAACAAGCCTAAACTATCAGCTGAGCTTTCATAATTAATAAGTCTCCATGTCATTACCGGGGAGCAGGCAGTCCTGGTGAAAAAGGCCAACTACAAGTGGCATCCAATTTGGGGGTATGTATTTCCATTTAACACCCAAAAAAGCTATATAAAAAAAGGTTCCAAACACACAAAAGCAGAGCCAAACGTGGTTTCCTAGTCCGGCAGTCTCTCATGCTGGTCATGGTACAGATATTTGTATCTTGGCCACTGCCTGCTGATGTGAGCTGCCAGCATGCCATGAGCTGTGTGGCAGTTTAAGGTTTTGCTCATACAGACAGAAAAGGTTACAGTAAAACAGGTTCAGATGGAAAAAAATAATCTCTAAACAGGTTACAGTGTTTTTAAAAATATGCTTAGACGCTGAAGAAAAAAAAAGTACGTAGATAGTCATAAAAATAGTTTAAAAATAATAAGTAAAGTCTTTAAAGAGAGAAATAATAATGATAATAAAAAGAATAAGCCACGTAAGGATGGGAAATATTATAACACAGGGAGTTTGGACTTTATATGATGCTTTGTTAATTTTGAACTTTTTGAATGCTAATAAACAGACAACAGCTGCTGAGAGACATTGGACTGTGGAAGGGACTGCTGAATTAAACCAACCTATATACTTTAGGGATACCATAACTTTAAAATGGAAGTAAAAAAATGTATTACGTTGGGGAAGAGGTCACACTTTTGTTTCCATAGGAAATGAAAGACTGGATTCTTTCCAGGTTAATAGAGATCAGATTGGACTGGGGGAGACCTCCTGAGTATCTTGGTTACAGACATTGGAGAGGAAGCCAAAAAAGACTCCAGGACAAGTGACGTGTAAGCTGATCCCTCTGCATGGGAGCAGCTCAGAGAGGAGATGGGACATGATCCATCTTGTTGGCTACAGAGTTCTCATGACTTTCTTCTGGTTTTTCAAGATAGGGTTTTTCTGTGTAGTTTTGGTGCCTGTCCTGGATCTCACTCTATAAACCAGGCTGGCCTCAAACTCACAGAGATCTGCCTGGCTCTGCCTCCTGAGTGCTGGGATTAAAGGCATGCACCACTAATGCCTGGCCCATCATGACTAATTACATTCTATCTTTTCATATGACATGGACAGAGATTTATATTACAGTTTGGTTATGCAGTCCAAATGGACTTATAAAGTCGACAGATACCTTTTACTTGCTCAAACTCATCTTTAATTGATTTATGCACACTGCACATTTCATACTTATGTTAATGAAGATATATATGTTACCTTTAAAACTTTGTGTGTTTTCAGAATAAGGGGACCAGGCACCAATAAAGACAAGTAGCTCAGGTGATCCAGCCTCTAAGAATGCCTCTGTTGCAGTTTCCTCAGAGTTCTACATCCAGAACAGCTTCAAGTCTGATGGCTGAGATGGTCCAACCTCACAGACTACGCCAGCCAAACTTCAGATAAGCCCTACATTTTCCTAGCACACTGAGACTAGATAATAGCTAGCTCTCCCAGGAATTTATATTATCTTAATTTTCTCAGGGTCCCTCAAAGATGTCATTGCCCCCAGACAACAGGAAGCAGTCTAGAGAACATGGTGCCCACATTCCCAAGAGGTGGGGTGGATGGGTTTTGGTCATTTGATGGGTTATGGATGTTTGCCGTCATTAAGGGTGGTTGGTTACAAGTTATTATTGGTCACGGTCAGGGAGAAAGCTAAAGGAGATTAGATTCAGGGATCTCATTCTAAAGGAGAAAAGGGGGGATATAGTATAGAAGTGATGAGATAAAAGGGTGGATCGTTGAGTCTACTCTTGAACAACCAAATGGTCTCAAACATTTTACATTGGTATGGATTTTTATATAATAATACAAATTTAAGGTTATTTTTGTTATACTGTATATATGTTCCTACTCTTGTTTAAGGTACTGATGCAGCTCATTTTAAAAGGTTATGTAAAGTTTTAGTCCTTGAAAGCTATTTAGGATAATAAAGAAATATAGGTTAGTAGTTAGTCTTCTATAACAATCAAACTTATAGTTGTGTTAGGTATGTTTTCAAGGTCAAATAGAGATATATTTTAAACAGATAGATGGTCTTCAAACACTTCCAAGACCTACAGAATATGGGATTTAAACTGTTTTAATAACATAAGGCCTTTCATGACGATGAGATACATCTGCTCCTGGCAGCACCAAACTACTTCATAAAAGGATGATAGGCATTGAAGAACCTCCGTATGGAGTTTGCTTTCTTTGTGGCAAAAGTTAGCCATTTGGGCAAGAAACTGCCCTTGCCTTGCCTTGACTGCTCACAGTATGCTATCCAAACTGGACAAGCAGAACACACACACACACACACACACACACACACACACACACACACACACAAAAGCAACTGCTAAATTTTGCCATGACAAGGTAGAGCAGTCCTTCAAAAAATTTCCTGCTTCACAGAAAAGTCTGTCAGATATTCTAGGCCCATAATGATGCCTCAATGTTACAGAGGAACCTTGGGTGACTGTCCAGGCATCCAGATGTCTCTGTCATTTCTATATTTGGGACAAAAAAGGCCGACTACATGTGTTAAAGCAGCACTGCTTGGCAGGGGTCTCATCACCTGCCTCAGTGTGGGCAGAGGTGCTGCTATACTTTGGATGTGAAGTATCCCCGACAGCAAACGCTAGGTCCTGGTGCACGCAGTGGTCCGAGGTGGGGCTTTGGGGGAAAGAATTCAATCGTGCAAGTCCTGCCTCCACCAGTGGACTGACCCATATTTGAACCCAGAACCTAACTAGATTTCTGGGAGGTCGTGGGACTGTGGAAGTTGGAGGCTGGTTGGAGGAAGCAGTCACTGAGGGAGTATATCTTGTCTGACCCCTTCCTCCTCCTCCTCCTCTCTGCTTCCCAGCTACCAAGAGATGAACAGCCTCCATCATGCTCCTGCAACCATGATACTCAAAAGCCTTGCCTGAGGCTCAAAGTAACAGAGTCAGCCAACCATGAACTAAAAGAAGGAGCTAAAGTGAATGTTCCCTTGCTTGAGTTATCTCTCTCATCTTTTGTCACACTGATGATTGGGGGCTGGAGAGATGGCCCTGGATGCTCTTCCAGAGGACCCAGCTTCAATTCTCAGGACCACATGGCAGCTCACAACTGTCTGAGTTTCCAGTTCCAGGAGCTCCTAATGCCCTCTTCTAGTCTCTGTGGATACCAGGCATACATGTGGTGTACAGACATACATGCAGACAAAACACCTATACACATTAAATTAAAAAAATATATATTTTAAAGTCTGATTAACACAGGTGAGATGCCTTAGCCAAAATCTTGAGAAATGGCTTTCCTTAAAGATTTTATTGGTGTTATTTGTTTTTATTGCCCTGTGGTTTATCTTCCTCCAAACCATAGAGGAAAATATGCTACCTGTGTTTGTATACCGCCTTACCACTTCAAGATACAGATCTTTCTGGGTAAAACTCATAGCCTCTGTGCTTCCCAGTTAACCTTTAAGACAGTGGGGAGAGCCTGGGGAGGGAGGAGAATGGAGATGTCTGTTGGGCCAGGCTTGTGCTGGCTTATTCCTCTCTGGCCACCATACCGGTCAGACCTGGTCTCCTGAGTGGGATGAGGTCTCCTGTCCTCTGTGACCCCATCTCTGCAGGCTGGTCACATATTGCGTCATCCAAGCCTGATGTCCGGGGTGATCAAACAAGCCGCGCTCCAACCGAGAGACCCTCGTGTGGTCCACCCTCGGCAAGTTCAACTTGAGGCTATCTCTATACCCACCTGGATTTATTTACTCAGTACTCAGTGGTGTGCTATTCCAGGGGTGTCACATCTCTGTCTTTAGGAGGACAGTTGAAAATGTTCTTTTTCTCTCTTCTAATAAAAATGTCTTTTCCAGGCTAAGCACGGTGGCACATAGCTTTAATCTCAGCAGGGTAAGAAACATTAAGTATTAGTCTTGTTTTGTTTTGTTTTGGAGACAGGGTCTCACTATGTAGACCAGGTTAGCCTTGAACTCACAGAGATCCATATCCTTCTGCCTCTTGAGTGCTTTGATTAAAGGGTGCACCCAGCAACTATTAGTCTGTCAAACACTCTAAAACTTTTTGTTTAGGACAAAGAATTCAAATTTTGTTTTCTCTCTCTCACCTTGAAAGATTTATGCTCATCTTTTTATCTCCGTCTTGTGATATCTTTATGCAAATGTTTTAATCTCCTTCCAGCAGCAAAATGTTTGTTCATACACACACACATTCTTGGAACTTTGAAGTGACCCACCTCTTCCCCATTTCCTCAATTTCCTTTGCTCCAGTCCTCTTAAAACTAGCCAGTCTTGAAACACTGTGAGGTTGGGCCCCAGCTGATGGGAGACACACACAGTTACTACCTGGCCCGGTATAAAAACCAAGGGGCTGGAGAGATGGCTCAGCAGTTAAGAACACTAGCTGCTCATCCGAGTGACACAGGTTCAGTTCCCAGTGCCCACCGGGCAGCTTTAACCACCACGTGTCCAGGGGATCTGACGCCCTCTTCTGAGCTCTGCAGGTACTGCATGCATGCCTGTGGTGCACAGACATACAACATGCAGGCAATACACTCATGGACATACTTTTTTAAAGTGAACTTCCTGTCCTGAAGAGCTTGCTAGCTCAATTTGGATCTTGCTGCATACTTTTTGCAAAAATAATCCTCCTGCTGAGCTATTTGCACTTTGTGTTCCTTTGTGTGACACAGGAACTGCTTATATCAGTATTCAGGAAGCAGGAGCAGGAGGGTCTCTGTGAGTTTGAGGCCAGCCTTGTCTACAGAGCGAGTTCCAGGACAGCCAGGGCTACACAGATTAATCCTGTCTCAAACAAACAAACAAACAAACAAAAAAACAACAAAACAAACAAACAAAAAACCCAACAAAACCAAAAAAGAAAAAAATCCTTTTGTCTTTTCCTCAAACTGTAGAGACCCTGAAATGGGGGGACAAGGACATATGACTTGTAACCACTGTGGATGAATCCTGTTTAAGAGAACAGCTCATCCAGCAGGGAAGGACTCTCGGTGACAGCATGAGAATGCTAACATCCGGACAAAGCAGAGACGGAGCGCCAGTGCTCAGCTGACTTCCCCCTTCCCCCATTCTTGTTCGGTTTAGGATGGCCACCTGCTTTAAGTGTGGGTCTTCACTCCATGGTTAGACCTCTCTAGAGCACCCTCACAGACTGGCCAGAGGTGTGTCTCCTAGGTGATTCTAAACCCAGGCAAGTTTATAAGGAAGATGGGCCATCACAAATATAAACTGTGGGAAATGAGGCAGCACTCAGTTGTCTGTTCATTTAGGTATCTGACATATACTTATTAGATACTTCCCATTTGAACACCCCCAGATGCCAAGTGACTACTGAGATCCAAAGACATGAACTCACCACAGATAGAGAGCTTACATTCTATTACAGACACACACACACACACACACGCACGCACGCACGCACGCACGCACGCACGCACGCACGCACGCATGCACGCACGCACGCACGCACGCACACAGCAGGTGTGATCAGTGCCAAGAAAAGGAGGTGCTATTGTGGTTAGAACATATGCACTTAACATGCCAAGGCCTGAATGATATTAAAAGACAAAGCACCTGTGCCGCCCTTCAGGAAGAATACTTTAGTGACGTGTGAAAGTCCTGAGATGGCAATGTGCTGGGGGAGGAGGGAGTGGGTAGAGCAAGGAAGAGTGTGTGTAGGACAGAGAGCAAGGCAGATGAAATCCAAGACCTGCCATAGTGGACTATGCAATGCCTGTCTGCCATGGTAAGGGTTTCAGATTTCGGCGTATTTATTACTTTATATACATTTATTAATTTTTTTGTTTGTTTTTTGAGACAGGGTTTCTCTGTGTAGCCTTTCCTGGAACTCTCTTTGGAGACCAGGCTGGCCTGGAACTCACAGAGATCCGCCTGCCTCTGCCTCACGAGTGCTGGGATTAAAGGTGCTCACCACCACTGCCCGGCCTACATTTATTAATTTATTCATGTGTATGTGCACATGCCACAGTACACATAGATGTCGGAAAACACCTTGCAGAGTCAGTTCTCTCCTACTACTATATGAGTGGAATAAACACAGGTTTTCTGGCTTGGCAACCAATGCCTTCGCCTGCTGAGCCGTCTCAATAGGCCCTATACTTTATTCTAAATGAATGATCAGGTAACACCTCTAACTGTAAGTATGAAATTCTCTGGGGTGGGGGATATTGCCGAGTCAGGCAGAGGAGGCACGGCCACACCCAAGTAACACCCTTCAGCCCTGCAGACTACTGCAGCCGTATGAGAAGCTGGCTCCTTTCTGTTACAGCTCCTGGTCTCCCTCCTGTTCAACCTTTACAGGACCTGACAAAGTGGAAGAAAAGTTACAAGTTTAACACATACCTTAAACTCTTCAATGATATACATACACATCAAACACACACACACACACACACACACACACACACACACACACACACACTTGTTTGAAAAGGGTTGGGGCTCAATACTCAAAGGCATCTGTTTATTTCTGTGATTTCATAACATCGATGTGTTGCCAAACTATCCTGCACTGTGGCCACTGCCCTCTAATGAGACCCTTTATTTGTGTTAGAAATTGAATTAGACTCAAATCCCTTAATTCAAATGAAGGACAGGCCAGAGAACTCAGAAAGAGGTATGTGTGGAGGGTGTGTGTACTTGTTAGTGGGGTGTGTGCATGCACCCAGGTTTGGGGGCACAGAGGTCTTTGTATTCACAGAGAAGCACTAAGAGAACCAGGAATTTTTTTACAGTATTCTAAGCTTCTAATGCATAATTAACAGTGAATGGGCATCAGTGTGAGTCTGAAAATATGGCTGTCTACGGCTTGGACAGTGTCTGCGGTCAGGTATGTAAAGATCTGTGCGCAAAATACAATACAGGCAAGCACAGTGCCTCTCCCTAACTAGTCAGCTACAGAGCACAGCCCCAGGCATGGAAAGCGGTGCTGGAAACTCCAGCAAAATAATAGCTCCTTCTACATTTCCTTCCTAGGACCCATTACAACTAAAGAATGATAATGTTCCTGCTTTTGCTAGCAAATGATCTGAGATATTTTAATATTAATCATGTTACTGAAATACCATTCTATGCACAAGGCCAAACTATTATGGAATGATACCATCAGGTACCTAATTGGTAAATTAAAAAATAAATAAAAGTGGCCGGGCGGTGGTGGCGCACACCTTTAATCCCAGCACTCGGGAGGCAGAGGCAGGCAGATGTCTGTGAGTTCAAGGCCAGCCTGGGCTACCAAGTGAGTTCCAGGAAAAGCGCAAAGCTACACAGAGAAACCCTGTCTCCAAAAACCTAAATAAATAAAATAAATAAATAAATAAATAAATGTGGAATTTCCACCCACCTAAATCATCACATACTATTGTACTATTTAGCTATGCTAACTTTAAATTTATTTTTTTTAAGGGATAATGGTTTTTCTGCTGCCCAAAAGCATTTGCCCTAAAGAAGACTCAACCTATAGTAAATGCTAACTAAAAAGAAAAAGCCTGATGTTCTATCATTGAAGTGAGGTTATGCTTGGGTCTTTTCAGAAAATGAACAAGTCCCAGATGGCTCTTGATCTGGTACATCCAACCAGGACATCCAGAGACCACCAGACAAATGAAACATCCACCCAGGACATCCAGAGACCACCAGACGAGTGAAACATCTGAGCAGGACATCCAGAAACCACTAGACAAATGAAACATCCAACCAGGACATCCAGAGACCACCAGACAAATGAAACATCCTGCCAGGACATCCAGAGACCACCAGATGAATGAAACATCCAACCAGGACATCCAGAGACCATCAGACGAATGAAACATCTGAGCAGGACATCCAGAGACCACCAGATGAATGAAACATCTGAGCAGGACATCCAGAGACCACCAGACAAATGAAGCATCCAACCAGGACATTCAGAGACCACCAGACAAGTGAAAACATCCACCCAGGACATCCAGAGACCACCAGACAAATGAAACATCTGAGCAGGACATCCAGAGACCACCACAAGAATGAAGCATCCAACCAGGACATCCAGAGACTACCAGATGAATAAACATCCGAGCAGGACATCCAGAGACCACCAGATGAATGAAGCATCCACCCAGGACATCCAGAGACCACCAGACGAATGAAGCATCCAACCAGGACATCCAGAAACCACCAGACAATCTGAAGGTGGATGACAAACCCATCAAGAGGAGATGTCCCAAGGGGGAGAGTAAGCTGGTAAGTTGGGCAGACAGTAGGACTTTAACTCCTCAAGCTGAGACTTTGGGGAAACAACAAGGACTAACCCAAAAATGATGCTGTTATGTTTAATGACAGTATTACAAGTTAATTCTTGTCAATGAAGAGTCCAAATGCCTTTCGTCAGGGGGGATAAGACACACTTGTGATAGGCGACATTTGATATTGTTTTGCCATACTAAGGTTTATAAAGGTTTATGTGGAATAGACTGTATTACACCCATTTTGCTCACAGCAAAAATATTAACAGAAATTAAGACATGGATGAATGGAGGACGGTGTTTGCCTTTCCTCAGTCTGTTATTAGCTGTTCTTATAATTCTCTCATGCTTGCCTGTGCTAATTAGACTAGCTATAAAGGCAATGCATTCAGCCTTGGCCTCATTTTTTTTCTTTAAAAAAATTAGAAGGGAGGAGATGTCGGGGGCATGGAAGTCCTTGTACTCACAAGAAGCGCTAAGAGAACCAGGAATGTTAATCACACAGAGGTGTCTCCTCAATGACGAAGATAAAATCAAACACCCGCATTCCATCCAGAAAGCTGAGAGTGGAGGTTGTTAATGACCTGGTGACCTTTTTGCTGTCTGAAGGGACAGGCCTCACCCTAATTACCCAGAATAATTATCCCACACTCTTCCCTCCCTAAACCATTACCCATCTTTAGGGTAGATATCACAAGTACTTTATGGCCTGCTGACCTCTATGTTATTGGTCAGGGACCACACTGGAGTCTAGGTCCTTTAGCTATAGAACCCACCCTCATGGTCATATGTACTTTGTAAAATAGTTTCTATGTAGTCACACCTTAAGCTTTATTGTGCACCTGGAATTGGACTGATTGTTGCCTAGAAACATTTTCCCAAATTATACTGTGCACATGTGTGCACGTGTGTAGAAGCCTAAGTCTGAAGTCAAATCTGTTTCTGCAACTGATCTCTACCTTTTATTTTTTTGAGGCAGGGTCTCTCCCTAAATACGAACCTCACTGATTGCTAGCCTGGGTACCAGCTGATCTGAAAATCCAAGACTAAGACTTATAAGTGCCGACACTAGAGACAACCTGACTGCCCTCCACTCTGAATGGTATTCTTGCTGCTGAAATAAAACTTCTTTTCTTCCAGGAGCCCAAGGGCTGAGACTGCTTGAACTCAGAGGGAATTTGAAATTAAGCATATCTCCCTAGTCACACCACCCCCTGCATCCTGGATGGATGCAGAAAAAGACTTTGAAGCCAGGTTGCTTGTTCATGCCTGCAGTCCCAGCACTTGAGAGGCTAAGGCAGGAGGATTGCCTCAAGTGCAAGGCCAGTCTGGGCTACACAGAGTTCCAGGGCAGCCTGGGCTACAATGGGAGGCCTGTCTCAAAACCAACCAAATAAACAGAGCCTCTCAGATCTCCCCATGTCCTAAGGAGACATGAGGCTATTTAGAACAGTGCTGGAATCCTGGAGATGGGAAAAGTGTTCCGTGGAAAGAAAGGACGTTCCATTCCCTGCAAACCAGTGAGTCCAGCACACTGCAGACACTATCCTAGAATGGGTACTGAGGGGAAGAGAGCATCCGTGCCCCTGGCAGACAGTGACCGATAGCACGCACCTTCAGTTCACATGTCAGCATGGACAGTGCCTCCTTGTTCCACAGTGTATTAGGAGAAGCTCTAAGAAGAAAAGACGCAGTTGGGAAACCACCACTGTTCACTGGATCAAATCAGCTTCTAAAGGAAATAAATTTCCTATTAAATGGTGAAAAATGCTTTACATTGGAATTTCAATTCGTGAAAGGAAATTTGAAAATATTTTTCATCTGTCTTAAAAGCTGCTTGACAAACATGTATCAAATATCCATTATTGAATAGCCTTTGGCAGATGAAAATATGCTGGGAACAAAGTTAAGTCTGCTCTAGTGGGCACAGTTAAGACTAAAAATATTTAAATACTGTTATGGTTTGGATATGATGAGTCCCACCCCCACCCCATATGGCTTTTGACTGGAAAGTTTGGTCCCCAATTGGTGAATCCATTGATATATGATCAGATTATAAGGGCTCTGACCTAACTAATGGATTACTTCACTGGTGGACTCAAAAGATGATGGCATTATTGGGAGGTGATAGGAAGGCCATGGGAGCTAGATGCAGGAGGAGGTCACTGGGCGTGTGCCCTGGGAAGATGCAGCTTGCCTTTGACCTTTCCCCTCCCCTTCCTTCCTAGCTGCCAATAGTCGAGCAGTTCTGTTCCACCATGCCCTTCTACCATGAGGTGTTACTACCCCAGAGATAATGGAACCAGCTGACTAAAACAAAACTCTTTTGTTCTTTTAAATAGTTTCACTCAGATCCGGCAGGATTACTTGGCAGGTAAAGATGGCTGCTGCCAAGCTAAATTCAATCCCCAGGACCCACATTGTGAAAGGAGAGCACTGACTACTTCAAGCTGTCCTCGACCTCTGTACATGTGTGTAACAGGGCCACCAACCAGCTCCTGAATCATGACACGGAGACTTATTATTAGTTATGAATGCCTGGCCTTAGCTTAGGCTTGTTTCTTGCTAGCTCTTATAACTTAATTTAATCTGTTTCTCTTCATCTACATTTTGCCTTGGGGCTTTTTGCCTTTCTTTCCTTCTGTCTGTCCTACTGTCACTGCTTCCTCCATGTCTGTCTGTCTGGTGGCTGCCTGGCCGGCTGGCCCCAGCATCTCCTCTTTCTCCCTCATTCTCTTCTCCTCCTATTTATTCTCTCTGATTGCCAGTCCTGCCTATCCCTCTCCTGCCTAGCTATTGGCCATTCAGTTTTTTTATTAGATCAGTCAGGTGCCTTAGGCAGGCAACGCAACACATCTTTACACCCTTAAACAAATGCAGCATCAACAAATGTAACACATCTTTACATCATTGAACAAATGCAGCATAAACAAATGCAACACATCGTTGCTTACTTAAAATAATATTCCACAACACAGGTGTGCACACACAAATAAAATACAATATTATGTAAGGGCTGGAGAGATAGTTCAGTTAAGAGCACTGACTGCTTTTCCAGAGGACCCAGGTTCAATTCCCAGCACCCACATGATGGCTCACAACTGTATGTAACTTCACTTCCAGGGGACTGAATACCCTGGTCTGGCCTCTGCATGAACATGGTCATGCCTATACATACATGTACTGAAACACTCATACACATAAAATAAAAATAATTACAGTTGTTTTGCTCAGGTATTTGTCAGTCACAAAAAAACAACATGACACATTAACAAAGTCATTCATCGAGTGAGAGTGTGAGAAACGCTCTATAAAGAATATGCAGACATGAATAAGGAGAGCTGCTCTAGATGGAGCTGGAGAAGGCTGCTCTGTGACCTTTGAGGAGAGGTTGTTTTTTTTTTAATTAAGGAATTTTTAAATTCATTTTATATACCAATCACAAATTCCCCCTCTCCTCCCTCCTCTCGTCTTCCTCCCAACCCACCCCCAATTCCCTGCTTCAACAAGGCAAGGTCTCCAATGGGGAGTCTGCAGAGCCTGGTCCATTTGTAGAGGCAGGTCCAAGCCCCTCCCCACCCCATCAAGGCTGTACAAGGTGTCCCACCATAGGTAGGGGGCTCATGCACCAGGGATGGATCCTGATCTTACTGCCAGGGGGTCCCTTAAGCAGATCAAGCTACACAAAGGTCTCACTTATGCAGAGGGCCTAGTCCAGTTCCATGGAGGCTCCATAGCTGTTGGTCTAAAGTTCATGAGTTCCCACTAGCTTGGTTCAGTTGTTTCTGTAGGTTTCCCTGTCATGATCTTGATGCCCCTTGCTCATATAATTCCTCTTCCCTCTCTTCAACTGGACTCCTGGAGTTCTGCCTGGTGCTTGGCTGTGGATCTGCTTCCATCCGTTACTGGATGAAGGCTCTGTGATGACAGAGTGTTCACTGATCTGATTACTAAGTAAGCCAGTTCAGGCTCCCTCTCCACTATTGCTAGTAGTCTAACCTGGGGTCATTCTTGTGGATTCCTGGGAACTTCCCTAGCACCTGGTTTCTCCCTAGCTCCATGATGTCTTCCTCCATCATGGTATCTCCCTCACTGCTCCCCTACTCCATCCCTGCTCCAGCTTGACCATACCATTCCCTTATGTTCTCATCCCCCACCCCCCACCCTCCATTGATCTCCACCCTTAACCCAAGTTTACTCATGGAGATCTTGAGGAGAGGTTTTGACGATGAGTCAGGCAGCCATGCTGTGGAGAAATGAGAGCTCAGGATAGCCAGGTCTGGAGACTCAGCCCCTACTGTGACTAGAGAGTGGGAGAAGGATGGTGGTGAGGTAATGTGGGAAAGGTAGGTGCAGGCAGGTATCCTGGGAGAACATGCAGTGGATTTTGTTATAGATGTGATGGAAGCCATTGGAGGGATGTACTTCAAGGGATTATATAATCTGACTTATATGTTTAAATGATCACTGTGGTCACTGTGTAGGAATGGTAATCACCAGCTCATTCCCACACAAGCGTGGAATCAGAACCACAGGCACCAGCAATAGATGTGGTAGCCTGGGTCATATTATGTGGTGCTGGAGGGGGCGCAGCATTAGCATGAGTTATATTTGAAGATAGCCACAAGAAAATCACTGCTGGTTCAGCAGATGTAGAGGTAGGCAGAGGTATCAAGAAGAACTCTTGAGGGGAGCTGGAGAGATGGCTCAGCGGTTAAGAGCACTGGCTATTCTTTCGGGGGGGCCCAGGTTCAATTTATAGCACCCACATGGCATCTTACAACTGTCTGTGACTCCAGTTCCAGGGAATCTGATACCTTCACACCAATGAACATAAAATAAAGTTAAATAAATGATTAAAATTAAAAAAAGGACTCTTGATCAAGTACAGTGGCATGATCCTTAGACTCTTGAGATTGTGGCCTGAGCAAATGACTGACTGATGCTGCCAGAGTAAGATGGGAAAACTGAGAACCAAATTTTTTGAAATCAAGAGTTCTGCTTTAGTCACCCAAGCTGGACAGGCTATTAAATAATCAGGATGTCGAGTGTACAGCAAAGGACAGGTTCAGGTGGCAGAGGTGACAGTTTGGGTCTTCTTTTTTCGAGACAGGGTTTCTCTGTGTAGCCCTGCCTTTCCTGGAACTCAGTCTGTAGACCAGGCTGGCCTCGAACTCACAGAGATGCCTCTGCCTCTGCCTCCCAAGTGCTGGGATTAAAGGTGTGCAATACCATCACCCAGCACAGGTGCCGGTTTTTAAATTTAGGAGCCAACAGAAATAGTTGCTATTTATTTTTGTTATAATTTATTTTTGTTATATTCCCTTGGCATCCACTGGGGATTGAATCTAGGGCCCTGTGCATGCTGGGAAGGTGCTCTACCACAGAGTTGTATTCCCTGCCACCCCTTTACTCAATCACTCAAGTCCAAGTTACTCATGCTAGTCTCGAACTCACTCTGTAGACCAGATTGGCTTTGAACTTTGAATCCTCCTGCTTCAGTCTCCAGGGTAGCTGTGATTACAGGATTATACATGTTCAGCCACATACAGACAATACTTAAAGCCAAGAGACTGGATGAGATCACTTAGGAGATGGGGGATGGAGAAGGAAGAGGCCTGGGCAAAGCATCTAAATGCTGTGGAGCATCACAACTACGGAGCAGCCTGGAGAGAGAAGCCAAGCAAGAGGACTGCAGCTAGCTGGATGTGGTGGCCATCACCTGTAATCCCTGTCCTTAGGGAGCAGAGGCAGGAGGATCAGGAGTTCAAGCCCAGCCTCAGCCAAATGAACCTCTCTCTCTCTCTCTCTCCCTCTCTCCCTCCCTCTCTCTCTCTCTCTCTCTCTCTCTCTCTCTCTCTCTCTCTCTCTCTCTCTCTCTCTCTCTCTCACACACACACACACACACACACACACACACACACACGACAGGAAACCAACAGGTATGGTGTTGCATACCCATAATCCCAGCACTCAGAGGCTGAGGCAGGAGGATGATAAGTTCCAGGTCAGCCTGGACTATAGAGTAGTCAGTCAGTTTTTTGTTTGTTTGATTTTGTTGTTCTTGTTTGATTTTTTTTAAAAAATTGACTTAAAACCTGTAATCCTAGCACTTGGAAGGTGGAGACATGAGATTCTGAGTTTAATACTAGCCTCAGATTCACATGAGGCTCTTTCTCAAAAATATAAATAAAATAAAACTGCAAGCAGCCATCTTTAAAACCAGCAACAGTAGTCAGAAAAATAAATCAATTGTTGAACAATTTGTTACATATTTTTTCTGATACATCATATGAGCATACATGGAAGCTGTCAGTTCAGGTTCCATTTTCAAAGCATAATCATAAGCAATAAAATTTGTGGAACGCAGTTGAGTCCTATGTAAATCTCCCAGGTGTCTCTCTTCCTCTAGCTATTCAAATTACTGTCTCGTTCTCCTTGGCGGTATGCGTTGGCCTTTGGTCTTTATCTTGTGGACCTTCTTCCTCTCATCTCGGACTGCCATCTCTCCACGTGGATGAGTCGGCAGACAGAACTGCTTTCCTTCTGAAGCCTGCTTGCTTTGCAACTCTGACAACTTCACTTTGCCATCGACTTTTACGTTATTTGCACTGCATTATGCTGTTATCGCCAGACAAGGACAGAGTGAGCAATGGACCGAGACTTGACCCAGTGGGCAGGGGTACAGGGTTAGCCCTAAAAGGAAGGAATGTGTGGTCAGTTTATCAGTGATTAAATCTACCTCACCATGACTTTAGCTGTGGATTACGGAGACCATTAGCTAGCTGTCCATCACATCCATTCTTCCTTCTTTTTTCTTTTTATCTTAAAAAGTATATATTACGGGAGGCAGAGTCAGGCGGATCTCTGTGAGTTCGAGGCCAGCCTGGGCTACCAAGTGAGCTCCAGGAAAGGCGCAAAGCTACGCAGAGAAACCCTGTCTTGGAAAAAAAAAAAGTATATATTAAATGTATTTTTTCTTTTCTTAATTAAAAAATTATTCATTTTACATAACAACCACAGATCCCCCATCTCATCCCTCCTCCCGCTCCCCCCACTCCTGTCTAACCCCCCCATTCAACCCTCATCCCCTCCTCCAAAAAGGTAAGTTCTCCCATGCGGGGACACAGCAAAGCCTGATATATTCAGTTGAGGCAGGAACAAGCCCCTACCCCTGCATCAAGGGTGAGCAAGTTGTCCCATCATTAGTAATGGGATCCAGAAAGCTGGCTCATGCACCAGGACCCCCCCCCCCCGCTTTTTCAGAGTCTAACTTTGCAGTCCCGGCTGGACTTGAATTCACAGCCATCTGCCTACCTCAGTCTCCTGAGTGCTGCGATTATAGATAATTATAGACATGTACCACCATGCTTGGCCATTCTTGCTTCTTGAAGCAATAAACAAGATGGCATTTATCTACTATTTGATGTGCTGGGGCCTTGTAACTTGGTGGACAGCAATGACATAACATGGCTTCCTATCCCCACCACCCCCAAATTTACATATATGATCCTTCTCTGTTTTCTTCTTTGTGACTGTATGCAGATGGTAACCAAGCCCTGGAGAATGATGGAGCTACAGTGTGAGACTAAGGAAGCCCAGAGGCTGGAGATGTAGCTCAGTTGGTACAGTACTTGCTTAGCCTGCCTAAAGTCCTAGATCCAGTCCCTAACACCACATAAAGCTAGGCAAGGCGGCACACACTCAATCTTAGCAACTGGATGGAGGAAGGAAGATCCGAAGTTCGAGGTCATCCTCGGCTACATAGTTCGAGGCTAGGCAGGGATACATGAGAAAAAAGAGGGGAGGGGGAACAGGAAGAAAAACACAATAAGTTAGTAAACAAAAGTACAGAGATTACAAGTCAAGCTGGTATATCTAGAGGAAGAGGAAGAGACAGTGGAATTGGGTGCATTGGCTCTTGCAACTGAAAAGTCCAAAGAAAACCTGCTATGGTGGTACATATTTTTTTTTTTTTAACACATATAGGTGTTTGTATGTCTGTCTGCGTACCAGAGGCCAGAAGAAAGCATCAGATCTCCTGGGAATGGAGTTACAGATGGCTTGGAGCCACCATGTAGATGCTGGGAATCAAACCTCGGTCCCCCGGGGAGCAGAGCAGCCAGTGCTCTGAACCACTGAGCCACATCTCCAGCCTAGACATGTTTAATGCCAGCACTCAGAGGTAGATGGATCTCTGTTTGAGGCCAGCATAGTCTACAAATCAAGTTCCAGGTCAGCTATGGCTACCCTGTTTCCAGAGTTAAGTACCAATGACAAAGGCCATATGGCTCACAAAGCCTATAATATATCTGACCCTTACTAATTTTTGCCTAAATAATGGCATGCTACTTATTTCTTATCGAGGGACCTGAATTGTTTTCTAAATGTACCGAGGAAGCCACTGGAGAATTTTACAGCAGTGATCCATATCATCCGATCTACATTCTCTTTATCTTATTTTATCTTGTTTACTTGTATGTGTAAACATACATGTCTGTGCACCACATGAATGCTAAGTGTAACAGGGCAGCCAGTCAGTGGGGTACAGTCACAATCCTGGTGAGACTTGGAAGAGTGGAAAACAGGGAAGTAGTTGAAGTTGGTCTACATATGGAAGAGGAGATGCCCTGAAGACTTGTTGAGTCACTGGATATGAGGTAGACAAAAGAGGACTCAAGGATGCTGTCTAAGCTTTGGGCTTGAGCACCTATGTGAAGGGCAGTTTCGTTAACCGAGAAGAGAAGGATCTTGGAGGAAGGAAAAGGGCCAAGAGTTTTGTTTAACGTTAAGGTGTTTGTCAGTTGTAATAGACAGTCAAGGAAGAAGCTGAATACTTGAGTCTGGAGCACACGTCCAAATCTGAGTCATTGGTAAGGACATGGTGCATTGGTCAGTCTTCTGTTGCTGCAGTAAAATATCCGAGGCTGGACACTGGTAAAGAAAAGAAGGCTCGGGCTGGAAAGATGGCACATGATTAAGAGTACTGGTTGTGCCAGGCAGTGGTGGCACACACCTTTAATCTCAGCACTCGGGAGGCAGAGGCAGGCGGATCTCTGTGAGTTTGAGGCCAGCCTGGTCTCCAAAGCAAGTTCCAGGAAAGGCACAAAGCTACACAGAGAAATCCTGTCTCGGAAAACCAAAGAGAGAGAGAGAGAGAGAGAGAGAGAGAGAGAGAGAGAGAGAGAGAGAGAGAGAGAGAGTGTGTACTGGTTGCAGTTGAGAGATGGCAGCACACACCTCTAATCCCAGCACTCGGGAAACAGAGGCAGGTGGATCTCTGTGAGTTCAAGGCCAGCCTGGTCTACAGAGTGAGTTCCAGGACAGCCAGGGCTACACAAATAAATCCTGTCTTGGAAAACAACAACAAAAAAAGTACTTGTTGCTCTTCCAAAGGACCTGGGTTCGATTCCTAGCACCCACATGGTGGCTCACAGCCATCTATGACTCCAGTTCCAGTGGGCTTGACACCTTCTGCCAACCTCCACAGGCCCTGGGCACATACGTGGTGCACAGACATGCATACAGGCAAACCACATAAACATAAATTAAACAAATATTGAAAAAGGTTCGAGGATTTTTTTGTTTGTTTGATTTGTGTTTTGTTTTGTTTTTTCGAAAGAAAAGAAGGTTTTCAGTTCGGATTTGGAGGCCGTAAGTCTAAATAGGACATTGCTAACACCGGTGAGAGAAAATCCCATGGCAGATCATATCACTGCAAATGGCATCAAGGTGAAAGCATGTGCCGACAGCAAGAGATCACATGGTGAGACAGGAAGCCAGAGAGGCTTGTCCCCAATCACAGCCTCCTCAAAGACCTGACCTGTGTCTCACAGAACTACTTTAAATCCTTCCTTAGGAAGCCCCCATGGCCTTCGGCTAGCCCCCTCTCTCCTCTTGTTGTTTTTCCTGAGATGGTTCTTCTGGCTGACCTGGAACTCTGTAGAACTTGGATATCCACCTGCCTCTGCCTCCTGAGTACAGAGATTAAAGGCATGTACCACCAAAGCCCAGCTAGCCCTGCTTCTTAAAGCTCCCATAACCTTTTAAACTGGGGTCCAAGCTTTTTACACATGAACATGAGGAAAAATATGTCCAAATCATAGCAAGTATTACTTTAGGCCAGAGGGAAAGCCAGAGGGTAAGCCTACCAAGGGAAACCGGTTCAAAAAATCCTGGCTGAGTGTGGTGGTGAACATCTTTAATTCCAGCACTTGGGAGCAGGTAGAGGCAGGTGAATCTCTGAGTTCCAGGCCAGCCTGGGCTACAAAGTAAAACCCTGTCTATAAATATAAAAATCAATGGAAGGTTTGAGCCAGGCATGGTGGCACACACTTGTAATCTCAGATGTTGGAGATCTCAGGTAGGAGGATGGAGAGTTCCAGATCAGCCTGGGCTCTATAGTAAGACCTTGTCCTCCAAACATTAAAATATTAATACTGTTTATGAGCTGGGGACATAGCTCAGTGGGAGAGAACTTGCCTAGCATGCACAAGGCAAGGAGTCTACCATGAAGTTCGATTCTTAATAACCGAGAGAGAGAGAGAGAGAGAGAGAGAGAGAGAGAGAGAGAGAGAGAGAGAGAATATTAAGCACAGACTCTCTTCTTCGGGGGTTTTTCCAAGGTGTCAGCTGGCCCCCAGATCTGAGCCCTGAAGCATTGGCTACACTACTTTTCAGTTGCAGACTGACTCATTAGGTTTCCTGTCTTTCTGTGTCTGGTAAAAAAAAAATGTCCTTGAAACAAGAGTCATATTTCTGTCTTTGCCTGTGAACTACTTTAGAATCCTAGTTCTGCAGCTTGCAAAGATGTACAACCCCGAGTCACTCACTAAACTTTATTCTGTGAGCCATAGTTGCCTTGTCTGGAAACTGGAAATAATAGAATCACTTTGCAATTGTGTATTAGGAATTATCTAGTAGATGTAAAGGTGTGTGTGTGTGCACTGAGTATGATAAATGGTAGTTTGAACTGGACATGGTAATTCTGTAATCTCAACATGAAGGAGGTATAATCAGGAAGAGCAGGAATTCAAGGCCATCCTCAGCTATATTGTACACGTGAGGCTAACCTGGGGTACATAAGACTCTGGTCTCATAATAAAAAAAGAAAGAAAGGAGGGAGGAAGGCAGGAGGGAGAGAGAGAAAGAGATATACTTTGATGAAGTATAGTATCTATGGGGACCAGGGGTATTGACACATGCCTATAATACCAGAATTTGGGAGGCTAAGGCTAGAGAACTTCTGTGAGTTTAAGGTCAATCTGAGCTGTACAGGGAGGTGAATTCAAGGCCAGCCACAGAAAAATCTTGTCTCCAAAACAAAATCTAATTTCAAGGTATGTTCTATGCATATATGAAAAAGTCACAATAAAACCATCTGTGTAATGTTAATTTAGAAAAGAAGAGGGAGTGCTCAGAGGTTAAAAGCAATATTCTTCTAGAAGACCCAAGTTTGGTTTCTGTTGTGGAATATTAGTTTAAGATGGGTTGCATTTGTTTACTCTGTGGAATATTTGTTTAATGATGTAAAGATGTGTTGTATTCTTTTATGTTGCATTGTTTAACTCTGTGAAGCTGTGCCTAAAACACCTGATTGGTTTAATAAAGTGTTGAACAGCCAATAACTAGTCAGGAGAAAGGATTGTTGGGGCTGGTGGGCAGAGAGGATAAATAGAAAGAGAAATCTAGGGATGAGAGGGAGGAGCAAGAAAAGGAAAAGGAGAGGGGGGCAACAGAGGCCAGCCACCCAGCCACTCAGCCACCCAGTCAGCCACAGAGAAAGAAGGAAAGAAACATATATAGAATAAAGAAAAGTAAAAAGCCCAGAGGCAAAATGTAGTTAAGGAGAAACAGGATAATTTAAGTTAGAAAAGCTGTCTAGAAACAAGCCAAGCTAAGGTAAGACATTCATAAATAAGAATAAGTCTCCATGTATTTATTTGGGAGCTGGGTGGCGGAGCCCCAAAGAGTCAAAAAGCCAATTACAGGTTTCCAGAGCACACTTCACATGACTAATAACCTCCTGTAAGCTCCAGGGGGTCTGACACTTTCTTCAGGCCTCCACAAGCACCTGCACACATGTGGCACACACATATGCATGAATAAAATTAAAACTAAATCTTTAGAAATAAAAAGTTCATTTTAAAAAGAAGAAATATTTAAAAAATGATCTTGAGCCAGGAGTAGTTGTGAATGCCTTTAATTCTAGCACTGAGGACATAGAGGCAGATAGAAATCTCTTTGAGTTTAGGGCCAGCTTGGTCTATATAGTGGGTTCCCAGGACAGTCAGGGCTATGTAGAAAGATCCTGTCTCAAAAAAACAAAACAAAAACAAAAACAAAACAAAACAAACCCCAAACCAGCCAGGGCTACAAGACCATCTCTAAAACAAATAAATCACCACTAAAATTTTTTCTCACTGCTTTGCGGTCCCTACAGATGACATCAGATTTTTTTGTTGTTTTGTTTTTTGCGACAGGTTCTCACTATGTAGCCCTGGTGCCCTGAAACTATGTAGACCAGGCTGTCTTAGAAGATGCCTCCTGAGTTCTGGGATTAAAGATTTGTGTCGTCACAGCCAGTGACATTGACAGCAGAATTTTGAGCAGGCACTCTTAGGTGACAGGCCATCAGTTAGCCTAGGCTACATATGGAGACCCTGTCTAAATAACAGTAACAAACAAAGCCCACCAAGACTGAGCTGAGGTAGAGGGGGCCATGCTAAGGTAGGGACAGGGGAACTCTGCACTCTACTCAGTTTTGCTGTGGACCTAAAACTGTTCTCTAAGACGCATGCCGTTCATTTACAGAACTCGCTCATCAATTGTCTCCTGCAAGTGGCCCCATAAGGACACCCTGCCTTTGCCCAGTGAGACATTTTCAGCTCCCCGCTCCCCCCCTTCCCCCCGACTGGCTTTCCTCACTCTTGTAAGGTTTCTCCATTCTGGAAAGACTTCTACCCTTGACCTGTCTGGCTTTGAGGACATCACCAAAACTGCTCTACTGCCTCAACCTCCCCTCCCTTTCCCCTCCTGCTCCACGTTGGGTATCAAACCTGGGCCTTTACACATTCTCAGCAGACACTCTATCACTAGACTTAAAACAACTTTTTAACTTTAATATATAAAAAAAAATGATACACTAAAACTACCCAGAAGTCTAGGCATCTGGGGAAACTTCTGCACAGTTAGAATGCCATTGGATTTCACACTTTCCCTACTGAATACACTTTTATGCACTTATTCACCCCCATAATTGCAAACTCCAATGGCAGAATTAGAAAAACAATTAGCTTTATATCCCCCATCATAACCCGTGTTTATCCCCTGCATCCAGTCCTTATCCTCCCATATTTAGCCTTTCTTCTCTTTCCTTCATGTTAAGCTATATCTGTATGTATATTTATTTACAGATATGCATATATATTTTTTGGCAGGTTCTGAATATGAGGGAGAATATGTCTTTGTCCCCTGAGGTTCTTTTTACGTCAAAGTCTTGTTCTAAAACTCATAGTTTGGGGCTGGTCTCAAACTCTCCACCTCCTGAGTGTTGTGTTTACAGCAATCTCACCATGCCTGGCTGAAGTACCTTCTAAACATTACAGCTTAAAGTTGACGGTACATACAGGCCAGGATCTGCTTGTGCCCAGAGTGTGAGTACGCTAGTTTGGGAACCAGCGGAGACCTTGTAAACGGGGAAAGGTTCCAGGTTGAGAAAAACATTTAAAGCAGATCCTAGAGACCAGTGAGACCTGAAGCCAGGCTAGACACTTGGAGAAAAAAAGAAAGTGGGGTGCACTTGTGAAGCAGGGGGAGGCCTGGATTAAAGGCAGGCACCCAGGGTGAGGTGGAGGCTTTCTTCTTCAGCATTCCAGTGAGGGGCCTCCTCCCCACAAGGAGGATGTTTGTGCAGGACTTCAAGAGACACCTAAGGAAATCTACAGTTGGAGTCAGGACACCTGCACCCCAAAGGCATGACTAAGCCAGAAAAGGGAAGAGCAAAACAAAAGATCACCATTTCCAGAGGGGAATTTCCCAGAACAATCGACAATAACTGGGAAACCAATCACCTGCCTTCCTTCCTGCCCCGTCAGTGAGGACACCCCCAAAACACACACTTTACTCTGTGCTATACAAGACCTATCTATAGCGGCGGTGTTTCCAGGGAAGAAATGTTATTTCCAGGTGGTGCAGCCAGAGCAAATCCTTTCAAAGGTGGAAGCAAGGTCTGATTGTACCCGAGGTTGGCCTCAAACTCGTAGCAATACCCTGTCCTCGGCCTTCCAAGTACCCGGATGGCAGGGTGAGCCACCCGTGTCACACCGTGCATGAGCACCACGCACAGCAGCTGGGCGAGTTTTATAAATGAATGGCATGCGTCTTAGAGAAGTTTTAGGTCCACAGCAAAACTGATTAGAGTACAGAGTTCCCCTGTCTCTACCATAGCATGGCCCCCTCTACCTCAACTCAGTCTTAGTGGGTTTTGCTTGTTACTGTTATTTAGACAGGGTCTCCATATGGTAGCCTAGGCTAGCTTTCAACTTACTCTGTAATTCAGATAAGCCTCGATGGCTCCACAAATCCTTCTGCCTTAGCCTTTCCTATGCTGAGATCACAGGTGTGTACTGCCATGGCAGCAAACATGTCTTTTTTGCTTGCTGTTTGTTTGTGTTGTTGTTGGTTTTTTTTTTTGAGTGGGGGGTGCTCCATCGTGGAGCACCCTTTTAATCCCCAGCACTCAGGAGGCAGAGGCAGGCAGATCTCTGAGTTTGTGGCCAGCCTGGAGAGCTAGTTCTAAGAAACCCAGGGCTACACAAAGAAAACCTCATCTCAAAACAAAACAATCTAGTCTCTGGGAACACCAAGAGTCCAGACCAAAGGTGATATTGCTGTGGGTCCAAGGCTCCGAAATAACCCAAGCAGACACAAGAGGTCACACAAAGCAAGATCTTATTGGACTGGACAGCACAGCAGAAACCACCCTGTCAGGGACAACTGTACAGACTCGGGAGCTGACCTTGTCCTCCAACTTCATTTCAGCAAGTATTTAAGCAGAAACCCACAAACATCTGTGCCAAGTTACAGTTACGTTTCCCACCAATCAGGATCCAGAGAGAGGGAACTTTCCTAGGAACACTGTTCTGTGGTACACTTATCTTGTTCTCACTGGATGGTTCACTCAAGTGTGGCAGGGTGGCACAAGGATGTCAGTTACCCAGGGAGGTCTGGGGAGGTCTTGGAAACTTAAACTTTATTTGATCCTGCTTTTAAAATGGAGTCTAGAAGCCAGGCTGGTGGTGGCGCACGCCTTTAATCTCTGCACTTGAGAGGCAGAGGCAGGCGGTTCTCTATGAGTTTAAGGCCAGCCTGGTCTACAGAGTGAGTTCCAGGACAGCCAGAGCTATAACACAGAGAAACCCTGTGACCAAAAAACAAAAACAAAAACAAAAACAAAACAATGGAGTCTAGAAACAAGATGTCAGTACTTCGTTAGGTCAAACACCGCTTGCTTATTCCCAACAGCACTGCTGGGTGACTGCAAGAAAACATTAGACAATCTGGACATGGAAATGGCAGTTTCAATAAAGCCAAGCAGAGGAAACTCTGACACAAGGAAATATCCTGCCAACCAAAGAGACCTTCGAGCAGGAAAAGCAGAGTAAAATTCCCTAAAAGCCTAGATTGGAGGATTCACCTCCACCCCAAACACATATCCTGTCATCTCCAAGACCCCTTCATGATGGGGAGGACAAGTCACCTTCATGATTGGTGAAAAGCACAACCTGTGAAGCCAGGCACTCCCCACTGTTCTAGTGATCTCTGAAGGACCTACCTCTCCTTATACAGCCTGCAAAGTCTCACCTATTTGCCCTGGAATCATATAGAAAATTATTTGTATGATTAATGAAAATAAAACATACCTCGAGCCAAAAATAAATAAATAAATAAATAAATAAATAAATAAATAAATAAATAAATAAATAATTTGAGAGCAGTTTTGATTCCACTAAACCTGTAATCACCAGCAGGTACTGTAGACAAAACTGGATGCTGGATACTTTGTGGACTAAATCAGATTCTCCTGCAGTGAAGAGCAGATTGGGACTCACTGAGAAAGCTGTAGAATCTTGACCAGAGTTCAAATGATTACATTATGTAAAACTCAATCACTTGGATCCCACTCGTAAAAAAAGCAAACCCACTCAAGATCCCAAGGCCCCAAACTGTTCTTACTGATCTGTGACACTATCATTCTGCCAGCTACTAGCTTTGGTTCAATAATTATAATAATCAGATAGACCCACAGCAGTAGATCATCTCTTCTGTTCCACCCAAAGATGGGATGTAGTTTCCATACAAAAACATAACCTTTAAAATTAGTTCAAATGGCCTGACCCTTTTCGATGGTCACTTCAAACACAAGCTTTCTAAGTGGACCAGCCATGATGGAATTGCTAGGACCTCAAAAGGAAACTCATTGAGTGTTGCACATTTAAAACATTCCATGGGTCTGGGTGAAGTGTTAGCTGTGCAAGCATAGGGATCTAAATTTGCACGCTGTGGAGGTGGCGGTGCAGGGAGGTCCTCAGAGCTTGCTGGCCTGCCAGGTTAGCTGGTGGTACGCTCTAGGTTCAGTGAGATCCCTTATCTCCAAACTAATGTGGAGGCAACTGTGGACCAACACAGACTTCTGGTTTCCAGGTAGGAGCACACACACAAACACAGGCCTGTGTGCACACACAGATGCAAAGTAAGTTTCATAGGACCAAATAAAGAAATAAATAAAAAGAGAAAGAAAGGAAAGAAGGAAGAAGTAAGTTCCACAGGACTGTGGTAGGCAAGGACGGAGGGCAGACATGGTGTTTGTGCCTTTAATCCCAGCCGGCTCTACATAGTGAATTCCAGGTCAGTGAGGGGTAAGCAGTGAGACATTGTCTCAAAATAAAGCAAAAACAAAAGGCAAAGATTCGGGAGGCTGAGGCAGGAAGGTTGCCATGAGTTTGAAGCCATGTGGTTCATAGAGTCCATGTGGTTTTCATGAAAGGATCCAGGGCTAATTACATAAGTAAATAGAGGCGGATATTCAATTCTCTTCTACAAATGAACATTCTTTCTGTAACTGTCTTTTCTACCTTTTGTTTGTTTTAACTCTTGGCCTTTTGAGACAGGGTCTCAATATGTAGCCCAGGCTAGCCTTAAACTCACAATCTTCCCAATTTAGCCTCCTCAGTACCAAGATTGCAGGCATGAGCGGCCACACCCAGCACCCAACTTTTTCATTGTGTCATCCACACTCAATCCCTGCTCCTGTAGCCACTGACCTACTTCCTATCCACTGTTTTGCTTTTTCTAGAAATTTCATAGCAACGACATCATAGCACAAGCAGCCTTGTGCTCTTACACAGATTTTGTAAATGTTGAGGTTCATCCTTCTCCACAATGTTTTTCTTCCAGTACTAGGAGGAAATTTTAGGTAACTTCTTAGTAAATTTCTATGAGCCTAGAGAAGTTGCCAAGGTTAACTGAAAGTATTCTGGAAGAGATATTTCATGGCAAGATCAAGTCCCAGATCACACCATGTGATCTATCTTCTATTTAAAAGAAAATTGACTGTACTGGCAAAAAAGGCTCTCCCTTTCCTCATTATGACCCTTCTGTTCATGTCCCCAAAGCTCCATAATTTATACTCTGTGGTTCTCAGTGTGCATCAAATTTGATATTCTGTATTCACTTTCCTTTGCCATGGAGTGATTTTTAAAATAACGGTGATAAGTTGCCTCTCTGGCATCCACTCAGTCACCTGGAAACTGAACAGATTGCAACTGCTTTTTATGGAATTTAACACCTTGACAGGCATTCATTTATTAAACAAGAGGCATGCTCTCATGGCTTTACCTTACAGGGCAATGATAGATGAACCCAAGAGCGCTAATCCTAAAATTCTGAATTACAAGTCATGGCACGTATTTGAATAATAGATGTCACTGACCAAAGAAAAACACCCCAGGAACTCAGTTTTTGTCACTAATGAGCAGGTACCAGAGCGATAACAATCTTCTCACTGTTCACCCTCAAAGCGCTGAAGTTTCCCAGTAATAACACATGGGCTAGAAGAGTGGGCGGGTGGAATTTCTGATTACACCCTTAAAGATGAAACCACACAGACGCTGCTAAAGTAAGCACCCAGGAAAATCACAGGCTTTGATAAATGAGGGTGGAAAGCAGGAAACGTAGACAGATCCAGGCTAGGGTCAAACATCTGTCAGTCACATTTTTAAATCAAAGTCAAAGCTAAACTGTCTTATTTATGTCTCTTTCATCCATTTTATAATCATTTCATGCTCAGCCTGTATTAACTGTATTAACTCAGCCCTCCCCAGGGAAGTGGCGCTTTGTAAGTACTCCACCCAGAGTCACCTGCGACACCGGAACACAATTCTCCACTCACTGCCTTTCTCTCTGAGGCCAGGGCTGCTGGGATTTAATACTCCAGAGGCCGCTCTCAACAGCCAAGGGCTATGAGCTGGTGGGTAAGGCAGCGTCTCCTCACTTCAGTAGAGCTGTGTTCTACACCCTCTCAGAGTCCCCTACAAGATGGTAGCCCAGCTGCCACCCCACCCAGCTGTGTGGTTTGAGCTCTCAAGTGCCCTTCCTGGCGGTTCTTATCCTTATCTCACTTCCTGATTCCTTAGGTCATTTCCAGGATGCAGACACTCTAGCTTAGAAAGGACTTGTATCTTAGTTAAGATCACCCAAGCTGGGCATGTGATAGTACAGTCCTGTAATCCTAGCACTTGGGAGGTGAAGGCAGGAGGCTCAAGAGTTCACAGCCAGCATGAGCGCCACAAGACTCGGTCTTTAATAAAGCAAAAATCGTAAATTAAAGATATAAATGAACAATGCATTTAGTAGCCCTGACCTGTCAATACCACTGCTCAGCCTAATCCACCTTAAATGTGCTCAACACAGCCTGCAATGGGGCAAATGACCAGCAGGAAGCTTATTTTGTAATGAAGTATTGACTACATTGTGTAATTCATTCAATACTCCCTGAGAGTGTGAATCGGGACACTTCTAAAGACATTCTTTCCTGTCATCACTAAGCTGAACCACTATAAGTGAAGGAATAATCATGGAGCATTCACTCCAAATATTTTGTATCAGGGTTCACTTTTGAGGAGCCTGATGAAGACATCTATCAAAACTGTAGGTGAGTATACTAATTTTAAAATTAAGTTTGTATGTGTGTGGGCGGTATGTCTACCTCTATGTCTGTGCATCACTTGTGTGCCTGGTGCTATTAGAGGCTAGAAGAGGACATTGGATCCCCTAAAACTGGAGTTACAGATGATTGTGAGCCACCACATGGGTGATGGGAATTGAGTCTGTGCCCTGTGCAAGAGCAGCCAGTGCTCTTAACCACTGAGCCATCCCTCCAGTTCCTAAGCATAGACTTTAAAGGGATTTGATTAATACTTTTTCCAAGTCTGTATCTTCAGAATAGCCAAAGAACCTATCACGAGAGGGTTACAAAAGAAGTAGCTCTCTTCTCAAATAGTCTCTCCTGAGGTTATTGTGTCCCTAATTATCCCATGAGCAGGGAGCTGGAGTAGGGTAAAGCTTCTTACAGTCACAGAATTCTGGAAACAATCCCAGAAGGATGGCATGATTTTACAGGAGACCTATCAGAGGTTAATATTTGACTGACGACACAGAGCTGGAGTAAGTAGAACCAGCCTGGTTCCAGATTCGGGACATCACATTGAGCACAGGAGTAACTTGGTTTGGAAGTTAGCATGTCTGGAGAAGAGGAAGATGGTTTATGGGATGTTTTCAAATGTTTGAAGGGTCTGCCAGGAATTTCTTTGGTATCAGGTGAAGACTTCTATAATGTAAGGAGTGTTTTCAAAGATAATACACATATATTGGTTTTGTTTTTTAAGACAGGGTCTTGTGAGTAGGCCAGGTTGGTCAACTCCTGATTCTCTTGGCTGTACCTTTTAATCACTGGGAACTCAGGCACATGCCACTATGCCTGAGTCCTAAACACACAGGATTATAAAGAAAGTCGATTATATTAAGGTGCATTTATTGAAACGTTACCCAAAATTATGGCGTAGCAACATATAATCCACCCTATGGGGTAATTACACTTTATAATGTACTCTGGAAATGTAGAGAATCACTGTCCCTGGAGAGTGACAAGGACAAGCTGAGCTGCGCAAATGACTGGATGGTGTCCGGACAGCCCCCGGAAATCTGAACTTGCTAGAAGCCACCCTCCACCTTCACTAACTCTCCAAAGCACGGGGTTAGCTGTGCTTGTCACCCACCCTTCCGGCGGCCACCCAGCATCTCCAGGATGACAACCTGAACCCAGCAACTGACCTCTGACCAGGGTCTCCCATGATTTGAAGGCTCCAGTCTCAGCAATTTCCTGGCTTCCCAGCATGCACCACAAACTTGCCTTGACTGCCTAGAAGAAGCCAACCCCTGTGTGCCCTTCCTCACAGCTGAGACTTCGTTGCAGAGCATTCCTGGATGAGGAGAATCAGTCACTCCTCTGAGCACACTGCTCCTCCACATGCCTCTGTGCTAGCAGCCATACACTGAATTATGACAGCTACTGTGAACATGTATGAGAGTTCACTGCGTGAATAATAGTTTACTAATCTGAAATAGGATCCAGTAGAAGACTATCAGGTCTAAGCCAGAGTTCAAAGAAAGTTGGCTACAACTGACTTGAGATAACCATCCTGTAGGTCTTGGCAGATCCCACCAAAGGTCCTGGGGTCTTTGCCAGCCTGGTAAACAAGTTTTGAGCCCAGTAAAATGATGTGTTCATCTTAAAATTTCATGTAATAACAACACACTGATGTTTGTTATCAAAGGAATGTTATTGTTGTGTTTTATTGTTGTTGGTTTTCTTATTAGATTTTTGATTGTTGTACAGGGGATTGAACCAAGGCCTGCCTCAAACTCAGAGATCTGCCTACCTCTGCCTCCCAAGTGCTAGGATTAAAGGCGTGCACCACCATGCCAGGCTATTCAGCCCCCACTCCCTTTTTTTAAAAAAAAACTTTTTGTTTTAGGAGAGGTTCTCCCTTAAGTTGCATGGTCTTGAGCTCACTATGTATGTAGCCAATTGCTGAACTTGTGATCCTCCTGTCTCCTTAGTAGCTGGGATCACAGGTCTCAGCACTATGGCCATGAGTTTTGAGGGGTTGTGCTTTGTTTGGTACCAGGGACTGAGCCTAAGGCTTCCCACATACGGGGCAAAGGTGCTACTGCTGAGTCATACCCACAGTACCCCGCATCCCTTTCATTTTATTTTGAGACAGGATCTTGCTAATTTGCACATACTGGCCTGAAACTTGGGCTCCTCCTGCTTCCATCTCCTGAGTAACTAGGATTGCAGGCATATGCCACCATATCTGGCAACAGCCACCCCCCTTCTTCTTTCTATTCTTTTTATGAAACAAAGTCTATATGTATCTCTGGTTGGCCTTGAACTCTGTATCTCAGGCTGCCTCAGCCCCCGAGGACTAGGAGTACAGACTTGCACCATCAGCAATAGCTTTGTCCAGTTTGTTTTAAGACAAAGGGCTCACAATGCATCCCAGGCTGGCTTTGAACTCAAAGCAATCCTCCTGCCTCAGCCTCTCTGAGTCCCAGGATTATGGGCACAATCAAAATGCCTGGTAGTTTTACATAATTTTTAAGATAAATGGATACATCTGAAGATCCTCTTTTCCATCTGTGGCCTGTTCCACCCTCCGGACTGCCAATAATTCTGTAGGTACAGGCCCCCAGGTTTGGACTCGGGGACCTAGAGGCTCCCCTTGCTGACCCTGCGGTGAGGGCACTCTTTGGCAGGATGTTCTGGGAGTTCCCTCCTCCCACCTCTCGCAGCCAGCAATCTGGATGATAAATGCACAGTTCTGGCAGGACTCTGCCTCCCAGCCAAGCTCAGATAAGTAATCACACCCAAACCCATCCATTTTCTAGTCCTTCTCCAAAGCTCTCTGGGATGACTCATTCAGAGATGGGAAGCAGCTTTCTGGGTTTTTCCATGAGGACTCTGTTTTCATGACTCCTTTGTGGTGGAGGCCCTGTCATCTAGAGAGGACATGTGACTTGTTTGTCACTGCAGGACACACTTCTTCATCTGATTTGACCAAGGAGGGCCTGGCATGTGGAAGTCCTTCTCTTTGGTTTAGTTTGATTATTGCTTCTCATTTGATCCACCTCTTTATAGTCGAACCACGATGGAATGTGGAGTCTGTTTCCTCTTTCCACCAGTCCTGGTTTTGTGGTTGGTACAGTGTCTCACGTTGCTCAGACTGACCTTGAACTCATAGTCACCCTCCTGCCTCAGCCTTCTGAGTGTTGGAATTACAAGTATGTACCTGAGGCTGGTCATCGACTTTTTTTTAAGGTAGCGTCTCTCTATGTACCCCTGGCTGTTTTGGAACTCTTTATGTAGACTGGACTGGTCTTTAATTCCCAGAAATCAATCTGCCTCTGCATCCTGAGTGCAGGGGTCAAAGGCTTGCAGCACTATGCCTGACGAAGATTTTTATTTTTTGTGTTTGGGTGTTTTGACTGCATGTATGTATACCACACATGTGCAGTGCCCACAGAAGCCAGAAGAGGGTGTCAAATCCTCAGGAGCTGGAGTTACAGATGGTTGTGAGCCATCACTTGGATGCTGGGAACTGAACCTGGGGCCTCTGGAAGAGCAACAAGTGTTCTTAACTGCTGAGCCATCTCTCTAGCCTGGTCACAGACTCTTGATCCTCCTGCCTCTAATTCACAAATGCTGAAATTACAGATAAGCACTACTACACCTGTTTTTAAAATGTTTATTTAATTTAAAATATATTTTAACGAATGCATTAAAGCCATTGCATTGAGGGAACTGAACCCAAGGCATTGTACATGCTGAGCAAGTACTCCATCACTAAGCTACATCCCTAGCCCCTGAGCACAGAGTTTTGAATTGAACAGGGTGGGCTTCAGGCCTAGTTCTGCTATACTCCAGCTATTATATCCAAATGGAAACCTTTCCTTTCTCAATATCCTCATCCATTAAAAACAGGAGTGATCACAGCCTCCTTCTGTGAAAAGTAACGATGTGGTCAAACCTGTAGAAACATCTTAGTGCCTGACACAGAGAAGATAGTTAGGGTGTGAATTTTCATCTCTCCTTGCAATAGAAAAAGAATCTAGTTCTGAGGCCTACAAAATAGAGTTGGTGCCCAATAGTGAGGAAGCCAACAGATGGGCCTCCCCACTGGAGGGTAAGGTCTGTGCCATCTACCTCAGTCTTTCCAGCTCCTATCCAGGAAGGAATGGAGCAGACCATAGGGATTGGATGGACAGATGGATAAACAGGTGAGTGAATACATTTCTGCACATTGTAAAGAATGTGGGGTGTTTAAGCTATCTAAAGTCGTCAAATAACTGATAGGTGAAACTTAGCTCCAAAAATCCATCTAATGATCCTTCCCTATATGTCTGGTAATGTATAAAAAACAAGTCGGGAGGATTGGCCATGGTGGCACACACTTGTAATCCCAGCTCACGGTGGTGGAGGGAAAAGGATGAGTCCCAGGCCAGCTTGGTCTGCACGGCACATTCAAAGCCACCTTAGGCTGCATAGAGAGACCGTGTCTCAAAATAATTGGTGATAGAAATCCATAGTATTGGGGCTGGTAACATACAAAGGGGTGGCAGACGGCTTGGATTTAGTGTCAGAGCAGGTGGGCTGGTGGGCTGAACAGATTATAGGAGGTAATCCTGGCGGTGATCATCAGTTAGCAGGGAAGGCGTGAAGAGAGACTGCCCCGCAATTACTGCTGTTTCAGAATAAACACATAGGGTTTGTTTTAGGCGAGTAAGTGCTGTGTTTCTGGGCTGCAGTGACAGCCTCTGAGTGGAGGCTTTGGGGATGGTTCCCGTGAGTCAGCACAGCCTTGCACACCAGATGGCTGGCTGCTGCGCTGTCTCTGGCCTCTCTGCCACCTGCCAGCCAGGCTCCGGTTGGTCCGTCATAGTCCATTCTCCCCACCACAGCCGCAGCAGACTTCCCAAACCCAGTCAGAGCTGATGGCCCTCCCGCTTAAAACTTCCTGTTCAGTTTCCATCATGAACATAGAGACTCCTTGGTGCCCAGCAGCCCTTGTGATGACCTGACCCCCCCCCCCTTTCTGCTGCCATACTGGAGCTCTAGGCTCCGCAGCCCCACGCCCACCTCCCCGTGGGGCCTTTGTCTTTGCTCTTCCCTCTGACTGGCAAGCTTTCCCAGAATGCCTTTCCCTGACTTCCTGAGCTGAAGAAGCTCTTTCTCTCTGTCCTCTTCTTCTGTCTTGTTTCTTATAACTACCTCCCATCAACCCATTCCTCCGTTTGTTTAGGACCGCTTTGCTCATTTCCTTCTCTGGATGAAATATGGGGCTACTGGCATCCATATTTCTCTGGTTCACCGTTCTTCTCAGCAAGAACTGGTCAAGCCAGGTGCTGACCAATTGTACAGGTGGGTATGTGGAGGATAAGCAAGCTCCCACAGCATTCTGCTAGCTTCTCACTGCGCTTTGCCCAATGTGGGGGCCCAGCACTCCTGAAAGGTGAGAACAGTGTTTCAGGGAGGACGGAGCTCACGGACAGCATTGTTTTCCGAGAGCATTAGGTCACATGCAGTGACTTGCACAACAGTGTGTTCCCAGAAGTTCTGTGGATACTTTGAAACCTTCCGAAGAGTTGCCAAGCACAGATGGAGGGTGTAGCTCACCAGTACAATGCTTGCCTGGCATGTACAAGGCCACGTGGGTTCAATCTCCAGCACCCTCAAAAAAAAAAAAAAAGTGGGTAAGCCTGCCTGGAAGGAGCTGTTGAGTTCGAATTCCCAGAACCCCATTCCAAGCCCTGAGAATGAGTTTGGTAATCATCTATCCTTGATATGACTTGCTTGGATTCCTGTGCCCTGGGTTCAGCTCCCTGGCACAAGGACCGGTGGTATTCGGGAATGATTTGGCAGCAGTGATTTTAGACAGTGGGTAGCTAAACAGAATGGAACTTACTGGAAAGCTGTGGGAGGCTCACAGAAGGAGGGCCTGGCACTGTGAAGGTGGGGAAGTGAGGAGATGCAGGGCGGAGTGGGTGATCTACGGAGACAAGAGTGCGGGCCAAGAACGCCAGCAGGCAGGAAACCCACTGCCTTGCTCTCCTGTCCCTCTTGGAGTTGAGGAAGGGCCAGACTGTCTGCTGTAGGCTATCCGCCAACTAAGGAAGCAGTGCGAACGGTTCTCGCTGCCCTCCCTGAACCTGCAGGAAAGTGAAGAGGTGACGGCAGCATGTTGGGCCGGGCCTGAAGCTGGTCCTGCCAGGACTGTGAGGGGAAAAGTGGCCCAGCATGGCTGGCTGGGCCCGACTTGACCACAAACACTTGTGTTAGGGACTGTTGGGTCAGGGAGACGATTTGGCTCTGGCCCACTGAGGCAGTCAGTTTGCTGTTGTACTTTACGGACAAACTGGGCCAACAGACCGTTTGCCGCTGCCTCTCACCAGCAAAGGGAGCCCACAGTCAGCCTCTCTAGAACCTTTCGAAATGGCTGAGGTCATGCTGGCAATTCAAAACTGGCGCCGATGGGCTGTGTGTACCACCGAAAACAGGCAAATGCCATAGGTCAAGCCTCCTTGTTCTTCTTTCTCAGAGAACTAGTTACTAAACCAGCACACACGCTATCACTTGCATTTCCAGAACACACTCTGCTTGGCCTTTCTTATTGTATTACTTTTTTTTTTTTTTTTTTTTTTTTTTTTTTTTTTTTTTTTTTTTGGTTTTTCGAGACAGGGTTTCTCTGTGTAGCTTTGCGCCTTTCCTGGAGCTCGCTCACTTGGTAGCCCAGGCTGGCCTCGAACTCACAGAGATCCACCTGGCTCTGCCTCCCGAGTGCTGGGATTAAAGGCGTGCGCCACCACGCTGGGCTCTGTATTACTTTTTAATCACTGCTAGATTATGTCTTGAACCATGAGATTCATCTGTAGTGGGTTTTTTAAGAACAAAATTTACATTTATCTCTGTGTGTGCGGGGAAGTGTGCACCGTGGCACACATGTGGAGGTCAGAGGACAACTTCCAGGAGTAGGTTCTCTCTTCCCACCATGTGGATTCTCGGGATGGAACTCGGGTTTACACACTGGGCTGACAGTCCCTGTGGGGATTGTTTTTGTTTTTTAATTGGGAGTAATACATTCTTTGCTTCCACCCCACTCCCCGCCAAAACCATGTGGCTGGGAGTCTTGCAGTGTAGTCTAGGTTGGTCTCAGAGTGTCTATGTAGCGACACTGGCCTCAACCTCCTGATCCTTCTGTCCCCAAGTGCAGGACTATAGGCCTGTGCCACCTTGCCTGGCTGCTGGCAGCTTTTGCTTCTCCTCCTCCTCCCCACTCTGTAGCTGGAGATAACCTTAAATGTCTTATCCTCCTGCCTCAGCATTCCAAGTGCAAACATTATGGGCATATACTTTACTTTTTTTGTTGTTTTTGGTTTTTGAGACAGGGTTTCTCTGTATAGCAGCCCTGGCTGTCTTGGAACTTGCTTTGTAGAACAGGCTGGCCTCAAACTCACAGAGATCCACCTGCCTCTGCCTCCCAAGTGCTGGGATTAAAGGCATGTGCCACCACAGCCTGGCTGTACTTTACTTCTTAACGCTTTCCTCATTTTGGTACGGCTCACTTTTAATCTCTCATTCTCCATCATCTATGGGTTATTTTATTGTATTTCAAGACCGCACATCACTATTTAGCACTGGCTGGACTGGAACTTGTTATGTAGTCCAGGCTGGTCTTGAATTTGCTGCTACCCTCCTGTCTGTCTCCTGGGTGCTGAGGGTGCAAGTGTGCCCCCTTATTCAGGAAGTATTTTTAAAAAAAGATCCTAGGCCATGCACCTAACCAATAATAAGAATCTCTGAGGGTGAAACCCACATTTTAACTTTTTATTTTTATTTTATGTGTATGGTATTTTGTCTGCATGTATACCTGTGTATCACATACATGCAGTGACATAAGAAGGCATCAGATCCTCTGGAACTGGAGTTACAGACAGTTGTGAGCTGCCATGTGGGTGCTGGTCTTTGAACCTGGATCCTCTGGAAGAGTAGCCAGTGTTCTGAACCATTGAGCCATCTCTCCAGCCACATTCCAGTACATAGCTATAGTTAAGAAATCACTGGTGCAAGCCAGGTGGTGGTGGCGCACTTCTTTAATCCCAGCACTCAGAAGGCAGAGGCTGGCAGATCTCTGAGTTCAAGCCCAGTCTGGTCTACAGAGCAAATTCCAGGAAAGCCAGGGCTACATAGAGAAATCCTGTCTTGAAAAAACTAAAAACAAACAAACAAACAAACAAAAAGAATCACTGGTGCCAGTCAGTAGTGGCTCACGCCTTTAATCCCAGCAGGTGGATCTCTGTGAGTTTGAGGCTAGCCTGGTCTACAGAGTGAGTTCCAGGACAGCCAGGGATGTTACACAGAGAAACCTTGTCTAAAAAATAAATAATAATAATCACCGGTGCAGCCCAGAGCTTCTCAAATATTAGCATGCACAGGAATCACTTACAGGCTTGATAATATACAGTCTGCTTGAACAGGTCTGGCTGGGCCTTGAGACTGCTTTTCCAACAAGCTCCCAGGGACACCAGCACTGCCAGCCATGGCTCACACTTGTGTAGCAGGAATATGAATAACATGGTAATTTTCTGGATTTTAAAGATTATATGGAATCCAGTGATGTAGCCATTTTACCCTGCAATGTTTTCAATACCAAATCTCATTACTTTTCAATCAATTCTATTCAAACTGTTGTCTGTTTCAACATGATCGAGGCCTGGTGATGTGGGCCTCTACCCATTTCTGAAGGATGAGGAAAGGGGATCACAAGTTGCTTGCCTAGGCTACATAGTGAGTTTAAAGTCAGCCTGCACAACGTACCCCCAAAATAAATAAGGAAAAAGAAATAAACTGGACTGTGGATGTAGCTCAGGGGCAGACTGTCCACACAGGCTGCCCGAGGCCCTGGCTTTGAATCCCAGCACTGAAAAAGAAAAGTTTCTAGAAGGTAACCTCAGAAAACTGCGGAGATGGGCTACTCATGACAAGCGCAGAGTTAATGGTTTGTGGGGTTGAGGAGGTGTTCTTTTTGTCTTTTGTTTTGTTTTTTTGAGACAGGGTCTTTCTGTGTGGCCCAGGCTGGCCTCAAATTTGTGGTTTTCCTCCCAAGTCCTGGGCACTGTGCCTACCTCGTTTTTAAAAATTTATGTGTACGTGTGTATCCTCATGAGTTTGTATGTACCATACCCATGCAGAGGTGGTAAAAGGTCATCTGCCTGCCTCTGCCTCCCAAGTGCTGAGATTAAAGGCGTGTGTCACTACTGCTCGGCTGTTTGGCTTTTTTAAAAGACAGGTTTTGCAATGGAGCCCATGCTCTCCTGGAACTCACTATGTGGCCTCAGATGTGACCATCCTTCTGTCTCAGTCGACTTAGTGCTGAGGTCATTATGCTCAGCTGATATTGTTAGATCTGTGGAGAAACTCCTGAGCTGCCCTCTGTCTTCTGCACATCTTCCACAATTCTGCAGTTCAGGCAGTTGCTCTGACATACATGTCACAAGTCCTGGTAGTCAGATGACTTTTGTGATGCCCAGGGCATTTCTTCATGACTCATAGGGGAAAACGATTTCATTAAGGAACCACGCCTGATGGCTAGAGAGATGGCTCATTGGTTAAGAACCCTTCCTACACTTGCATAGGCCCAGAGTCTCCTCCCCAGCACCCAAGTCAGATGGCTCACAACTGTTTGTCACTTCAGCTCTGGGAGATCTGATGCATCAGGCCTTTGAGGGCAACTGCATCCACATGCACATACCCATACACAGACATGAACATATGTGCACACACAGTACACGGTGCATGCCTATAATCCTAGCACTTGGGAAGTGGAGACAGGAGGATCAGTAGTTCAAGGTCAACCTCAGATACACACTGAGTTGGAGGCCAGCCTGGTCTGCATGAGGCCTTGTTTCAAAGAACCAGTGGGAAACAGGACTGAGGAGCCCCAGGTGTATTTATTAGGCAGAAGTGGATAGGAGAAAACACATTACCCAAAAGCCAAGTTTTGGAACTCAGACATGCCCCTCTGGGTATTATTACTGGAGTCTCAGGAGTAGCCCTTTCTCTTCCCAGCAAAAGCCCCCAGCCCAGAGGAGGTTCTCTACTCCTGGCCTTGGGGGAATGGAGGACAGGAGCTAAGCTGATTTTTACATAGCAGGCCTAGAAACCATAGGCTCCTGGTCCACTCCCAGGCTAGTCTCCAGGGCTGCCATCACACCACACCCCAGACTGGGTGCTGAAACAGCAGAAGGCTGCTTTCTTAGTTCCCGGGACTTCAGGCCTGCTATCAGGCAGCTCTGCTTTCTCCAGAGGCCTGGTTCCTTGATGTGCCCAGGGCTACTTTCTTGCTGAGTCCTTATACAGCCCTTTGTCTGTGCACATGCATCCTGGCGCCTCTTCTTCTAAAGGCTCCAGTCTTATTGGATTAGGCTTCCAGATTCTGACTTCACTTATTCTCAATTACCCCAAACACAATCAGCATGGGGTTAGGGCTGTGTGGTAAGAATCTAAGGAGGATACAGTTCAGTCCAGGACCAGAGCCAAGTGGATCATTGCAGCCCTGAGAATAAACAGAGGCCTGGCCTGTGAGTCCTGGTCAAGAGTATGCTGTATCAGCACCAAGCTCCCATTCCTAGTCTGTCCTTCTATTCATTTATGTCGCAGAGGGAGCTATCTCCACAGCTCCTTTACCGAGTTCTTTAAAGTCAAGTTCTTTGAAGAGGCCACATCCACCCAGAGTACCTACAGGCTGTTTGACCCTGACTCATGAGATCATCATGACTATGGAGAGATGTGATATAGCAGACCTAGAGCTAAAGGTATCTTGGACTCTGCTAGGCTTTTCCAATACTCATTATATCATCCTCTGGATCTCACCTAACGTCCTTGTGACCATCAGATAAACTCTTGGAATCTCAAAGCTTGACAAACTGAGATCGTACAGCAACCCTGAAGTTAAGAATGCTATAAGGTAATATAGGTGGGTTCAACCTCAGGAGGGAGGGAGGGAGGGAGGGAGGGAGGGAGGGAGGGAGGGAGAGAGAGAGAGAGAGAGAGAGAGAGAGAGAGAGAGAGAGAGAATATCTAAAAGTTAGAGCAGAAATGTCTGTAGCCCATCTAACTGGTGATTCCACTAATGCATTTGGGAAACATGTTGATTCATAACATGTCTTTGTTTTGTTCTGTGACTCTGGAGGTTCATGTCATTTCTTCCATGATGGAGCCCGTCATTCAAACTAACTTGAATCTGGGCTCCTAGGCAAGTGGTTCTCAACTTGTAGGTCATGACTCCTTTGGGAGTCACATATCAGATATACCACATATCATATTTACATTATGATTCATAACTAGCAAACTTACAGTTAGGAAGAAGTAGCAACCAAATAATTTTATGGTTGGGGGTCACCACAACACGAGGAACTGTATTAAAGGGTTGCACCATTAGGAAGGTTGAGAACCACTCAAGGCCAGTCTTGTTTGACCAGGATAAACTATTTTCTTATTTCTGTTAAAGCTGCCAGGTGCTGTGCCAGTGCCAAGGACATGGGCACTGAGTTTAGGCACTGACTGCAGTACAGTGTGACAGAGGTGTGGTCACAGTTGGGCACAGGCAGTGAGGAGGGGGTTCCCAGCCAGGCTCCTGGTAAGATACACCGTGGACACAGGGATGGAGGGGGCTTCCTAGAGGGTTACACTGGAGCCCAGTCCTGAACGGCATCATGCAATTAGCCAGTAGAAGATTGGCTTGGGATCTATTTAACCAGTGGACCTCCAGAGGGCCCTTATTCGACTAGCTCAAGGCAGAAGGGAACTTAGTTTACTCCAGGTGGGGTCCACAGTGCAGCAGAACTGCAGTTAGCGCTGCAGATGCAGCTCAGTTGATGTGCTCGACTAGCATGCGTGAAGCCCAGGGTTCAATCCCAAGCTCCACATAGATTGAATGCGATGGCCACCTCTGTGATCCCAGCACTCTGGCAGGGGTAGGAGGATCAGAAATACAAGGTTATCTTTGGCTACAGACTGAGTTTGAGGCCAGCTTTGGCTATGAAAGACCATATTTGGAGGAAGAAGTGGAGGAAGAGGACGACGAGGAGGAAGTAGGAGATTCTTAGATAAAATAATAGAATCTCAGAGTCTGTTCCAGATTTACAGAATCAAAGGTCACAACCAAGCGGGATTCCTAGGGGATAGTAAACACTGAAATTTGGGGGTTCCACATCAAGTGGGATTCCTAGGGGATAGTGAGCACTGGAATTTGGGGGCTGAAGATGAAGCTAAGTCGGTAAAATGTCTGCTTAGTGTGCCGAGGCCCTGGGTTCCAGACCTAGCACCATGTAAACCAGGTATGGTGGCCCAAGCCTATGATCCCAGCACTGGGGAAGGTGAGGCAGGATGAGTTACGTTCAAGGCTATTCTTAGCTCTAGAGTTCAAGCCAGCCTAGGCAACAAGAGTTCCTGTCTTGCTGGGCAGTGGTGGCACACTCCTTTAATTCTGGCACTCAGGAGACAGAGAGGCAGGCAGATCTCTGTGAGTTTGATGCCAGCCTGGTCTACAGAGCAAGTTCCAGGACAGCCAAGGCTATTATTACACAGAGAAACTCTGTCTCAAACAAAACAAAACAAAAACAAATAAACAAAAACCAAGAGTCCCTGTCTTAAAACAAAACAAAACCACCAAATTCTATGTGGGCCTTTCTAGTTCTTTTCGACATTTAGCTCCTCGTTATCTGTCAGGGCTCAGTGCCAGCTCCCTGTCCTCATACCGGCTCTGCTTTCCTCCCTCCCTAGGGATATGCCACCCTCTACTGGTCTCCACAGGCAGCAGGCCCACACACAGGTAAGACACTCCTGCACATAAAGAAAAAGAAATACAACCTTTTTTTTTCTTTTAAATGCAACTTGTTGGGCCGGGCCACAGAGAGTTCAAGACCAGACAGGGCTACATAGAGAGACCCTGTCTCCAAAAATAAACCAACCCAAACCACCGAAAGTTCACGAAAAAGGCAAACGCATATTTTAGCAGATGTTAGGGAACCCAGAGTAGTCCGTGTGGTGTGGTGGAGAAGATGTGCGAGAGAGAACAGCACAGGTGACCGTCTGAGCGACCCTCGGGTAAGTGACTCGGCGTCCAGGGCTGCAGCCAAGGGCAGGGGTGCTCGCCATGCTGTACCTGCTGGCAAGCCCCTTCTCCTTGGACTCAAAGACCCAGCTTCACGGGGCTAAACCCATATCTTCACCCTCGGCTCCAGTGCTTCTTCTCCACCGGCCTTGTTATTCTGTCATTTAGTTTTAGAAGGTCTTTAGTCTGTAAGGGAATTAAAACCCTGTGTTTATTTCGGATTTCACATTCACAGCAGGCCCAATTTCTAGACAAAAATATCTAATTCGGTGGTGAAGAAGGAGTTCTGTGTTTTCTGGCACTGCTGGTGTTAGGGGCATATGGGACGGAGAACAAACCCTTCTTGCAGTCTGAGCCGAAGGCCTCCCCACTCGGAGGTGTGGTCTCCCACTGCGCAAAGGTGCCTGGAGGTGGGGGTCTGAAACCCAACCAAGGCTCTGCCTGCTGAGCTATCCTACCCTGAGAAGGCCTACGCAGCAGAAAAGCACCTTTTACCAGAGGACCACACCAAGCTTCGAGGGATACATTTACCCAGGGCAGGTTATTGAGTTTGCACAAAGTTCCAATCAGTTAGTGGTGGTCTGCCTGTCTGACTACTAGAGAGGAATCAACACAGGTTAACTCATTTTCCTGTACAAGACAGGCAATAGAACAGTGTGTGTGTGTATGTGTGTGTGTGTGTGTGTGTGTGTGTGTGTGTGTGTGTGTGTGTGTCTTTTGCCATATAGGAGCATTATGCTAAAGCCCGGAATGCGCCAGCAAACGCAATGGCTGGTCCCTGTCCCCTTCCTAGTGGAGGGTCTCATGTTGGACAGTTTTGGGCTGTCATTGGAGGAAGGACTGAAATACTGGTGTTTCCTTCCCCTTTCCCAGTGGTTTGGCGCCCCCTGCTGTGTGTTGGCACTCACACGTAAAGGGAGAAAGCATGGTGCCATGTTGCAGAGGAAATCCCCTCATATAAAGTGAACACCCTGTGGGAATGTTCTAGGCTCAGCTCCTCAGATGTCTTGGCTGACTTGGAAAGTGTCCTTCATATCTCAGCCCTCCCAATGGCACTGACTAGTCTGCCGCACATGCTCCTTTTTCTTTTCTTGAGGCAGGCTCTCCAGTGAACGATACTCTGGCCCAGAGCTCCCCACCTCCTGCTTCAGCCTCGCAAGCACTGGGATTACAGGCCTGAGCAGGCCTGAGCCACCATGTGTGGCTCCGCTACCTCACTCCTATTATAGTCAACATCTTATTTTTTTAGAGGTGGGAGGAGTTATGACAGGGTTTCACCACGTGACTCAGGCTGCTCTGGAACTCCTATATAGACAGGCTGGCCTCAAACTCATTAAGTCTTTCCTCTCTGCTCTCTGGATTCTCAAACATAGCCCATCCCTACTCTTTTTCCTATCTCTTTTATTTCCGAGACAGTGTGATGCCAAGTAGCCCTGGCTGACTTGGAATTCACTGTAGAGCAGGCCAGTCTCCAATATGTAATATTTTCAAGTAGGACCACACAAAGGTAACAGCTAATCAAATAAAGAGGCAACCCCCAGAATGGAACAAAATATTGGCTAGCTACTCATCTGACACAGGACCGACATCTAGAATACTGAGAGGACTGGAGAGACTGCTCAGCAGTGGAGAGCACTTGCTCTTTTGGAGAACCCAAATTTCAATCCCAGCACCCATATCAGGGGGCTCACAACCACCTGTAACTTCCAGCTCCAGGGAATCTGACGCCTCTGGCCTCCACAGGCACCTACACTCATGTGCAGGGACACACACACACACACACACACACACACACACACACACACACACACTTTAAAATGAGTAAAAAAAGTAAATCTTTCATTAAAAAAATATATAAAGAGCTAAAAGGAAACAACCCACAACAACTAAATAACAAGAACTCAAACAGTTACTAAATGGGCAAGTGAAGTGAACCCACAGTTCTCAAAAGATGAAGAACAGAGCTTGCGAGATTGCTCCATCAGTAAAGTGCCTGCCCTGCAAACAGGAGGGGCCAAGTTCCATCCCCAGAACCTATCTAACAATCCCAGAGGTGGGGCAGGTGCATGTCACCCCATTGCTGGGAAGTCAGAGACAGAAGGATTCCTGGAACTCACTGGCCAGCCAAGCTAACCTAATTGGGCGGGCCCCCCATATCAAGCACTAATTGAGAAGATCTCCTACAGGCTTGTCTGCATATAGCCTGATCTTAAGGCAGCATTTTCTTTTCTTTCTTTCTTCCTTTCTTCCTTTCTTCCTTTCTTCCTTCCTTCCTTTCTTTCTTTCTTTCTTTCTTTCTTTCTTTCTTTCTTTCTTTCTTTCTTTTCCTTCCTTCCTTCCTTCCTTCCTCCTCCTCCTCCTCCTCCTCCTCCTCCTCCTCCTCTTCTTCTTCTTCTTCTTCTTTTTTGAGCTGAGGATCGAACCCAGGGCTTTGCACTTGCTAGGCAAGCACTCTACCACTGAGCTAAATCCCCAACCCTCTTTCTTTCTTTCTTCTTTCTCTTTCTTTCTCTTTCTTTCTTTCTTTCTTTCTTTCTTTCTTTCTTTCTTTCTTCCTTCCTTCCTTCCTTCCTTTCTTCCTTCCTTCTTTCTTTCCTCTTCCTCTTCTCCTCCTTCTCTCCTCCTCCTCTTTCTTCTTTTTTTCCCTTGGTTTTTTTTGAGACAGAGTTTCTCTGTGTAGCCTTGGCTGTACTGGAACTGCTCTGTAGACCTAGGCTGGCCTGGAACTCAGAGATTCACCTGCCTCTGTCTCCTGAGTGCTAGGATTAAAGGTGTGTGCCACCACCACCCAACCTAATTTTATTTCTAATAAAATATTTGGTTTCAGAAACAGAACATATAGAGTTTACAGGAAAACAGAAAACATGGTCCTGCCAAGCACCACTTTGCTTTACTTTCCCCCATTTTCCTCTTCCTTGAGTGGCAACTGAGGAACAGGAAATCAGCTGCTATCAGAGAATATTGGGACCAGGGAGAGCTCAGCTGGTAAAGTCATCTACCACCAAACCCGAGGATCTGAGCTTGAACCCTGGAGTCACACAAAAGAATACTATGACTAATGTGTGAGGCAGAGTGGTATCCAAGATACAGCCCTGCCCTTGTTTTGCCTTAATGCTGAGCAGCAATAAAGTACATCTGCAGAGTTATTTAGGAATAAGAGAGGTCTATGGAGTATATATTATTTATCTACAGGGAAAAGCTTCAGATCGTCCATTAGGTCCCTCATGTATTTATGTTCTCCAGTGTGCCTTGAAGCCTTACAGACATCACAGACATTGCCTAAAATGTGAAAATTTAGTTGAAAGCAAACTGAATTCAGGAGACAAAAGCAGACTGAATATTGGATAAGAGCATCTTCATTTTGTTTTGTCCAGTGAAGCACAAATTGATCTTACCAGCTGAAGCTGGCCTAGAAAGCACATTTGTAACAATACTTTCCTTACTGTGCAAGGACAATAAAAATAGTCCCTGTGTAACTGTGACTGAGATGGCAGTAGAGGCTGGTCGTGGTGGCACACACCTTTAATCCCAACACAGAGGCAGAAAAATCTCTTTCAAATCCAGGGCCAAGACTGCATGAGACACTGTCTCAAAAAAAAAAAAAAAAAAAAAAAAAAAAGTCAATATAAACATTGAACATCTATCGCCACCTTGTGGTGGACTGTTCTCAATCCCCAGGTATTTACCATGGTTCCAAAATTAAGTTTTCTTGAAGAGGAGCTGGGTTTTGAGCTGTTTGGAACATTTGGACATAATAATCATGTGGGAGGTTGGAGGCAGAAGGCTAAAAATATTAGAAATACCTAGCACTTGATTGGATTTCACAGTTTATACTTTATAGTATGGGCAAAGTCCTCTGACGTAGATGGCATCCCTAGAGACTTTGGTCTTGAACACATGACAGCTAGGTCCAGGGATGTGGATGATTGCATGAGTCAAATCCTCTACTTGCTCCTGGATGGTCAAACTCAAACTCTGTAGCATTTTGTTAATACTAATGTGTGCAATCGTTTAACTGTAGTATATACCATTAAATTATATGTGCACATATTGTGTGGTATATTTTACACTTGTACCTCCAACTCTATTAGTTCTATACACACACAGCACACACCACCTTCTGTAGTAGTGTTAGGAAGAGTTCACTAGGTCTCTGGGGCTGTTTTGTGTGTGCAATGGCAATGCTGTACTGATTGGCTCTTCAGGGAAATCAGAGGCTTTTGTCTGTCCTGCCCCATCCTGCAGCTGCTTCCAAATAATCACTCAGAGGTGATTATTTATTATTGTATTAATTATAAATGCTCAGCTGTTAGCTCAGGCTTACTACCAACTAGCTCTTACAACTTAACCCATTTCTATTAATCTATTAACATTTCTATTAATGTACTGCCCCGAGGCTTGTAGCTTTTACCTATATCCCATTTTGTATGTCTGACTTGTTCTCCTTCTGACTCTCAAATCTCTCAACTCTGCTCTTCTCCTTGTATCTCCGTTTGGCTTTCGCGCCCAGCCTTATTTATTCTGCCTGGCTATAGGCCAAATCAGCTTTTATTATCAACCAATGAGAGCAACAAACATTCACAGCATACAGAAGGATCCTCCCACAGTAGAGATGGCTCAGTATAAGGGTGCTTACTGCCAAGCCCGGTGACCTGAGTTCAATTCCTAGGACCCCCTTGGTAGAAGGAGAGAACCAATTCCAGCAACTTGTCCTCTCTCTTCCACACGTGCATCGTGACATACGCATACCCACCCACATGTGTACATATGAATAAGTGTAACTTTAAAAACCTTGCCCACTCACATCAAACCCTCACTTTAAAAAAATGATGAATGTGTTTGCATGTGTCGTCGATGTAAGTGCATGGTCCTGAGTATCACAGTGCACATGTGGAGGCCAGAGGAAAGCTCTTGGTGGTTGTTTCTCTCCTTGCACCTCCCCGAGGCAGGATCCTTCTGGTTCCTGCCGGCTGTTTATTCCAAACTAGCCAGCCTGACAGTTTCCAGGTGACTCTCCTCGTATTGAGCAGTGCTGGGATTAGAGATGCACCACCACACCGGCTTTTAACTTGGGTTCCAGAGATGAGACTTATAGCTGGGCTTGTGCGGCAAACCTTTTTATCCATGGAGCCATCTCACCAGCCTCTCACTGTGGTCAGAGGGTTGCCAAGATGGCCAGGCCATCACCAGCCCTCAGGGATTCCCATCTCCTTTCAGCTGCCTCCACCACACCAAATACCTGCTTAGTCCTTTGAGATTACGTCCTCACTGACACTAGCAGAGACCACAGTGGCTCTTGTTTTCCTTATTGGTGAAGCTGTCGAAGGTGCTACGAGGATGGAGGCACAATGCATGGGAACACAGGAGCAAAGGCCTCAGGTTTATCTCCAGCGAGAAAGGGCTGGCTTCCTAACATTTGTAACTGATCTAGTTTGCAAGATCTCCCGAAATGCAAGGCCGTTAGCGTGCTTATCTTACTCTTGAACTTAGCTTCCCCCCTTCATTGTTTCCTTACTTAGAATCTGCCTACTTTTAAAATGTATTTTATGTGTATAGGTGTTTTGTTGTATGTCTGTCTGTGTACCACATGCGTGCCTGGTTCCTGCAGTGGCCACAAGATGTAGGGTCCCCTGGGACTGGCGTTACAGATGGTTGGGAGCCATCATGTGGGTGCCAAGTAGCAAGTGCTCTTAACCACAAACCATCTCTTTACTTCCCAACTTGCCTACTTTACAAGTCATCTTTAAATTCCTTTAGGGGGAATTTTCAAACAGAAAGGCAAAACTATGGTGTAGGGAGTCAGAAGGGTAGTTACCCTGGGTGACCAGAAGGTAATCAGTGACCAGAGGGAACATTTGGGATTCTGGAATACTGACCAACCATTTCTTCAGCTGGATGCTTGTCACACAGGTATGTCTACTGTGACATCCCTGGACTAAGATCTTGCTTCACGTAGCTCTTTGCATACAGGTCAAGCAATGACATGTGTTAACAATGAGGCCTGTGTACCTGGGGTGTTTACTCAGCCACATATCAGAAAATTTTCCTTTAATCCTCATACTTTGAGGTTACATTTACATGGGGAATCTAGTCTGAGGTTCAAAAAGTGAAGGAATGAGGCCAGAATTCCCAGGTCAACTTTCCTATCACACCATCCCTTTCCCCACCTTCCCAGTTCATTCTGTCTTCCCCGGGCTCAACCACCCAATCTGAGGTAGTGGTTAGGTGTAGAGGGAAAGGATCTCCTGAAGAGGCCCTGAGCAGCACCCTGGGCTAAGCCAGCTTGGGATGCTTTTGGTGGAGGCTAGGGACTGAACTGAGACTCCAGGTTCTCTTGGCTCTCTCCACAATTGCTCCTCCTCTGAGATGCATGCGATTTCTTGTAGGTCTTTCTCCTTTACAAGTCGATTTCATGGGGAAAAAACAAAAAACGAAACAAAAAACACCGCAAAAGACACAATCCTCTACCCCATCAGTTGTGTTTTTACTTGCAATGGCCACTTCTGAGCCTCCAAAGGGGAGACTCCATAGAGCGACTGACTAGCAGGGGAGGAGGCTCCTCCCCAGCTGAAACAGATGGCTCTGAAGGTCAGCCAGCAAGCCCGACTGAGCCGAGTCAGCCCTCCTCTCTCCGGGACTGGGGGACTTATTCTGACTGGGCAGAACCACAGTGAATATTGCCCATTCCCATACCCAGGGGTACTGCCCTTCTTCAAGACACGGTTGGGGCTGGCTGCACATGCAGGCGAGCCACGTGCTCAGGATGATGTTCTCACCGACAACTTTCTGCAAGCAAACATGGGAAAGGCGTGCAAGGCCAATTTTTATGCACATATGGAAAGAACTTCAATTCTGTGTCATAATGTAAAAGTCACGTATGACAATGCCCAGGAGACAGGTCATCAGACCAATTTAGGGTGTTCCCCATAGTCCACAATAAAATTAGCACTGGGCCTCAGCATTCCTCTCTAGCCACTGCTTCCCAGGAGAAAACTGGACACTCCAATGCTCCTTCACAGTTAAAATTCCAACTCGGAAGCAAACAGGTATCAACTGTGTTTCTGGAGAAACTGCACTGGGCAGATGAGGGGTGGGGTGGGTGGCCTTCCCTTCCCCTTCTAGGGCAACTGGCTGACTACAGAGGGCATCCATGACCAGGCAGAAAGGGCTGACAAGATGGCAGCAGATAAAAGCACTTACTACCAAGCTTGAGGACATGAATTTTTTTTTTAGTGTTTAAACGTTTTTTTTTTTTTTTTTTTTTTAAAGGATTAGGGATGAGCTCAATGGTAGAGCACTTTGCCTAGCATATGTGAGGGCCTGGGTTCAATCCCTAGCATGACAACAAAATACTAAATATCTCAGCTAGGGATGGTGGTGCATGCTTTCAATCCCAGCAGAGGCCAGCCTGATCTACATAGTGTACTGCAGGCCAGCCAGGGCTACATAGTGAGACCCTGTCTCAAAAGTAATACAAAAAAATTGTTCTTAGATTTATTAATGTATATGAATGTTTTGTCTGCATGTATGTATGTGCAGCATATGAATGGCTGGTGCCAGAGAAAGCCAGACGAAAGCGTTGAATCCCCTGGAAATGGAGTTACAGATACACACACACACACACACACACACACACACACACACACACACACACACACACACGAGGGGGGTGGGTGGGAATCAAGCAGAAACCCATGCTAGGATGTTCAGCAGAGTTTAGTAACATTGGTGTTAAAGAAGTACATAAATGATTTAAAGGAAGAAAACGGCAGATATGAGACACCAGAAAAAAAAATCCCCATGAGTAATGACAACAATGTCTTTATGCCCCAGCATTTTAAACTGTGGGCCCTGATCCCATACAATGTCAGATAACTAAATGTGAGGGTCACAAATGTAACCTTTCAAAATGTGCAACAACCAAATGCTAACTCAGAATCAAAGGTAGAACGGCTCCAAGGCCATTCGGGCAATGCTTCCCTCTGACACACTGTGTGATGCCACTGTAGCCTGGGCTGTGAACACACGTACACCTTGCCCAGTGCATGCTGTCCCAGCACACACCAACACCACTGCCTGAAACACTTCAGCTTAGGCCCAAGACCACTGTATACTGACAACTGCACTGCTTTGTTTTCAAACTGTCCCTAGTTTCCTGTCCTCAGTGTGAGGGCTAATTTTATATCACTTTGACAGAGGCTAGAGTCATGGGGGGGGGGGGGGGGGCGACTTCAATTGAATAAATGTCTCTAAACTGTGCTGTAGGTAGGCCTGTAGGGGATTTTCTTAGTGATTGAGGGAGGGCCCAGCCTGCCTTAGGGGTTCTATTGCTGTGAAGAGACATCATGACTATGACAACTCTTATAAAGGAAAACATTTAATTGGGGCTGGTTTACAGTTCGGAGGTTTAGTTCATTATCATCATGGTGGGAAGCATGGCAGCTTGCAGGCAGACATGGAGCTGGAGAAGGAGCTGAGAGTTCTACATCTTGATCCACAGGAAGCAAAAGTGGACTGTGTTCCACACTGGGCCCAGCTTGAGATCTCAAAGCCCTCCCCTACAGTGACACACTTCCTCCAAGGCCACACCTCCTAATAGCGCCACTCCCTACAGTCAAAGATTCACACATACCAGTCTATGGGGGGAGGGACGGCGCAATACCTATTGAAACCACCACACAGTCCATTGTGAGTGGGGCCATTCCTGGGTTCTATAAGAAAGCAGGCTGAGCAAGCCAGTAAGCAGCACCCTCCATGGCCTCTGCATCAGCTCCTGCCTCCAGGTTCCTGTCCTGTCTTCCTTCAGTGATAGACTATGGATATAGAAGCATAAACCCTTTCCTCCCCAACTTGCTTTTGGTCATGGTGTTTCATCATAGCAATAGCAACCCAAATGAAGACATCCAGAAACAACAGTTTAATTATGCCAAGCAAGGACTTTTAATATTTTCCTACCACCACTCCTCAGCATGTAAATATCAAATTAGTATATCTTTAAAATTGTGTCAGCAGGCGGTGGCACATACCTTTAATCCCAGCACTCAGGAGGCAGAACCAGGCGGATCTCTGAGTTCGAGGCCAGTCTGATCTATAGAGAGAGATCCAGGACAGGCTCCAAAAACTACATCGAAAAACCCTGTCTTGAAAAACCAGTAAAATAAAATAAAATAAAATTTTACTGTGAGAATTTTTAAAATTACTGTTAAAGGGGGCTGGAGAGATGGCTCAGTGGTTAAGAGCACTGGTTGCTTTTCCAGAGGACGTAGGTTAGATTCCCAATACCCATACAGTGGCTCAAGACTCAACAGCCTGTAACTTCCATTCCAGGGGATCTGATATCCTCTGGCTTCCATGGGAACCAGGCATGAATGTAGTATAGGCATACCTGCAGACAAAGCACCTGGAAACAAAAATTTAAAAATTTACCATTTAAAGGGCCTAGTGCTTAAGGTGAAAGCATAAGGACTTGAGGTCAAATTTCCAGCATCCATGTAAAAAAGTTGGACATGGCCACATGACCCTATAACACCAGCACTGGGAGGAGGAGACTGGTGGATCCTGAGAGCCCAGTGACTAGCCAGCCTACCCAGATGACAAGCTCTTGGTTCAACAAGTGACTGTTTCCAGGATATAAGGTAGAGAGTGAAAGAGGATGACACCCACACCTGCGCGTGTGCGAGAGCGCATGTGCATGCACACACACACACACACACACACACACACACACACACCACACTCACACACATACATCACACACATATATACATCACACTCACCCCCCCCAAACAAAAAAACCAGTAAGTTGCTGACTTTTGCTTCTTTTTCTTTTCTTTTCTTTCTTTCTTTCTTTTTTTTTTTTTTTTGTGTGTGGGGGTTGTCAAGACAGGGTTTCTCTGTAACCCTGGCTGTTCTGGAACTTTCTTTGTAGACCATGCTGGCCTTGAACTCAGAGATCCACGTGCCTCTGCCTCCTGGATTCTGGGATTAAAGGCATGGCCACTACACCCTGCTCAAGATTTAATTTTTTACGTAAAAATAAACAGGCATACCCACCTGATTAGTATATAAATTTGCTTTATTCTTAATAAATGGTAAGACTAAAGAATTGTCTTTTTTTTTTTTTTTTTTTTTTTTTTTTTGTTTTTCGAGACAGGGTTTCTCTGTGTAGCTTTGCGCCTTTCCTGGAACTCACTTGGTAGTCCAAGCTGGCCTCCAACTCATAGAGATCTGCCTGGCTCTGCCTCCCAAGTGCTGGGATTAAAGGCGTGCGCCACCACCGCCCAGCGAATTGTCTTTAATGTATTTATTATCAAATGCTTGATTTGCACACCGATTTTGTGAATCTGCACCCTTGGCTCCTTGCTTTCCTTTCTGGAAAGAGAATTGTAGGACACAGATAAACCACAGAACCTGACTTTCAGGACCGACTTACACTTTTGTTTTTCTATGTGCACACACACAGAGATGGCTGTAGGCTGCCATGTGGGTGCTGGCAATCAACCCAGGTGATCTGCAAGAGCAGCCAATGCTCTTCACCACTGAGCCATCTCTCCAGCACCCATCTCTGTTTTCCTAGACAGATTCCTGGGGTCACACTTGGGTGGTCAGGCTTGCACAGCTAACACTTTAACTGCTAAGCCATCTCCCTAGTCCCCACTTTTTAATACAAAAAAATACAGTTTTTAATACAAAAATTACACATGTAATTTTAAAAATTCAGAATACAAAAATCTATGTTAGTTTAAAACTCTTCTCTTCCAAGTGAAGCGGGTCAGGGGTGGGGTCTGGGTCCCGTGGAGGCTTCCGGAACTTGCTCTGAAGGAAAACCCGTGGCACACACAGGCCTTCCTTTTTATTCACTGTTTCTCGAAACACATACTCATTCGCCACTTCTTCATAACCTGCGTCCACAAAGAGCTGTGCCAGGAATTCTAGAAGGCAAGCAGTGGTGAGCTCTGAGGGGTGAGGACCGAGACGGGCTCCAGAGGTTTTGTTTTTTTCTGTAATAAAAACTTCCATGCTAAACTTTTTCATTTGTTTTTAGACTTTTCTTCTTTGATTTTTCCCCCTCTTGAGACAAGATTGTACTTTACATCTCTGGCTGGCCTGAGATTTTTAATGCTTCTGCCCCAGCTTCCCAGTGCTAGCAGGCCAGGCTTTCTTTCTGTTTTAAAGACAAACACATTCCTACTTCTCATGGTCTTGAGACCCGAGCAGAACCCTCCAATTGAAGCAGCAACAAAGGTGTACCTACCTTGGCTTGTCCATGTGTCAGCAAATACAAAAGTCTGACTGGAAAGAAACATCGCCCAGGCCAGCTATGGAGAAGACTGCACACACTCAACTTGTTTTCAGAAAGGAAGGATATTTGTGCCCAGAATTGGGGGACATCTCCTGGGATAACTTCACCCCAGCAAAACATCACACAGATAAATGGAGTAAATAAGTAGAACCAAGAGCACACATGGAGTCCTCCTCAGGGCGTTACTGCGCAGGCTGTGCTCTGGAGCACTGTGCAGATACCACTGGGGCTTCCTGATGACTTCTAATGGGTTTATCCAGATGTGGCCATGTCAGAAACCTTAGAGTCGTCTTCATTTTCGCCCGGCACTAAATATTTGACTGTAAACACTCATTTTTTAGTTTAATATCTAAAATAGTATTTCAAGAAATGAAATGTAAGTTGGGTGGCATATGCCTATGAGGCAAAGACAGAACTGCTGTGAGGTTAAGGACAGCCTGGGCTACAGACTGATATTTAAAAAAAAAAAAACAAACTAAAAAATATGGAGCTAGAGAGATGGTTCAGCAGTTAAGAGTGCCTGTTGTTCTTGTGGAAGACTCAGGTTCGGTTTCTGTGGTGGCTCACAACTATCCATGACTTCAGGCCCGGGGATGACACCCTCTTCTGACCTCCATACACCCCAGGCACATGCATGGTGCACATACTCACAATACAGGCAACACATAGACATATAAAATAAAAATCAAAAAACCTAAAAACAAACGAACAAATACCCTAACCCTAAAACCAAAAAGTAAAAGAACCAGGGATACAGCTGAGGGTAGAACATTCACCTAGCATGCCTGAAGCTCTGGGTTCAAGCCTTAGCATTCCAAAATGAGCAAACCCCTCCAAACCCACAAAGCTAGCAAAAGATAAAGGATCTTTTACTCCAGATTACTAGTTAGACCTAAAACCAATGTTTCAAACACTTAAAAATTGAAAGGATATTCGGTATTTACTGATCCAAAAGGCCTTTTCAAGTATTTTCTATTATTATCTTGATGTGCCATATATTATGTGTTCATGTGTATGTGCATCTGTGTGCAATAGCACACACACACACACACACATATAAAGAGGCTAGAGGTCAATGTTTCTTCTATTGTATTTTCCACTTTAAAAAAAAATGTATATTTTTATTTATGTTCACGGACCTTTGTCTGTATTTGTATCACATGCATGCCTGGTGCCCACAGAGGTCCAAAGAGCCTCTGGAAATGAAGTTACAGACCTCATTTGTGAGCTGCTCTATGGCTGCTGGGGTCAAATCCAGGTCCTCTGAAAGAGCAAACAGTGCCCTTAACCACTGAGCCATCTCTCCAGCCCTCCATCTTGCCTTTTTTTTTTTTTTTTTGCTGAGACAGGTTCACTCTTATACAGCCCTGTCTGTCCTTGTCTACCATACTTTTTGAGACAAGATTTCTCACCAACCTGGCATTTGCAACAAAACCAGTTGACCAGTAGGCTCTAGGGATTTCTACTCTCGGTCTTCCCAGCATCAGGATTACAGGGACATGCCACCACACCTGCTTTTCACGTGGGTGCTGGGGGGCTGCAGCAAACTTGACTCAGCCACCCTCTCAGTTACAACCATTTATGGAGACAAGGTCTCACGTAGCCCAGGAACTAGCCGAGGGTGAGAAGGACCTTGAACTACTGTTTACTTTCTGTGTATGAGTGTTTGTCTGCATGAAGTATGTGCACCATGTGCACACCTGGTGCCCACATGGGTCAGAGCAGGCGTTGGATCCCCATCCCCAGGAACTAGACTTACATGGATGAGCCACCATGTGGGTGTGGGGAACAGAACAGTTCTCAGCAAGTACAAGTGTTCTGAACTGCTGAATCATTTCTCCAACTGGACTTTTAACTCTTGATCGTCCTGCTTCTGCCTCTGGATTGCTAAGACTTGTAGGTGACCACCCCAGTTTATGCAGTGCGGGCAACTGAACCCAAAATCTGACCCATGCTAGGTCAGCACTCTACCAACTGAGCTACCTTCTCAGTATTCTTGGATAGCAAATTCGTCTATTTGAAAACAGATCCAATCACTTTTATTCAAGAAGGATTTTTGCCTTTGGTCTGGGAAAGTAACCTCAGTCATCATGCTGAGCTCCATGTGACATGTCTGAGGCCTGTCTACTCTCCCAGGCTCACTCACTAGCTACCATCAGCAGAGGCCTTCAAGCTCCCCACAGGCCAGAGCTGGGTCTATGTCTCAGCAGGTACAGGGAGGGAAAGTGGTGTGCATCAGGACTCACTCTAAGAACTTGGGACTTGAGTTAGCATGGCCACATAGCTGCCCAAGCAGGACCCCACCGATGACAGTCAAGTGAGCAGAGACAGAGAATGAAACACTAAGGAGATACTCCATTCCTCTTACCATCAGTGAAAAAATAGGATCTGGTTCCATCTTGTCTGACATAAAAATTTTCTCCAAGTTTGCTTCCAGCTTTAAACCTGAGCATGGCATGGTCATGCAGCCCATAGTCACGGAAGAGGACACTTCTGCCTGGTTTTAATACCTACAAAAGTAAAGCAGGCTGCACATAACTACTCAGAGGAGCCCAGTCAAATAAAATACAATCCAATGACGTTAGAGATTAAAACAGACCTGTGGCAGTTAGGAAAGAAGGCATATAAGATACTTTTAATATGATCGGTTGCTTTTAAAACATGTTAGGTGTAGTGGTACACACCTGTAATCCCAGTACTCATGAGGCTGAGGCAGGAGGATCATTCTGAGTTTGAGACTGGCCTACACAATGAGTACCTGGCTACATAGCAAGGGGACCCAGTCTCAAAAAAACAAAAATAAAAAATAAAGTGCCTTAGAAGTAATTTTTTGGATGTAATGGACCACAGTACAGTTTCAGACCCCACATAAAAGTAATAACATAAGACACACTCTGCCTTCTACAAGGCACGGGCCATCTCCTTCATTAGACTGAGTTTCCAGTATCTGCTTTTGACAATTACCTCTGCAGGGCTCCCGTGAGACTCCCTACTGGGTCCCAACACTGACCCCTCCTCTCAGGGGCTGGGCTCTGGCCTGACCACCTGCTCTTTGTATCAGGAAGTCTGCACCGTGGGAAGAATAAGGAAAGCCATCCTTTCCTCAGAGCCTGTCTTCTACCTGTGCTGCAGACAGTGTGCACCCATCTCCTCTACACCCCAAGAGGCAGGCGTTCCACAGACCACACTACCTCACGGAGCACAGAGCACGCCACCTTTTGTGACAGGTTTTGTCTCCTTTGGAAAAGCGTGTGCTGATACACTTGCATAGTCACACCCTCCCCCAGCCCGCTATGTTTTTTGAGATAGGGTCTTGTTATATATATATATACACACACACACACACACACACACACACACACACACACACACATATATATATATATGTATATATATATATAGCCTCGGCTGGCCTGGTAACTAATTGCTTTGTAGCCCAGGCTGATCTTGAACTTGTAGAAATTATCCTGCCTTACTTTCCTGGGCGCTGCGATTATAGGTGTTTGTCACCACACCAATGGTGCAAAGAAAAACAGTTGAGAAATTTCATTCGCAGGTGACTCAATCTTCATTTGAGAAGGAAGGAAAGGCTGTGTGAGGCAGTGAGGAGGGCGCTCCCTGAGACAGATGGGCATCTGTGCTCACATGCCAGCTTTCCCTCAATTCGCTGAGTCGCCCAATGCCTTCTCTGCTCACAGTACTATGTAGTTCAGCACACATTCCTGTGTCATGTATTGTCCTGCCTACGAGTCCCAAAAGCAGCTGGTGAGCCATCACTCTGCCCACTTTTCAGTAAGGCCCAGAATAAACGTAGTAAGTTACTTGTTGAGATCGTAAGGGCAAGTGAGTGGCACAAAGGAGACCCAAACTCCAGTGTTCTCCCGCAGATCGTCATTCTGTTTAGGAAATGAGAGAATTCAACTTCTTGGTTGCTTTTCAAATTGAATTCTGTGACTTAAGAAGCCTGCCTGGTGTTGGCGCCATAGAGTAATGAGATCGATGGCAGGAAGCTCATGCCTGGACTGTTCACACTGGGCTTCACCCAGGCTGCTGTGTCTTGTCAGCAGAGCCTGAAGACGGCTTCTTTCTCTAGTACTTCCCCAACAAAACACACAATTTTAAATTAAGCAGCCAATCACCATAATGGCAGTGAGGGAGTAACCAGGGACTGGGCTAGAAAGTCATTGTGGCTTGGCTGAAAAAAGATCTCTAATGGAGATGAAAAATAGGAGGCATACTCAAATAGAATTTGTCACTAAAGGAAATTGTGCCCTGGGACAGCGCAAGAAATTTTTTTTTTTTTACAAATGTGACATGTCATACCTCCTAAAATATAGGTGATATACTATTTATTTCTATAAAAAGTTCAAGCCGGGCGGTGGTGGCGCACGCCTTTAATCCCAGCACTCGGGAGGCACAGCCAGGCGGATCTCTGTGAGTTCGAGGCCAGCCTGGGCTACCAAGTGAGTTCCAGGAAAGGCGCAAAGCTACACAGAGAAACCCTGTCTCGAAGAAAAAAAAAAAAAAAAGTTCAGAAGAGGCTGATCTGTGAAGAGAGGGTTGGGGGCATTATGGAGCTCAGAGATACTGGAGGCATTCGGTGTCTATACTCATTATAGCATGTATGAGGTGGTATACTCACTAAAAGCACAAGAAAAAGCCTCCAATGGTATACTTAAAATCGGGGCCTTAGCTCATGAGCACTAAGCTTAGGAGGGTGGAAAGCACAGACAACACGAGCAGGCTGTGAGCTCTGAGTGGAACCTGCTGCTCCACAGGCTAGATGACCACCAATGACCCATTACCTGCCCATAGGTTCCTCGCCCCTCCTGCCCTCTACCCACCAAAGGAAATTCTTTATCTAGAGTTCACAGGTCCAAAAGGCGTCAAGTTAGAGCTCAAAGGGCCGTAAATTTCAAGTGGAAAAATCAAGGTACACCTTTATTTTGACTTCTTCTCATGGGAACATTGCATTCCTTTAATTATGAAAGCTGTGTACTACATTAAGAATCTGGATGGTAACTAATGAAAATCACAAATATTCTTGTATCATGGGACAGTTCTTTTTGCAATTAAAAAATTTTTAGGCAGGGTTTTACAATGCAGCCATGGGTGGCCTGATCTCACTATAGAGACTGGCCTCAAACTCACAGAGATCCATCTGCCTCTGAACATTTCTTTCTTTCATGCTCTGTTCTCACAGAAACCTGGTATCTATGGAGGCCAGTTTTCCCTCCAAGCCAGGCTGTGCTCTCTCCCATCATTCACAGGGCTTAGTGTCATCCCTGCTACGTCCTGTGCATCCTTCCTCCTCTCTATACTTCCTCTCTTTCCCTGTCAAATCACTTACTATCCCGTTACTCTTGCCTATTCATTCCAGGGTTACTTGGCGGCACTCTTCAAGGACAGTACCTTCCTTCTTGCCTTACTCTAAATGCTAGTCTATTTTTAATCCTAGCTAATTTCAATAGACAAGTAGATTATCCTTCCAATTGTGCTGGTGTGTGTGTGTGTGTGTGTGTGTGTGTTTGTGTGTACGTACATGTGTGTACGCACATGTTCCTGTGCTTGAATGTAGGTATGTGTATGAGAATCAGAGGGCAACCTCAGGAGCTGGTCTCTCACTGTTCACACCAAGCTAGCTGCTCTTCAACCTTCCAGCATTTTCCTGTGTCTGCTCCCACATCACCACAGGAGTACTGGGATTTCAGACAAGCACCACCAGCTTTACATGGCTTCTGGGAATCGAACTGAGGTCCTCATGATGGATGGCAAGCCCTTTACTTGTTGAGCCATCTCTTCAGCCCCTATGCTGGCTTCTTTGTCATGTCAATTCCCCCTCACACTTACTTACATGTGTGTGAATGTGTGCATGGGGTCGGAGGGCAGCGTAAGGGTTGGTTTTCTCCTCCAGGGACTGAACTCAGGCCATCAGACTCAGCGGCAAGCATTTTTACTCACTGAGCCATCTTGCTGGCCTCCCTTTGGCTTCTCTCTCCTCCACCTGTCTAGGAACCACTTATTCCCACAGTGAAGTCTTACTGCTCTGGCCACACGAAGAAGTAGAGCATCCCATCCACGCAAGGCCAGGCAAGCCACTCTCTGCTCCTTCTGTCTGTCTTAGCATGCTCTCTCTTTTTCTCATCACCTATTTCTAGTAATCCTTCACTCTCACTTTGGTGCCTTTTTTCTGTCTAGCTTAAGTCCCATGTCCATTTGTGGGCATATTCTGGGTTCTCACCTGCTCAGATATCCAGGGACAGAATGGAGTTGAGGAGGAACAAAAGAAAACTTTGTGAAACTCACAGGCAGAGATAAACCAGTGTGGTGCTGTGGAATAATCCTTTTGTACACTGTTGTAGGGGCCCACAAAGGCTCCCTAGTAAGCCCTTACTCAAGGTCAGAATCAGAGTTTGCTTTAACCAGCAGGGCTGCATAATAGGATGATTTGGGTAGGGGTGTGGTTACCAGGTGTTTTGAAGGGTCTACACTTGGCTGCACACTGTGCTTTGATCTTGAAAGGGGAGGCCTTTTGCTTCTCCCCTTGACAGTGTATAAAAAGCCCATTAGAATAAACCTTGAGGCAGCTGGGGATGCCCAGGGCCCTCCCAAAGCTATCCTATGTCTTGTCTTTCTCTCTGGCTATCTAATTCTATTCCTATCGAATACTTCCTTATTCTTCTCTTCTCCCCGCAAGAACCCTTCAACAGGACAGAGCTGAACTCCTACATACTGTGAATATGTATTATTTTCATTGGTTTAATAAGAGAGCCAATTGGCCAACAGCTATGCAGGAAGAGGTTAGGCAGGTGAGCCAGACTGCGAGAATGCTAGGAAGTAGGGTAGAGTCGTCAGCCAGATGCAAAGAAAGCGGAGATAAGCAGGCTATGCTAAAAAAACATACTGCCATGTGGTAAAGTGTAGTTAAGAAATATGAGTTAATTTAAAAGAACTTGTTAGTAACAAGCCTAAGCTATCAGCTGAGCATTTATAATTAATAAGTCTCTGAGTGGTTATTTGGGAGTGGGCTTGTGGGACAGAAACCCCCACCTACAGTGTGGTAGAAGTATACATTTTAAAATATACTACTTTGGAGGAGAATAATTCCCTAACAGTTTTCCAATGTTTTGAAACCTTTATCTCCCTGCATATAACATTTAAAACTAGGGTGTAGCATGAATCTTAAAAGTTCTTATTAATAAAATCAAACCCGAGGCCAGTTATTGGGGTCAATGCTGGTAGATCAGAGAGACAGAACAAGCCACAGCTATCTCACCTTGCCGGATCCTCAGCTGGTCTTGTCTCCTCAGACTGGAGGCCTCTGAGTCCTCATCCGGAATGGGTCTCAGCTGAATTACTGCTCAAAAGCCTGAATGCTTAACCAGCCAAAATGCTTCTAGTTTCTGGTCCTCACGCCTTATATATCTTTCTGCTTTCTACCACCACTCTCTGGGATTAAAGGCTGGCTTTCTGGGATTAAAGGTGTGTGTCACCATGCTTGGCTATTTCCAATGTGGCCTTGAACTCACAGAGATCCAGAGGGATTTCTATCTCTGGAATGCTAGGATTAAAGGTGTGAGTGCCACCATTTTCTAGCCTTTGTATTTAGTGGCTGTCTGTTCTCTGACCCCAGATATATTTATTAGAGTACACAATATTTTGGGGAACACAATACCACCACACTAGGGTTAAGGGCTGGAGAGATGGCTCAGTGGGAACACTGGTTGCTCTTGCAGAAGACCTGGGTTTAATTCCCAGCACCCACATGGTGGTTCACAATCACCCATAATTCTAGTTCCAGGGGACCTGATGCCCCTTTTCCGACCTCCTTAGGCACCAGGCATGCACACGGTGCACATATATACACAAAGGCAAAATACACATAAAATAAAAATCAAAACAAGGTTGAAGCATGATTACACACTGCCAAGTGACACTCTTTTATCCAGCATCATTTTCAACTCGCTGGCTGCCCTCTCTATCCTCTAAAATCAGTCTGTACACTCTGGTACTTAACTGCCTCACCCTCTATGCTGTACACGCATCACTCATCTTTCTTTCAAACTTACTTATACCTGTGGATTTTCAACTAACTTATTTTAACTAAGGTGCTGAGTGGGGCTTAGTTAGCATTTGCTGTCTTTCTGGACCTTAGTTCAGTTCTCAACATACTCATCAGGCTACTCTCAATCATCTGTAACTCCAGTTCCAGGGGATCTGACACCCTCCCCTGGCCTCCATGAGCATCCACACACACAAGGCATACTCTCACACAGACAATCTTAAAAGAGAGAAAGTGCTGGGTGAAGGTTCATGCCTGTAACCGCAGCACTTGAAAGCTGCAGCACAGGTTTAAGTTTTCGGTCAGTCTGAGCTACAGTGTGACAAAGATGAAAAGCCAGGGAGTATATGACGCTGAGTGTCGTGCTGAACTCCTGTAGTCCTAGTGCTCGGGAGGCCGAGGCAGGAAAATTGAGGCTTCCTTGGAGTACAGAGCAAGACCCAAGTTTATTAATTAATTTTAAAAAAGAGAGACTGTAACAATGGCATATGAACACGAGTAAGAAGCTTAAAATTTCTATATAAAGTCCAACATTTCATCAGCATGGTGGCACATGAATGTAATTCCCAGTCAGGAGGCAGAGGCAGGAGGACTGTTCAAAGTTTGAGGCTAACCTAGTCCATGTATGAAGTTCCAGCCTGAAAGAGGTATATTGTAAGATCTTGTTTCAAAAAAACAATTTTTTTTTTTCCTTTTTTCTTTTCTAGAGACAAGGTTTCTCTGTGTAGCTTTGGTACCTGTCCTGGATCTCGCTCTGTAGACCAGGCTGGCCTTGAACTCACAGAGATCCACATGGCTCTGCCTCTCGAGTGCTGGGATTAAAGGTGTGCGCTGCTACTGCCTGGCTCAAAAAAATTTTTTTTTAAAAAAATAAAGTTGAACAATTTGAAAAGCCTCGATATATAAATGTTGATCAAGCTGCTTTTAGTTAGGTGTGAGCCTCTGCCATGAAAGTCTGGGTCAAAATACAATCTGCCCTCAGTTTATTTTCTAATTGTTTTTAAATTCCTATTCTACCTTTTAAAAAATTCAGTGTTTGAAGGCCGGGTGGTGGTAATGCACTCACGAGGCAGAGGCAGACAGATCTTTGTGAATTCAATGTCAGCCTGGTCTACAGAGCAAGAACCAGGAAAGGTGCAAAGCTACACAAGAAACCCTGTCTCGAAAAACAAAAACAAATAAAAAAAAATATCAGTGTTTGAAGCAGGGCCTCTCACATGCCCAGTAAGGGCTGAGATATGCCCCCAAGCCCCTCACTCCCCTTTTAAAGCCCTACTGTGTGAATTAATGTAAGATAATCTAAGTCTTCTACTCAAACCAATGACTACTGAGAGTGATTAAAAAAAAATAAGTGCTCAGGCTTTTAGGTTAAAATGCTTGAGAAGATTCCTTTGTGTGCATGTACATGTGTGTTTTGTCTTACCACATAGCTCAGGCTGGCTTCAAATGGAGAATCCTTCTGCCTTAGCCTCCTGAGTGCTGAAAACACAAGCATGTGCCACCATGCCTATCAGAATTTACCATTTTATTTATTTATTTATTTATTTATTTATTTATTTATTTTGAGACAGGGTTTCTCTGTGTAGTTTTGCGCCTTTCCTGGAACTCCCTCTGTAGTCCAGGCTGGCCTCGAACTCAGAGATCTGCCTGCCTCTGCCTCGTGAGTGCTGGGATTAAAGGTGTGCACCACCACCACCTGGCTAGAATTTACCATTTTAAACGACTGATTTCATTGACTCTTATGAGTTAACTGATACGGTGACTACAGTATCTACATGAATACTCCCACTGAGGTTCTCTAAAGCAGTGATATCACTCACTTATATTCTCAGCTTTAGCACTAAGAGGAAACTGAGGCTCAGAGATAGGTGCTACAGCTTGTCTTGAATCATGTGACTTAACAGGTGAAGCTTTTTTAGTTCTTCTTTTTTTAGAGACATAGTGTAAAATAACCCAGGCTAGCTTCAAATTTGCTCTACACATGAGAACAATCTTGAAATCTTGATCTTCCTGAGGCTGAAGGTATATGCCAGCATACTGGTTTGTTTTCAGTCTATAGCTCAAGCTGATCTTGAACTCACAATTTGGCGAGGCTGGCCTTGAACTCATGGCAATCCTCCTACCTGAGTCTCAGGTACTAGGATTATAGGCATGCTATAGCAGCGTTCTGGTGGCCATAGCAGTTCAGGTCCTGTCGTCCTAACAAGAACAATGATGGTAGTAGAAATGTAACAACAGCTGGCTTCGAGGACACTTAGCAGAGTGCAAGAACTATGCCTGGCACCCATCATACATCTTCTCAATCTTCCTCAACTGCTTCCATCTCAGAAGCATTATCCCAACATTTTTCAGGTATAGAAACAGGCTTGGAGGTGAAGGAACCCAGCTTAGAATCTAGGCCTTTTGACTGTCTTCTCCACTAGTCACATGTCCCCTCACCTTATGGATCCCAAGTAACTGCAACATCTTCCTTGCTCTGGGGCTGGCCATGTTCTGAAGTGCAGCCATGGCACTGCACAAACCAGAGCTAACGTGGCTGCTTTATGCCAGTGAATCCCTCCTCCTATACTGGCCACAGTCTACCCATTGAAAATGGGAAGATGCTGGACTGCAGTACACAAGCCTTACAGAGGAGGAGGCAAGGGAGCCTGGGGGGCCAACCCTCAAGTACAGACATCAAATCACTAACCTTTTTTTTTTTTTTCTTTCTATTTTTATTTTTCTGAGACAGGGTTTCTCTGCGTAGTTTTGGTGCCTGTCCTGGATCTCACTCTGTAGACCAGGCTGGCCTTGAACTCACAGAGATCCACCCGGCTCTACCTCCCCGAGTGCTAAAATTAAAGGCGTGCACCACCACCGCCTGGCTGGCCCAATCACTACTAACCTTGTACACATTTAGTAAGACAAGGTGCATCTTCTCAGGGTGAACAGCTGAGAGCACAAAGATCAATGTGACAGCATCCACAGACTCTGGTGGGATATGGTCAAGGAGGTCATCTTTAGTGAGGTCACACTGGAATACTTTGCATCTCTCTGTGTTATATAAAGGATTTTGCTAGAAAGGGGAAAACCAGAAAGAACTTAGGATTTGAATTAACCATCCTGCTGATACATGTATGAACATGTAGCACTGAAGAAAGATCCCGTTTCTACTTGTTTACTGCTACATATAATTGTTTTTTTGCTCTTTTTTATCTTTAGGAGGGCTGCCACCCAGCTCCAAATAAATCACACACAGGCTTATTCTTAATTCTTAATATAAATGCCCAACCTTAGCATGGCTTGCTTTTGCCATCTTTAACTTTAAATTAAATTATCCCATCTACCTTTTGCCTCTGGACTTTTCCCGTTCTCTTACTTCTGTAAATCTTACTCTTCCTCCATGGCTTGCTGTGTGGCTGTGTGGGTGGCCCCTGATGTCCTCCTTCTTCTCTGGCTCCTAGCTCTCTCCTCCCAGTTTTCTCCCTCTATACATTTTCTCTGCCTGCCAGCCCCGTCTATCCTTTCTCCTGCCTTGCTATTGGCTGTTCAGTTCTTTATTAGATCATCGGGTGTTTTAGACAGACACAGTAACACAGCTTCACAGAGTTAAACAAATGCAACATAAACAAAAGTAACACACCTTAAAATAACTTTCTACAACATAGAATGGTCACTTGTTACTGGGGAAGTAATATTCAACACTGCTACAGGGAGCAAGGCAGCATTTCAGCAAACTATTTTTAACTGAGGGCAGAATATAGTCTACCACTTATTTAAAACCAAGCATTTCAGAGGCCTGTTCCTCCTAAAGGATAACACAAAGTCGGCAGCTGCTTCCTAACCCTCCTTTGGTTATCCCTGATGAGCCCAGACTCTAGAAGTTCTTCCACTTCATCCTACTGGGATGCCCCCATAGTTCTTATGTGGCAGATTTCTCCAGAGATAAAAGATTCAAGATCCTAATCTACCTTTCTTTCTAACAAGTATACTCCTGGAGCATTTTGGTTGGTTGGTAGGCTCCAGTATGAGTATTCGAGAGGAGGAGAATAAGCTTTTTTTAATTGTGTAAACAGGGACCTCAATAAATTAATATACAAGGCTACTGGGTGGGAATATTTAGTATTAAAAAAAGATTCATTTTATTTATGTTTATGTATGTACATGTGCACTACAGGTGCCCTCAGAGGCCAATCCACAGGCTGGAGAGGTGGCTCAGCGGTAAAGAACGCATGCTGTCTTCCAGAGGACCCTGGTTCAATTCCCACTAACCACAATGGCAGATCATAACTACCAATAACTCCAGCTCCAGGGGATCTGACACACCTTGCACATACCCACATGTAAAAATATACACACTACACATAATTTAATATAAAAATAGATCTTAAAAAATCTAAAAGAACATTAAAATGTTATAAACATTAAAATGTTAAAGACAGATAACATGAAAAGTAAGATAGGTAATGTGAGGGATGGAAATTATAAAGACTAAAATTTAAGTGCCCAAAATAAAAAAAAGTAAAAAAACTACAAAATAAATTCATAACAGAAATAAACCATTTTTCAAATAAGTTTATTGGAGGAATATCTCTCTTAGAAACAGTGAGCTTGATGACAAGACAATAGAAATAATATGAATTAAAAATGAAAACAAAATTAAAAGAGGGAACCCCACATTTAATAGTGTGTGTGTGTGTGTGTGTGTGTGTGTGTGTGTGTGTGTGTTTGTAAGTGTATAGTGGGAGCAGCCAATGGCATAAAGTACTTGTAACTGGATTCCCTAGAGGAAGAAGAAAGAATAAGAACTCAAGAAATTAACTGAAGTATGATCAGATTTTTTCCCAGATTAAAAAACATAACAGCTGGGCGGTGGTGGCGCACGCCTTTAATCCCAGCACTCGGGAGGCAGAGCCAGGCGGATCTCTGTGAGTTCAAGACCAGCCTGGGCTACCAAGTGAGTTCCAGGAAAGGCACAAAGCTACACAGAGAAACCCTGTCTCGAAAAACCAAAAAAAAAAAAAAAAAAAAAAAAAAACAAAACCAAAAAAAACCCCAAAACAAAACAACAAAAACAAACAAACAAACAAAAAAAAATAAAACAATAAACAATTATCTAAATGGCAGGAGTAAAGAATTCTTACACATAAAACATTATTACCTCAAAAAGCAAAAGGTAATAAATAGATTTGATACCAGCCAAGTATGGTGGCACATACTTGTAATCCCAGCACTTGGGAGGCTATGGCAGGAAGATCAACAGTTTCACCTGCCTCGGCCTGGGCTATAAAAAAAAAAAAAAAAAAAAAAAAAAAAAAAAAAAAGACATAATTAAATCCTGTGTTAGGAAAAGGCTACCATTAATAATGTTGAATGGGCAAAAAAAGAGATGCTTGCAATATATGTATCATAACATTCTATATATTCTAAAAGTAAGAAATGACAAGTCAACAGAAAAACAGGCAACAGTTATGAACAGATACTTCTTACTGTGATGTAAGTTCTGCACAGGTGGGAACTTGCCTCTTGTTCACTGCTTACCCCCAGTGCTTTGGACAGCAACTGGAATACAGCAAGCTCTCAATAAACACATGCAGAAGAAAGGAGCTCATGGCAGAAGAAAATGTATGTGTATTTACGCATTTCAGTCTGCAATATCTCTGGTAATGAGAAACATAAAAAAAAAAAAAACAGACTTTTTTTTCCTCAAAGATTGGCAGAAATAAAAAATATTGAGGAAACAGGAAAGAGTACATTTATATTACTGGTAATATTATAAATTGGCAGCCGGGCAGTGGTGGTGCACACCTTTAATTTCATCAGAGGCAGGAGGACCTCTGAGTTTGAGGCCAGCCTGGTCTACAGAGTGAGTTCCAGGACAGTCAGAGCTACACAGAGAAACTCAGTCTCGAAACCACCATCCCTCCCCCTCAAAAAATATATACACATCTATTGGCATAATCTTTTGAAAGGAAAGTGGCATTATCTATGAAATTTTCACACTCTTCTTCTAAGGGATTTTATTCCCCCCATTAGTCATCACAGAGGACTGTGCATGTGAGTTTTGAGAAGCATATGCACAACACTGGTCACATGACCCTGATTTATAATGCAAACTATCGGAAACAAACCTATAGAGCAAATGATATGAAGCACAGGGGCACTGTTCTGTATTCTTCTTGCTTTGCTTTGAATCAAAATGTTTTCATATGTACATTCAAAAGAAAATGACATACATGGTGACCACAGCAGGTAAGCTCCTAGACGAGGACTGGAATTAGACAAATGGTCTGAGGAATCAGAAAGAGCAGAATATGGTGCACCAACCTTAACGTAGTCAACTGCCCTTGGGGAAAAATCACAGGCATAGGCAAAGATATTCAAATCTTCTTCTAAAAGTGGGAACAAACAGTTCCCAACCCCACATCCAGCTTCCAACAAAGTCAATTTTTGACCTTCATACTAAGGAATGAGAACACAAAAGTTATAGTACATTAATTTTGCATAATGAAGAAACACACCAAGCTAAAAGGTTTAGCATGTAAGAGACAACATCTCTAACCTCATGAAGCTCAGAACTAGTAAGGAAAAGCTAACACTGGTACCTCATTTATAATTACCCAACACTGGGCAGTTTAGTATTAAGAACATCAGCAAAAAAATAAACCAGCCATTAGTACAGTGCAGACTCTCTGGGGCTAACCTCCTGCCTCAAATCCCAACTCCTTTTGCCCCTGTATTCTATCCTTGGGCAACTCATTTCTACAGCTCTATGCCTCCATTTTTCCTGAAAATGACTTCATAGAGTTGCTATGAAGCCTAACTAGGAGAACATATTTAAAATTCATAGAAAAGGGTTATAGTGAATAGTTCATTAACTACTACTATTATGAATATAATATATAAATGATAAGTAGCTTCAATCTATCACTAAAGTTTACTCTGAATATTTAATATTTGTAACTTTCAGATTAGCTTTAAGTAAGTAGAAAACAACATTAAGGGGCTAGAGAGATGGCTCTGTGGTTAAGAGCACGTGCTGTTCTTCCAGAGGACCCGGGTTCGATTGCCTGCATCCACATGGCGACTTACAAACTGTCTGTATTCCAGTTCCAGTGGATCTGGTGCCCTCTTCTGACCTCCACAGGCAACAGACATGCATGTGGTGCAGACATACATGCAGGCAAAACACTCATACACATAAGATAACAAAATAAATAAATCTAAAAAGAAAATCTTAAAAGTTCTTTCCTATTAAACAGCCCAGAAATTGCTAAAATTACTTGAAACCAAACAGAACTCTCCTTGGGTACATTTTGACAGGCTTCATAATTTTTTCTTAGTTCAGTCGGTAAAGTGCCTGTTATACAACTACAAGGGCCTGAGTTCAACCCCTGGCACTCATATAAAAATCTGGTCTTGGTGAAGTGTGCTTGGATCTCTGTGCTAAGAAGGCTCCCTGGGGTGTACTGCTATCTAGCCCAAGCTAATCTGTGTGTCCCAGGTCCCAGTGAGAGATCCTGTTTCAAAAAACAAGGTAGGCCGGGCGGTAGTGGCGCACACCTTTAATCCCAGCACTTGGGAGGCAGAGCCAGGCGATCTCTGTGAGTTTGAGGCCAGTCTGGTCTACAGAGCGAGATCCAGGACAGGCACCAAAACTACACAGAGAAACACTGTCTCGAAAAACCAAAAAAACCAAAACAAACAAACAAAAAAAAACCAAAAACCCAACCAACCAACCAAGCAAACAAAACACAAGGTAGACAGCTCCTGAGAAATGACACCCAAGGTTCACAGCTGGGAGCACACTCTACATGTAATAGAGGACCTCTCTTCTACACAATGCAAATAAAGATAACTCAAGGCCAGAAGAAACCCCAGCCTACCTCCCTACATGATCTTAGCTCCTCAAACTCTCTGGTGGTCCAGTGTCTGTCCTTGAAAAAATTGGTACTGTTTCTTTTGTAGAAAAGGTCCCAGTTCTTCTGAGCCTCTTTTTCCAGTTTTTGCTGTTTAAAATCAGGCACCAGAGCTTGGTCTCTCTGCAGTTTCTCCGTCTCTTCGGAGCTAAGCACCCTTGTTTGCAGTCCTTTCCTTTGGAAAGAAGCCATTGCAGTTGCTGGTAACCCATTCAAAGCTGCTAAAGATTCTCTGGTCTTTGACCAGCTGAACAATCCGTGCTGATCCTGCAGACACTGGATTTTCTCTGGTGCATTTTCCCCAGGTGATTTTCAAGCTTCCGCAGCGAACGATGTTACTTAGGAAAAGGAGATTCTGGTTAGTGATTATGTTATATAGCCTGCCCGCTCCCCTCCCCATCCTGTTTTTCTGTTAGCCAGGATCTAGTTATGTAAAGTTGCCCTTGAATCCTGTATGGAAGTAGCCCAGACTGTCCCTTGAGCGTATATCCTCCTGCCTCAGCCTTCCAAGTACTGTGAATGTGGCTATACCGACTCACCGAACTAGAGCGTTCTTTAGGACTTCCAGAGTCTGGGTTCTAAAGTAGTCCAAGACTCTGCGGGAGAGGTTCCCGACTAGCTCTTTAAGGCGCTGGGGTCAATTCACCAAACACTCACCAGATGCTGACTCTGCCCAACACCCTGCCGGGGGTGGGAGAGGTCACAAAGACCAAGACAGTCTACTGCACAAAGCTTACTACATTCAGAGACCAGAACTCTCATGTAGCGGACTCCAATTCAAACCAGATGAGCCAAGTGTCACAAGACACAGATTTAGTTAGGACAAAGGGACGCTTCCAGAAATTGACAGAAATAATGTGAGAAGAAAATTCTCATCAACGGTCAGTGCCCGTGGAAAATGGGACTTCAAAACGACAACAGCCCGAACTGAAAGCGGGCAGACGACTGCCAGACAAAAGCCTAGTCAGGTTCGCTGGGACCGTAGCTTCTTCACGTTTTGGGAGGCGATGGCGCTCACCCGGGGAGGCCAGAGTTTCTGATCGTACCCACGAAAAGGCTACAGCGCCAAGTAAAGGAAGCGTCGCCGGCCAGGACTGAAACCCTCGCGCCGCGACCGTGGAGCCGAGTAGGAAGGACGGAGTGACGGGCCGCTGAGTTCCCGAGATCCGTCATCTCTCCCAGGGCCCTCGGGATAAGCTAGGCCGCCCGGGTCTCGGGCATGTCCAGGGCCGTCGGCATCCACGCTCGGATTCGCGTTCTCTCGGTTCCCACGCTCGGGGCTCCCGACCATCGGTGCACAGGGTTGCCAGCAGAGGGCAGGTCAGGGCGCACTCACCTGTCGGCCAAGCTCTCGGGGGTAGAATCTTCCACCTGAGGCGCACACCTCCTGAGACTAAACCAGATATTGCCCACAACTGTCCACAGAGATTCTCTCGGGGAATCCTCCCTCCATGGCACTTCCCCCGCTATTTCCGCTGGGAAACCGGAGGTCCCTCCCCGACGCCGGAAGCGCAGCGTCCTCACTTCCTCAGAGTCTCTCGAGACGCAGTGGAGACTGGTTTCCGGCCCCGGGTGGGCGCGGACTTGGCTCGGTGCGCGCTCCGGAGCTGGGTCCCGGGAGCGCGGTCCTGCGGGCCGCTTGCGCGGGGATCCGGGACTGCGGCCGCGCGAGGAGAGCGCCGATCTGGGTGCCAGGCAGGTGCAAGGCCATGAACGGCACGGCGAACCCGCTGCTGGATCGGGAGGAGCACTGCCTGAGGCTGGGGGAGAGCTTCGAGAAACGGCCGCGGACCTCCTTCCACACTATTCGCTGTGAGTGAGCGCTCCCCGCGGTTCCCCTCGGCCTCTCTGGCCGCCACGTGCCAGCCCCGACTCCCTCCCGTCCCACCTGGCCTCTCCCAGCGTCACTCTCCTTATCTCTCACCCCTGAGCCTCTGGGACCTCTATCTGTTCTTTTATTTTCAGGTCGCTCTTCTCAGACCAAACTTCTGGCTGCTGTCAACTGTTCTTTTACCTTACACTCTCAAATACCAGTTCAGAAAGTCATGGGCCCTTTAATTAAAATCCCCCTTCCCAGCCCTTTCGCCAGACTTTACTCCTTTGGAGCGAGACCCCTTTCTCCTCCCTTGAGTCCCCCCTTTGTCGAATAATTCCGTCAGGGCTCACGCCATGGAAGACTTCTCGTTTGCCACGAGCGTCATTTACTCAGTCTGCTCCATTTTCTTCCTTGCTTTCCTTTCCTCTTAGGGCTCTTGGTCCCCTCAACATCTAGGGAATCTGCATTCTTTGTACCACCCATAGGGTTTTCTCTTCCTCCTCCCGAGCTTCTTTGGACACTGATTTTGTTGTTGTTTGAGACTGTCTTACTGTAGGCCATGCTGCCCTAGAACTCACTATAAAGCTCAGGCCAGCCCAGAACGCGCTGCAGTCCTGCCTCGGTGGTTTCTGTAGTGCCGAAATTATGGGCCTGACCCACCATACCTAGCTGACATTAATGTCTTTCGATCACCTCCACCACCCTGACTTGTGGGCCAACTCACTTGTGGTGAAAAATAAAATTAGCCAGGCAGCGGTGATGCACGCCTTTAATCCTAGCACTCAGGAGGCAGAGCCAGGCGGATCTTGTGATTTCGAGGCCAGCCTGGTCTACAGAGTGAGAGCCAGGACAGGCACCAAAACCACCAAAACAACGCAGAGAAACCCTGTCACGAAAAACCAAAATAAATAAATAAATAAATAAATAAATAAATAAATTTTAGAGTTTGTGAACCTGGCATAAGTTAAAACTTGATCTATGTTTGGAAAACGAAGACAGCAGCTTAAGGAATGTGGAAACAGTCATTATGCTGTTTTTTTTTCTACATGATTATAGACTCTGAGAGGGGTACTTCCACTGTGTGTCCTGAGTAAAGATTTGGCTGACTGAGCACATCCCTCTGTGATTCACAGGCTTCTGGTTTTCCGGTGGTATTAACACTGGTTAAGACATGCTTTGTCATGGCAGCTAATAGATGTGACTCAACACATAGGAAGGGGGTGTGTTAGACATTAAAGTCTCATCTTGTGTGGCCATCATCATGCCGATTCTGTGCTTCCCACTGACAGCAGATCCAGCTCTTTCAATGAGACAATATTGGGGAAATGATAAGACTTACCTTTTTTTCCCCTCCACTGAAGGGCAGTATGGGTTTTAAATGAGATTCTGCTCATGTGTACCTGGCTTGCAGTTTGAGGCAGGTGTGTGTTAATATGAAGTAAAATGGCTCTTCTGATTGTATAATTTGTAAGAATAAGCATGATAACTTCTGGAGTTCCCCTGTTTGCTTTTGAACATATCCAGAAGTATCTTCTTAGGTGGTGGCGGCGCACGCCTTTAATCCCAGCACTCGGGAGGCAGAGCCAGGCCGATCTCTGTGAGTTCTAGGCCAGCCTGGTCTGCAGAGCGAGATCCAGGACAGGCACCAAAACTACACAGAGAAACCCTGTCTCAAAAAAACAAAACAAAACAAAAAAACCTCCAGAAGTATCTTCTTCAAAATGAAAGAACTCGAGTGTGGCAGGTTCTACTTTTGACCATTTCTGTGTAAAAAGAAATCACCCTCATGTGCCCTGCTGAGTCTCATGCAGATTTAGAGTCAGAATGTTTGCTCTGTTGCTTCTATGCACACAGTTCTAATAATTGCCTTATCATGGATGATAGATGTTAACTGTTACCTGTCACTTGGAATAAGGGAATATTGCATTAACATAATGGTGTATGAGTTCCAGCTCCCTGCACTAAAATAATAGTGTAGTTGAAGGCACCATATGTAGAGGTGTTCCTGAGTTGGTAATTATTCAATTGAATGAGGTTATTTGGGGCTCATTGTGCTATTCTTTCTATTTTAGCATATATGAAGTTTTTTTTATGAAGTATTTTTTTTAGAATTTTAAATGATGAGGCTGGAGAGTTGGCTCCGTTTGTGAAATTGTTGCCATGAAAGCATGATTATCTGATCTGAATTTCTAGAACCACATAAAAGTGCCACAGTGTGGTAGTAAACTGTTGTAATCCCAGTGCTGGGGATACTGAGACAGAAGGATCACTGGGAACTCGCTGACCAGCTGGCTTCACTGGTCAGTGAGCTTCAGGCTAATGAGAGACCCTGTCTCAAAAAACAAGATGAGCTGGGTGGTGGTGGCTCAGGCCTTTAATCCCAACACGTGGGAGGCAGAGGCAGGTGGATCTGAGTTTGAGGCCAGCCTGGTCTACAAAGTGAGTTCCAGGACAGCTAGGACTGTTACACAGAGAAACCCTGTCTTGAAAAAACAAAGAGACTATCTAAGGTGCTGCAAATATATGCACACATGTACACATGTACCCATGTACATACAGGAATACACATACATGAAAGAATCCTCATCCATTTTTATTTATGTAATACAATTTTTAATTCTGAAAATAAGTGCCCAGGAAGGCCTTTTTAGTCACCCATTGGGAAATATTCTTCTTTCTTTCTTTTTAGATGATTTTAAGCCAGCATCGATAGATACCTCCTGTGAAGGAGAGCTCCAGGTTGGCAAAGGAGATGAAGTCACAATTACACTGCCACATATCCCTGTAAGTTGTTTCCATTGTTGGTTTCAATGCCACAAATCCTTGTGTTTAAGTTAGAGTTGGAGTTCCCTTCTGTTTAATTTCTTTTCTAGATGTTTAAAGAGCCAACGTAAGTAAAGTGGGAAGTTGGGGGTTGGGTGGGTGGTAACTCGTGCCATGGGGTTGGTTTAAGGTAGTTCTTGGTGCTTGTTGCTGAGCTCCCCTCTCCTCGGTGTGCAGTACAGTAGGCATGTTTCCCTCGGGACAGCTGCCCTTCTGCTGCATTCCTAGAGTTTCTCCCAAGCAGTTCTGGAGAGAAAGGCCCTATGTGCCATGTGTAGCCACAGCAGCTCCTGAACACCAGAAGGCAGGTAGGAGCCAGAGGGACATCTTTAGTATGGTAAGGGGTCCAGTGCAGGCTGATGGTCCCAGGCAGGAATAAAGGGTTGAAACATGGCTAATTTAAGGATGAAGGACTCAGTTAAAAGCCGCACCAAGAACTTGGAAGAAAAGACTTTGTAGAGCTCTCTTCAGGGCAGCACTTTGGGTCTGAGGCTTTAGCTCAATGGTAGAGGGCTTGCCTTGCATGCGTGAGGCCCTTGGTTCAATCCCCAGTCCAGCCAAAGGAAAAACAGGAAGAAAACATTAACTCAGGTTTGCGTTAATAATACTTTGGCCCGGCAAGATGGCTGGTGAATGAAGTGTACAAAGCTTTGTTCCTCAGAACCCGTGTAAAAAGCAGGGCAGGCCTGGCAGCTGCCTGTGCTCCCACATTTACCGAAGCAGGGACATAGGAGCCCTGAGGCAAGCTGGCCAGCTAGAACTTAGCTGAGTTCAGCAAGACACCCCGTCTCAACAAAGAAAAGTGGAGCGCGGTTGAGGAAGGTTCCTGAAGTCAACTTCGAGGCTCCAGGTGCATATATGCACACCCGCACCCGCACACACATCTGCCCACATACATGCAAGCACACCACACACACATGCAAAACCAACAAGCAAACAAAAACATTAAAATAGAGGCGGTTCTTAGCACATTTCACAGCTCTGTCCTCAGATTCAATAAGCTCTGTGTAACTGGTGACGGAATGAAGAGTCTGGGCCTAGAAGCCCCTGAGCTGAGGGAAAGAGCCTGTTCATGCAAACTCCTCTTTTGTTACATGTTACTTGTGGTGGGTTACATCATCTCCCATTGGACTTCAGTTTCCCAAATGAAAAATGAAGGGGTTAGATAAATGGTCCCTAAGCTCCCTTTCAAACCTAAATTTTTACTGCGAAAATAAGAGGCTGATGAGCCAAGCAATTTTTTTTTCCTAAGCAAGAAATTAAAATTTATATTTGACAAATATTAAATGAATGTTCAATGTACTAGCCCATTACTAGGCTCCAAGAATTTAACCTTCAACAAGTACATTTCTTGCCTTTATGCAGCCTAGGGTCTGGAATTTAAATATGGGAACATATAGTCATTACTGGATGTGATGCTTTCCTGTAATCCCAGCATTTGAGAGGCGGAAACAAGATGTTTGAGAGTACAAGGCTGGCCTGGGCTACATGAGACCGTGTCTCAAAATCAAACCAAAACAAATACTTGTGGAAAGCCAGAGAAGAGTTTCCTAACTCATCCTTGGACTTAGCAGAAGGTTGAAGAATTTAGACAAGAGTGTCCAAATATAGCAGGTAGAAGCCCAGTTATAGCCCTGAGGCAGGAACAAGAGCTTGTTTTCCGAAGACCACAGAGCAGCGGGTGGGTGGTGGAGCCAGGGGGCCACCTTAAAGATGTTCTCCTTTGGCCCCAGTGAAACATGGGAACAGTCGAAAGACTTGGGTAGTAATTAGCATGGGGTAGTTTCCGTTCATCAGGTTGGTGGACTGCCCTCAGAAAATGCTGTGTTGGTCATTTGCATGGTGGGAAGTCCTGGACTCTTGAATTGCAAAGAAATACAGCGGTCACTCACCAGTCAGTGTCATACATGACTCTGTGTAGTGCCGGGGAAAGTTCATTGTTCTCAGTTCACGTGTCACTGTTCTTTGAAACATTTCCCCACACCCTTAAAAATGTGCCTAGTAATTTAAAAATCGAATGCTACATCCATGATTACCTAAAACCAGATGCTTGCTATGTTCTGACTGTTCTTTTCCTCTTGCCTTGAATGCCAGAGGAGTTAAGCCAGGGATGGGTTGTTTGTTCTTTTTGGTAGCTCTGATGAAGGATGGATGAGGCAGTGTCCTTTGTAAAGGTGGGCTGTTCATAACTGGTGTGTTTATACAAACAGGGGTCCACACCACCGATGACCGTGTTCAAAGGGAACAAACGGCCTTATCAGAAAGACTGTGTGCTCATTATCAATCATGACACTGGAGAGTATGTGCTGGAGAAGCTCAGCAGCAGCATTCAGGTCAAGAAGACGAGGTATGGCTGATGACCGCGTCCTCCCTTCCTCATGCACTGTGGGGATCAAAGCTAGGGTCTCGTGTGCTGGCAGATGCTCTCCTGAAGGAGTGCCTTAAATGTTTCTAAGTCTTTGTGGCATTTAGTCCAATATTACAAAGGTGTGAACATCTGCTTGTTCATAGCTAGTGTCCCATCAGTAACGTTAGCCACTTCTGTCTCAGACAGAAATGTACGTTTCCCTCAAATGCAGACAATAATGCTTTTAAGAGCTAAAACATGAAGTCATTGGGGAAAACAAAGTACTTATAATTGACCAGTTTTGTCAATCTCATAATTATACTATCTTATACTCCTATACTGTCAAGTAGGAAATTCGATTTATATGTATAGACTTAAAATTACAAAATAACGAGTGCATAACTTTGTTAGAGTACATTATTGCTTGTAAATTAGGATATACTTGAGGTGACTGTACTATTAAAATAAACCCTTGCTAACTGAGTATGGTGGGTCATACCTCTAAGCCAAGCATTTGAGAGTTGGAGGCAGCAGGATCCAGAATGCAAGGCCATCTGCAGCTACATAGTGAGTTTGAGGCTAGTCTTAGTTAACATGAGACCCCGTCTCAAAACAACAACAACAGCAACAAAAGTGGTCTGGCAAGATTGCTCAGTGGGTAAAGATGTTAGTCACCAACTCTGATTACCTGAGTTCAGTTCACAGGACCCACATGGTAGAAGGCATAGCATAAATAAATAAAAATATAATTTAAAAAAACTTAAAAATAAAAAAAATAGCATGTTTCCTAATTTTTTAAAGAGTGAACTTTCTTAATAGTTCATTCAACATTAGAGTGTATCTGAAAGTCAATTCATTGTATAAATACACTGCAATCCAGTATTCATTGTAAGATACTGATTAGGGTTCTTGGGGTCGGGGTGGAGGTTACTAGGCATCATCCAGAGCTTTGCACATGGTAGGCAAGTGCTCTTACCACTGAGCTAAATCACAAGTCCACTAATTAAGTTTTAAGAGACTGTTACAACCTGATGTCTGTTTATGCTTTCTCGAGCCATTTTTCTTCTTTCACTCATTTCCCTGGAAAAGGAAAAGCTTCTGTTCATTGAGATTATCACGGGTCAGTGTGCTGGATGTTTTAGGTGTGGTACCTAATCTTCACCAGTAATTTTTAGAATGCTGTTCTCTTTGAGGCAGGGGATGAAGCTGGGGATTACCGAAGTTGTGATTTACCTAATTGGACCGCTAGAGCTGAGAGCCCACCCTAGGCGAAGCTCCCGTAGTGCCAGCTTCTGCCCTGCCCCTTTGTTTTGTATCAAGGCCTGTGGTAAACCTGCTGCTCCTGTGACAGCAGTGGTGCTCTGTCCCCTTTCCACTCTGTGGTTTGGGGACCAGCAGCATACCTCTTGGGTACTTGTTACACTCCAGATTATCAAGACCTGCTAGGCCAGAACCTGCAGAAACTCCAGGGGATTTGTGCAGAGGCTAATCCATTTGCAGAAAAACCATTATGATTTTTTAGTATACAGACACCTTTTATTGGTTATTGAACAGTATATCTTTTTCCATCTTGTCATTTTTGGGCATTTTAATTCCTTTTTTAAAAAATTCTTCTCTCATATAATACATCCCACCTGCAGCCTCTTCTCCCTTTACTCCTCCCAGATCCGCCCCTCCCCCCACCAGATCCACTGCTCCTCCATTTCCCTGCAGAAAAGAGCAGGCCTCCCAGTGATATCTATAGGACTCAGCATAACAAGATGCAATAAGATTAGGCACAAACCCTCATATTAAGGCTGGGCAAGGCAATCCAATAGGAGGAAAAAAGTCCCAAGAACAGGCAAAAGAGTCAGAGATGTACCCACTCGCACTATACACCCCACATATACCCCACGTTCCCACAAACAACCACAGCATGTATACAGAGGAGCAAGAGAAATTATTAATGAGTAAAATTTTCTCATTTGGAAGTAGAACTCAGTAAATAATGGAAAATTTGCGAGCTGCCAGCATTTCAAAATCTAGTTTATTCAGAAACTTCTATATTTACTATTACAACTATATATTAAATTTGTCATATTGTGATCTTTTCTTATAAACATATTTAATCACATTGTGAATGTGTTTATCTCCTTGCTGAGCTTGTACTGGGTGTGGCACATCTGTAATCTCAGCTCTTGGGAGGCTGAGGCTGTCCCAAGGGTACAGAGCTAGACCCTGACTCAGAAAGGGGGAAAAAAAAGTGTACTCCTTGGAAGCAGAAGAAGCATTTTATTGTTTCTGTATTGCTGATGCATAGTACAGTTCTGGGATGCAGTAGACACATGGATGTTGAGTGTGTTCTCATGGTGAAATTACAAAGATCAGATTTGGCAGTCCCCTGGAAAGAACACTGGGTCTGCAGACACTGCCCGTGTGCCTGGTCATCTTGAGAGATACTATTTTGCCTCTTGATCTAATGTCTATTTCAGAGCCGAGGGGAGCAGTAAAATCCAAGCCCGAATGGAACAGCAGCCTGTTCGTCCCCCACAGCCACCACAGCCACCCCCTCCTCCACCACCCATGCCGTTCCGAGCCCCAACGAAGCCTCCAGCTGGACCTAAAACTTCTCCCTTGAAGGATAACCCCTCACCTGAGCCCCAGCTGGATGACATCAAAAGAGGTACCGAGCTGGGCCAGCCCATGGGGTCAGGCACAGGGTCCTCAGGAAGCTCACAAAGCTCCCTATACAGTTGTGTCTCCAGAACTCTAGAGCTGCTGGGGCTGACACTTACCATGTACGTTGTTTGACAAGAATGAGTCCAGAGCAGTTACTTAAGTGCTATTGTCTTGGCAGCATTCTAGGCTTAGGGTTTAAATAAGCATTACTGTCAGCCAAAGCTTTTCAGGGCTTTAGACTCCCAGAAAGAGTATTCTCAGTGTGTAGATTCTGAGTTCACTTACTAATTAATGTGTGCAAATATAAGTGCTTTATTAAGGGAACTCTTAAAACGCCAGGGTTAGATGCTCTTTGCTGTCTCAAAGCATGCAATTCTGAAAGGCCCTGAGGCCACTGGGGATGGAATCTGGCCCAGAAGGACTCTGTTCTGGCTTGGGCCTTTCCTTTACAGACATGAGACAAGCTTACCTTGGCTTTTGTCCTACACAGTAGAAGATGCAGGTCTCCAGACTCTTGGGTGTTATGGGGCTGAGTATCATATTTCACATTTATGTTTTGTGGAACAAATGCAATCTCTAATAGTAGAAAATGGGAGGTGTTGAAGGCTTTCTGGGAATTGGCCTTTTTCAACCTGTAGAAATATTGCCTCCTTGGGGCTGGAGAGATGGCTCAGTGGTTAAGAGCACTGGCTGTTCTTCCAAAGGATCCAGGTTCAGTTCCCAACACCCACATGGCAGCTTACAACTGTCTGTAACTCCAAGACCTTGACACCCTTACAGACATACATGCAGGCAAAACACCAATCCACACAAAATTTTAAAAAAAGAAAAAGAAATGTTGCCTTCTCACAAGCACAGTCACCCCAAGTTTCACACAGCTGCTACACCTCTTGATTATTTCCCTCTTGGATTCTAGAATGCTGTTGTGGAAGTTTCTACTGTACTGTGATAGGAATTAGGCCAAGAGTAGCCAGGTGATGCCAGTCGCACTGAAAGGAGCCATAGCCATGTCAGGCCATGGGGATGTAGACAGAAAGAAATCCATCAGCTGTCTTGATGTTTCCTTCATATATCCAGGGACAGTGGATTGGTTAGGGAAAACATGTTTCTTCCACTTCTGCTTTAAATCCACAAAGAATGCAGAACCTGACAGGCACAGCCATGATCAAATGTGTAAGAGTCAAGAGGGGATGGATGGCATTTTACCATTTGCCCTCCCTTGCCAGGGTCTTTCTTACAGTCTTCCATGGGAGTCAGAAAGGAGTCAGGCCAACACGGGTTGTCTAGCCGTGGTTTTTCCTTGGTGGCTTAGGAAATCATTGACGTCGACTTCACTGCTGGTCAGCAGTTGTGATGTTTAATGTCACTTGTCAACTTGACAGGATCTGAAATCGCCTAGGAAAAAGCCTCCAGGCCCTCCTGCAGGGGTTGTCTAGCCTCTGGGCATGGCTCTGAGGGACTGTTTAGCTTAGGCTGAGGTAGGAAGACCCACATGAGTGTGCAGCGCCCTGGGGTTTGGGTCACTGAACATATAAGGAGGGGAGAGTGAGAGCACAGGCTTCTGATGCTCTCTGCTTGTGGCTGGGTGAGGAGTGACTGCCCAGAGCTCCTGCACTCTGACCTCACTGAGAGGCTGTCCATGGTCCTGGGAGCTGGGAGAAACCCTTGCTTACGTCACATTGACCAAGAGAACCTGAGACAGGAGGATCTGCCGTAAGCCCTCAGAATTGCAATTGCTCGATAGATGTTTTCCTGTTCTTTTGTTTGAGGTTTATATATGGGGCAATAACTCCCATTTGCTTGCTTGAATGTGTCAAGGTCTCACTTTGTAGCCCAGGCTGGTCCTGAACTAAGATCTTCCTAACTCCACTGCCCCTAACGACTGAGGTTATAGGCACACACCACACCCAAATCAGAGTCTTTATTTAAGGAAATAATTAATAACTCTGGTGTGTCTCCCACAGAAGAGTCGTTATTTTGGTGATTTCATTGTTCCCATCAGCCCAAGACGGAGTAGGTGTTTTGTCAGGTTGAGGGTTCATGGTGTGTTGCTGCAGTTGGTTTTGTCAGCCGACTGTTGATGGACCCCCCTCTCAGTGCTGACTGCTGCTTTTCCCTGTTGTCGTCGTGGTGTCGTTGCAGAGCTGCGGGCTGAGGTTGACATCATTGAGCAGATGAGCAGCAGCAGTGGGAGCAGTTCCTCCGACTCCGAGAGCTCCTCGGCGGCCAGCGACGACGACAGCTCCAGCAGCGGAGCAGAGGACCATGGCCCGGCCTCTCCTCCGCAGCCTTCACATCAGCAGGCCTACGGCAGCAGGCCTGCAGTGGCCAATGGAACCAGCCGGCCCCAAGGAAGCGCTCAGCTCATGAATACGCTCAGTATGTGTGTCCTCCTTTAGTGGCTGAGACAGCGCCGGCCATATGCAGCTTTGTGGCCTTGTGCCAGAACCTATGAACTACAGGCAGTTAGGGCCCAGGAGAGGGTCTTGACAAGGACAGATTGGGGCGACCCCCAAACTCACAATCTTTTCCTTCATTTTCCCCCCTTTACTTGTGGCTGTGATGTCTGCAAAATGCTTAAACCTGATTGTTGCAGGCTCTTTGGTTTTCCATACACCAGGTTTAAAACATGGCCTGCCTACAGCTGGCCTTTAAAAGTTACCTCTTACCTCTATTTGGACACCTAGCCTTTGGCAAGAGAAAAGACAGGATGTTGTCATGTTTGAGTAGTTTTCCTGCAGTTGATAAGGTAACACAGAGGAAAGCCAGAATAAAATTGACTTTGTTTCAGAATGAGGCGATTCTGCCCCCCAGTCCCCGCAACCTTGCATGGTGAACGGTCTCTCTCCTAGTCATCTTCCTCTGAGGAAGCTGGAAGGCCTGGCAGCAGAGGTGGGGTGCAGACCTGGTTAACCCTGCAGTGTGGCCAGGCAGACATTATTAGTCTCAGTGCTGTGGACGGTCCAGGCTGGGCAGTTCCTTTTCACAGGGCTGTGCAGTCCTTATTGGGGATGCAGCAGCATGTCTGAACTCCACCCACTGTGCTATCCCCTCCACCTGCCAACCTAAACCTCCTCAGCATTTTGCCTGGTGTGTCCTGTCACCTGTGTAAGATGAGGTCCAGGTAAGAAGTCTGTCCTCATACAGTCAGAAAAGGTAGTCCTTAGGGGTGGGCCTGGGTCCTCTGAAAAGGTTCCAGGGACAGAGAAAAGCATGGATGTTGACTTTCATCCAACCACTATCAGCTGAGGTTCTTTTATACACATTTTTGTTAGGTGAACTTGAAGTGTTGAGTCCGCTTAAATTCTTGGTACCTACATATCATCTAAGACTCTGGAACTTTCTATTAAAGCAATATAAATATCCTGGACAGAGGTGGGCAGAGGAGACCGTGGATTAGCATAGCACAGGTGGAAACAGCACTCAGCTTCTATAATGGGAGCTTTTTGTTTCCTTGGCTTTTTTGGAAGTGGGGGCGGGGTTGGGGGGATTGAATTTGTGATCCTTGCCTCAGCCTCCTTGGTACTGAGGTTATAGGCATGAGCCACCAGTCCTGGATCTATTTAGTTTTTTCTAAAGCAACTTAATGAAGCTGCAGAGATGGCTTAGGGATTAGTTAAGAGCACTTGTTCTTGCAGATGACCTGGGTTTGATTCTTAGCATAGACATGGCAACTCACAACCACCCATTAACTCCAGTTCCAGGGGATCCAATGCTCTCTTCTGACCTCCAAGGGACAGACATGCATGCAGGCCAAACACTCATATATATATATATATATATTAAATAAATCTAATTCTAAAGCAACTTAATGTGAGCGAGTCTGCCAGATGCTGTATGTTATCTATATTTTCTTAGCACATTTAAATGTCTCACTACTCCTCAGTACTAATAAGCCGTACCAAATTGTGCTTTGCACATGCTAAAAATAGTGTTTCTTTCAGAATGTCAACTGTACCAGCCTTCTCAGTAAACCAGATGGTTTTGTTTTCTATTAAGTTGGATTAACAAGCCGGGTGGTGGTGGCACACGCCTTTAATCCCAGCACTCGAGAGGCAGAGGCAGGCGGATCTCTGTGAGTTCGAGGCCAGCCTGGGCTACCAAGTGAGTCCCAGGAAAGGCGCAAAGCTACACAGAAAAACCCTGTCTCGAAAAACCAAAAAAAAAAAAAAAAAAGTTGGATTAACAAAGTTTTTTTGTTTTGTTTTTAAATTTTTAAATTTGATTAATTCTTTTTATTTTGTGTGCATATTTTTCCTGCCTCTATGTATTATGCCATGTGCATGTTTGATGCCTAAGGAGGTCAGAGAGGGCATTGAACTGGAGTTATAGGTGGTTGTGAGCCACCATGTGGGTGCCAGGAATCGAACCTGGGTCCTCTGTAAGAGCAACTGAACTATCTCCAGCCCTTATTAGGAAGCTTTAAATGTGATGTGATAGCTGAATTTTAAGCTATCACATCCAAAGAATTTTAAGGACATCTTGATGTTTTAAGTGAAGGCAAAATACAAGCATATTGAGGTGCAGAGAGCCAACTGTAGGTAGAGCAGAGGGAAGTGGAGAAGGCAGAGGAGGCAGGATGTCATTAACTGCTGTGCTCTCAGCTTGATTTTGTTTTCTCCCGTAGGAAATGACTTGCAGTTAAGTGAGTCTGGCAGTGACAGTGATGACTAGCACTGGCTTTTGAAATCTGCTTTCTGTACGCAGACACGCTGCAAGACCCAGCTACTTCTGCTGGGACTCTGCGCCACAGGAGGATGTTGCGAAGCAGAGCCTGGAGGAGGAGTTAAGGCCTGGAAGCATTCAGATACTCAGTCTTTAACTTGGTGGTGGTGGGTGATTTTCTCATGTAATTCTTGAACAATCTCTTGTTTCAGAGTTTAAGTAGATCTATAGGAGAACTAATGGAATTCTGTTTCCCTGTGGTTAACATTATTAATGAAAAATTGAACAATGCACCCTGGTCTAGATTATTCAAAACTCATGTCTTCACCAGGCCAGTAATTCAGCAGCCATCAGTTTGGCCAGATGGTTTGTACCAGTAAAGGGTTATAGAAAGAAAGGAGTTCTTCAAACTGTGTCATAGAAATACATTAAGACCACTTTACATCTTTGACATGAGGTGGTAAGGAAGTTTTATGTGACCCAGTTTGACAAGACCATAGAGGTGGACCTTGACAGAGTCTTTGGGTCAGTTGGTGTGTGTGTATGTGTATGTGTATGTGCCTGTGAGTACTGGAAATCCAGTACTCTGTGTGTGTGTGTGTGTGTGTGTGTGTGTGTGTGTGTGTGTGTGTGTGTGTGTGTGTGTGTGTGTTTGCGCGCGCGCGCTGGAAATCCAGTAGCTCAGTTCAGCACAGCTAGGAAAGGAAGCACACAGCAGGGAATGGCCAGTCACCTGTCCCGGTACAAGCTTTGCTCACTACTTCTCCTCTGAATTACACTTGCTGCTGTCAGATTTTTCTGCACAGAACTCTGTCAGATTCCAAAAGACAAAAGCGTTGCTGACGTTTATCTTGGATTCAGACTCAGGCAGTTCCTGTGTATGCGAGGCAGAGTGAGCAGGTTAAATCAGCACCTGCCATGCTGACACACATCCTCAGCTCATCTGAGGCCTGTGGGTTCATGTGGATCCATCCCTTAGGTGTTCTTCATTCCACAGATGTTAGCAGAGGTTAGGAATCAAAGAGGGATGGAGTGAAGAGACCTCTGAACAGATGAACCAGCAGCAAGTCTCCACGGACAGGCCTCCAGTCAGGAGTTCTGCAGATAGGTCAGTCTTCAGGAGCTCTGTTTATGCTTTTGTGCCTGACTCCCAGACTGGTTGGTATTTTTATAGAAGAGAATCACAAGATTGCAGTGTGCCACTTCCAAATGACCGTTCTTGCTGGAAATTGGTCACTAGTCAATGTTCCATATTGAGGAAGTGTGTGGTGACTTATATGTCACTGCCCATTCTAGTTAGAATGAATATATCGTAGGAAATTCCTGTCTTTGCTTTACATTTGCTTTCCCTGGGTTCCTCTACTCATATACCCCTTTCTTCTGAGTAGTGGAGGGAGGTGGTCTGGACCTAGAAAGGAAATGGCTGGTCCGTGGTGGGGGCTTAGGTTAGAGTCATACCGTGTAGATCAACTGTTTGATCCACACAGAGATTGAAGTGATCTGAGATGGGGCAGAAGCCATTGCCTAGCAGCACATCTACACCACTCTGCCCAAGTACAGGTGTAGAGGGTGTGTGCACTGGTACGTTGGGCTGGGTTTCAGCCCATTGGGGGATGCTCGGTGGATTTCCAGTGGCAGATGGGAACCTCTTGATAGTAAACTGATAATTGCTTTATAATTCTTTGGTAATGACAGCTCAGGGAAGGTGAAGGTTATGATTGGGTGACTTGAATTGTCACTGGATGTGAGAATTGAATTGTCTTACTGCTCTTAACCTGTTAACATTGGGGCAGGTTTCAAGAACTTGAACTAAAAATAACTATTTAAGTATCCCCTTGCCCTGCTTTTCTCCAAAAGCCCTGGTTTGTGGAGACAGAACTGTGGTGTTAGGATGCTGGTCAGTGACTGTTTGTATAGAAAGTACTTGCATGTGGCACTGGGCTTGATTAGTCGAGCTTTCTGAGCCTCAGACTCCACTGAGTCTGGCCTACCCAGCACCACATTCCTTTGTTGGCTCCAGTTTTTCTGTCTGCACAAATCCTTCAGTGGTCCTATCTCCTTTTCCCACCACAGTAAGAAAGCCATTTTTGAATATCCAGAATGTAGCCTCTACATTGATGATGACAATGATGACCTCTCAGGGGTATCCTTGTGCCAACCAAATGGCTTCCTTCCTGTCTCTGTGCCTTTGCTGTCCCCTCTTCTTCACTCACTCAGCCTTCTCCAGAGCTCCTCAGGCACCATCGTCACCAACTCTTCATTTCTTTCAACCTTTGGGCTATGCTGTGGTGTGCATACCTGGTCTCTGGTTGGCAGGAGCACCTCAAAATTAGGGACTGTCATCACAGAGCTAGACATACACATGCTCCTAGCTTGGTAGGGGGGAGGCTGAGATAACTAACTAGTTAAGGACTGAGGATAAACATAGGGGAAACTGTCCAGGCATTGAGACAAAGCTAATGCTTTGACTACCCCTGCAAGTCCCTGCTGAATTCTTTCTTAAATTACCTTTTCTTTGCTCTATGCAACGTTGGCCACTTGGGTGAGGTGGGAAAACTAATTCTACAAAGAAGCCATGGCAATCCTTGGAAAATTGTTGGGGAAATGCAATACAAATAAACTAAAGATTTGTAATAATGCCACTGGTTAATTTATTTCTGTAGCAGAATAATTTTCTGTATGGGTGGTGTGCTGCAGTAATAAGGAAACTTGAAAATTCCAAAGTCCTTCCTTCTCTTTTTTGAGAGTCTGGTTTAGTTTCGTGTGTGTGTGTGTGTGTGTGTGTGTGTGTGTGTGTGTGTGTGTGTGTGTGTGTGTGTGTGTGTGAATGGCATATTTATTACATTATTTTGGAAGAGAATTATTTGTCTGTTTTGTAGATATGTATTAAGAACAGCCAAAGTGGATCTTTCCACTTGGCAAGGAACATAGACTTTCTAAGACTCAGGCCTTAACCAGTAGCTTGGAAGACCAACTCAAGTGTTAGGAAATGTATGTTTTTGTTGTCTCTGTTATTTCTGTCTTAGATTCCTTGTCTCCTTTAATAATATTTAAAATCTTGTGCCTACAAATTCATTTTGCTTAATTCTGATGTAGACATGCATGTTTACATTTATATTTGCTGTGTAGTCTCTTCAAGAGGAATATATTTAAATAAAAATGAAGGTCAGCAATATATTTAATGTCTTGGATTGTTTTTTTTAACTGAAAATTTGTGTAAAATAGGGTTTTTTAAGAATCATTTAGGCTGGGCAGTAGTGGCACATACCTTTAGTTCCAGCACTCAGGAGACAGAGGCATCTCTGTGAGTTCAAGAACAGCTTGGTCTACAGAGTGAGTTCCAGGGTAGCCCAGGCTACACAGAGAAACCCTGTCTTGAACGCTCCCCCCCCAAAAAAAAAAAAAAGAATTCTTTATGATTAAGTCTAATGGATTAACATGATTCCTATTCAATTTTGGATCATGAAGTTCACTTCAGCTTTTAAAAGGTTGTACATTCAAAACTATAAAACAAATTTTGGTGTTAAAAAGGTATGGAGGTCAGGAGGCTAGAGAGAAGGCTCTACCATTAAGAGCGCTGGCTGGGAGTACTATATTTAATAGATGTGTAGAGAGTGGACAGCCTTGTCCTGTTCCTGATTTTAGTGGAATCGCTTTGAGTTTCTCTCCATTTAATTTGATGTTGGCTGTTGGCTTGCTGTATATTGCATTTATTATGTTTAGATATGTTCCTGGTATCCCTGATCTCTCCAAGACTTTTATCATGAAGGGGTGTTTTGAGTATTTTTACATCAATGTTCGTGAGGGTTCAGTTGGTCTATAATTTTCTTTCTTTGTTGTTTGGGTCGCAGGGTAACTGTGACCTCATAAAAAGAGTTTGGCAATGTTCCTTCTTTTTCTATTGTGTGGAACAATTTGAAGAGTATTGGTATTAGCTTTTCTTGAAATTCTGGTGGAATTCTGCACTGAACCCATCTGTCCCTGGGCTTTTTTTGGTTGGCAGACTTTTAATTTCTATTTCTATTTCCTTAGGGGTTATTGGCCTATTTAAATAGTTTATCTGGTCTTGATTTAACTTAGGTGTGTGGTACCTATCCAGAAAATTGTCCATTTCTTTTAGATTTTTCAATTTTGTGGAGTACAGATGTTTGAAGTATGATTCTCTCAGATTTCCTCAGTGTGTCTGTTTTATTGATTTCAGCCCTCAATTTGATTATTTCCTGTCCTCTACTTTTCCTGGGCGAGTTTGCTTCTTTTTGTTCCAGAGCTTTCAGGTTTGCTGTTAAGTTGCTAGTGTGCGAGTTCTCCAACTTCTTTATGTAGGCATTTAGTGTTTTGAACTTTCCTCTTAGTACTGCTTTCAGAGTGTCCCATAAGTTTGAGTATGTTGTGCATTCATTTTCGTTGAATTCTAGGAAGTCTTTAATTTCCTTCTTTATTTCTTCGTTGACCCAGTAGTGATTCAGTTGAGTATTATTCAATGTCTATAAGTGCGTACACTTTCTGTGATTTGTGTTGTTATATTTTAACTTTAAGCCATGGTGATCTGATAAGATACAGGAGGTCATTCTAATTTTTTTTTTTTTTTCCTTCGAGACAGGGTTTCTCTGTGCAGCTTTGCGCCTTTCCTGGGACTCACTTGGTAGCCCAGGCTGGCCTCGAACTCACAGAGATCCGCCTGGCTCTGCCTCCCGAGTGCTGGGATTAAAGGCGTGCGCCACCACCGCCCGGCTCTAATTTTTTTTGTATCTGTTGAGATTTGCTTTGTGACACAGTATGTGGTCAATTTTAGAGAAGGGTACATGAGGTGCTGAGAAGAAGGTATATTTTTTTGTGTTTGGGTGGAATGTTCTATAGATATCTATTAAGCCCATTTGAGTTATAATATCTGTTAGTTCTCTTATTTCTCTGTTAAGTTCCTGTCTGGCAAACCTGTCTATTTGGTGAGATATGGGTGTTGAAGTCTCCCGACTATTTGTGTGTGGGGTTTGATGTGTGATTTAAGCTTTAGTAATTTTTCTTTTAGGGGTGGTGCCCTTGTATTTGGTGCATAAATGTTCAGAATTGAGACTTCATCTTGATGGATTTTTCCTGTGATTAATATGAAGTGTCCTTCATCTCTTTTGATTAATTTTTTTAATTAATTAATTTTTAAAATTACACTCATGATATTAATCACATTTGTGGTATTCATAGATTACATTTGCAGTATTCATTCAATTATATATATAATATATATATTATATATATTTAATTTTAAATGTCGAATGTCATTTCTTGAAGGGGGTAGGAGGTCTTAAATACAGGCTTACAGCACAATGGGAGGACCCCGGAGAGCATAAGTTCTCTACTGATGTTTTACAATCTTGCATCTAAGCTGTTAACGCCCATTATTCAGGATACACAGACAAGGAACTTCCCTTAAGCATTCAGGAGGGTGGAACCTGCCAGGGAATTAGCATTGGGAGGATATCAAGGTCAAGGTCCGCAAGCAAGGCAACAGTTACCCAAAACAGGGGCCAGGGCCCTGCAGGTCCCCCTTTTACTAATAAATGAGCTTCTGACTTGGGTTGCATGGGACTTCAGCAGGTCACCTTACCCATCATGGAGACGCCTGCCCAGGCCACACAGATGCTCTGTCTTAGGTTGGTGAGTGCCCCCCAGGCATTACCGGTTTCTGAATACTCATTATCATACCAGCTCAATTGTGTGTGAGCTGCATGGTTAATTGCTGCCAAAGATCTCAAAGTGGCACTGGGCTTGCAATCTGTGTGTTCAATACAGAAAAGACCAACAGAGGTCCTATCTCACCCATAGCGAGTAGGCTAAAGGCAACTGAGCCATTCTCTTCCTTATCGAGCCATACTGTACGTTGGAGTCCTTGTAAGATAGTATCCCAAAAGCAACTCGAACTTGAGTTTATAAATTTATAATTTTCAAAGCCAATCGAGATGTATATAACTACTAAATTAAATTTATCATGTCCAATAGAATGAAAGATTAACTAACTGTGGTAGCTACTTTTGTTGCCAGGGTCTTCACTGTGCTAGCTGTAGTAAGCAATTATGAAATGGTAATCCCAGAAACAGTAGCAGTGGTGTGTGCCATTGTTATACCAGCAACATTGGCAGCAGCAATGTCAAATTCTCTTTTGGATTGTGTGGACATCCACTGGCATGGATACAACTCCAGGAACACAAACGGCCAAGGCCCGTTTTTCTTGATCCCAGCATGACTTTGGCTGGCAGCTCTTCTGGAGAATCCAATCTCATGGCTACAGTTCCTAGGCTTACATTAATACTTGCCAAAGCTGGCCATATTGGGCTCTCAATCTCCATTGGCATCAGAAGGGTAGATTTTTTTCATGATGACCCATTAGGTCTCTGTCATGTTGGGCTTCAGCAGCAGCCACAGGGCAGGTTCAGTGCTCAGGAATCCAAAGAGGAACCTCATTGTCCTGAGAAAAGACATAAAACAAACTCCAGGGCCACACCAACACTAGATCAGGTCTCCTCCACATGCTAGTAGAAAGATCCTTCCATCGCTCCAGAGGGTGATTTGCAACAGGAGCCCTCCAGTGCTTATCTGCATCGGATCCTCCAGCAGACTCCACTGATAAACTCTAGCAGAATCCTCCGATAAAAAAATTTAAAATATATAAAACAATGGAAAGAATAGAATGTGGAGAGGAATGATGAGTCCCTAGTTCTCCCTTTTTTTAACTTTAGTAAAATGTTTGTTTATTTAATATTTCAAATTTTTCTATTTTTATTTTTTATTGTTTAAAATTAATTTATTATCTGTTTTTCTATTATCATCTTGACAGAGTATGTATTCTTATCTTAATAGTGAGATGTTTCATTGAGGCTTGCTCAGTAATTGAGTAAAACCAAAATTTATTATAAGCCACAGTCGTCCTAGGGACCTCCATGCTATATATATATAGCCTCCATGGTTCTGTGGGTTGTGGTCTGATCGTTCTTTATTTTATATCTAGAATCCACTTATGAATGAGTACATACCATGACTGTCTTTCTGGGTTTGGGTTTCCTCACTCAGGATGATTTTTTTCTAGTTCCATCCATTTGCCTGCAAATTTCATGCTTTCATTATTTTTTTCTGCTGAGTAGTACTCCATTGTGTATATGTACCACATTTTTTTCATCCATTCTTCCGTTGATGGACATCTAGGTTGTTTCCAGGTTCTGGCTATTACAAATAGTACTGCTATGAACATAGCTGAGCATGTATCTTTATGGTATGAATCAGCATTCCTTGGGTATATGCCCAAGAGTGGGATGGCTGGGTCTTGAGGTAGTTCGATTCCTAATTTTCTGAGAAACTGCCATACTGATTTCCACAGTGGTTGTACAAGTTTACATTCCCACCAACAGTGGAGGAGTGTTCCCTTTGCTCCACATCCTCTCCAACATTGACTGTCATTGGTGTTTTTGATCGTAGCCATTCTGACAGGTGTAAGGTGGTATCTCAGAGTCGTTTTGATTTGCATTTCTCTGATGATTAAGGATGTTGAGCATTTCTTTAAATGTCTTTCAGCCATTTGTGATTCTTGTTTTATAAATTCTCTGTTTAGCTCTTTAGCCCATTTTTTAATTGGACTGTTTAGTATTTTGATGTCTAGTTTCTTGAGTTCTTTATATACTGTGGAGATCAATCTTCTGTTAGATGTGGGGTTGGTGAAGACCTTTTCCCATTCTGTTGGCTGTCTTTTTTTTTTTGTCTTATTGACTGTGTCTTTTGCCTTGCAAAAGCTTCTCAATTTCGTGAGGTTCCATTTATTAATTGTTGTGCTCTGTGCTGTTGGTGTTATATTGAGGAAATGGTCTCCGGTGCCAATGCGTTCAAGAGTGCTTCCTACTTTCTTTTCTATTAAGTTTAGTGTAACTGGATTTATGTTCAGGTCTTTGATCCACTTGGACTTGAGTTTTGTGCATGGTGACAGATATGGATCTATTTGTAATCTTTTACATATTGATATCCAGTTATGCCAGCACCATTTGTTGAAGATACTTTCTTTTTTCCATTGTATAGTTTTGGCTCCTTTGTCAAAAACCAGGTGTTCATATGTGCATGGATTAATGTCAGGGTCTTCAATTCGATTCCATTGATCCGTATGTTGGTTTTTATACCAGGACCAAGCTGTTATTATTACTATAGCTCTATAGTAGAGTTTGAGGTCAGGGGTGGTGATGCTTCCAAAGGTTGCTTTATCGTATAGGATTCTTTTAGCTATCCTGGGTTTTTTGTTTTTCCATATGAAGTGGAGTATTTTTCTTTCCAAGTCTGTGAAGAATTGTGTTGGGATTTTGATGGGGATTGCATTGAATCTGTAGATTGCTTTTGGTAAGATTGCCATTTTTACTATGTTAATCCTACCTATCCATGAGCATGGGAGATCCTTTCATTTTCTGATATCTTCTTCAATTTCTTTCTTTAGAGATTTAAAGTTCTTGTCAAAAAGGCCCTTCACTTGTTTAGTTAGTGTTATCCCAAGGTATTTTATATTATTTGTGGCTATTGTAAAGGGTGATGTTTCTCTGACTTCTTTCTCAGCCCTTTCATCATTTGTGTATAGAAGGGCTACTGATTTTTTTGAGTTGATCTTGTATCCTGCCACTTTACTGAAGGAGTTTATCAGCTGTAGGAGTTCCCTGGTAGAGCTTTTGGGGTCACTTATGTATACTATCATATCATCTGCAAATAGTGAAAGTTTGACTTCTTCCTTTCCAACTTGTATCCCTTTGATCTCCTTTTGTTGTCTTATTGCTCTAGCTAGAACTTCTAGTACTATATTGAATAAATATGGGGAGAGTGGACAGCCTTGTCTTGTTCCTGAATTTAGTGGTATCGCTTTGAGTTTCTCTCCGTTTAATTTGATGTTTGCTGTTGGCTTGCTATAAATTGCCTTTATTATGTTTAGAAATGTTCCTTGTATTCCTGATCTTTCTAAGACCTTTATCATGAAGGGGTGTTGTATTTTGTCAAAGGCTTTTTCAGCATCTAATGTGATGATCATGTGGTTTTTTTTCTTTCAGTTTGTTTATATGGTGTATTACATTGAAGAGTATTGGTATTAGTTCTTTGAAAGTTTGGTAGAATTCTGCACTGAAACCATCTGGTCCTGGGCTTTTTTTGGTTGGGAGACTGTTGATGACTGTTTCTATTTCTTTAGGGGTTATTGGTCTATTTAAATGGTTTATCTTGTCTTGATTTAATTTTGGTATGTGGTATTTATCGAGAAAATTGTCCATTTCTTCCTGGTTTTCCATTTTTGTGGAGAACAGGTTTTTGAAGTATGATCTGATGATTCTCTTGATTTCCTCGTTGTCGTCTGTTGTTATGTCTTCCTTTTCATTTCTGATTTTGTTAATTTGAGTGCTCTCTCTTTGCCTTTTGGTTAATTTGGCTAGGGGTTTGTCTATCTTGTTGATTTTTTTCAAAGAACCAACTCTTTGTTTCATTGATTTTTTTTTTTTTTGTATTGTTCTCTTGTTTTCTATTTCGTTGATTTCAGCCCTCAATTTGATTATTTCCTGGCGTCTCTTTCTCCTGGGTGAGTTTTTTTTTTTTGTTCTAGATCTTTCAGTTGTGCTGTTAATTCATTGGTATGGGATTGCTCCATCTTCTTTATGTATGCATTTAGAGCTATGAATTTTCCTCTTAGCACTGCTTTCATAGTGTCCCATAAGTTTGGGTATGTTGTACTTTCATTTTCATTGAATTCTAGGAAATCTTTAATTTCTGTCTTTATTTCTTCCTTGACCCATTGATGTTTCAGGTGGGCATTATTCAGTTTCCATGAGTTTGTGGGTTTTCTATCATTTTTTGTTATTGTTGAGGTCTACCTGTAAGGCATGGTGGTCTGATAAGATACATGAGGTTATTCCAATTTTTTTGTATCTGTTGAGATTTGTTTTGTGGCCAAGCATGTGGTCAGTTTTTGAGAAAGTTCTATGGTGTGCTGAGAAGAAGGTATATTCTTTTGTGTTAGGATGGAATGTTCTGTAGATATCTAAAGTCCATTTGAGTCATAACATCTGTTAGGTCCTTTATTTCTTTGTTAAGTTTCAGTCTGGTAGATCTGTCTTTTGGTGAGAGTGGTGTGTTAAAATCGCCCACTACTAATGTGTGGGGTTTGATGTGCGTTTTAAACTTTAGTAGTGTTTCTTTTATGAATGTGGGTGTTTTTGTATTTGGAGCACAAATGTTTAGAATCAAGACTTCATCTTGGTGGATATTTCCTGTGATAAATATGTAATGTCCATCCTGATCTCTCTCTCTCTCTCTCTTTTTTTTTTTTTTTGGTTTTTCGAGACACGGTTTCTCTGTGTAGCTTTGCACCTTTTCCTGGAACTCACTTGGTAGCCCAGGCTGACCTCAAACTCACAGAGATCCGCCTGCTTCTACCTCCCAAGTGCTGGGATTAAAGGCGTGTGCCTCCACCGCCCGGCCCTGATCTCTTTTGATTGATTTTAGTTTTGAAGTCTGTTTTATTAGATATTAGGATAGGGTACACCAGCTTGTTTCTTAGGGCCTTTTCCCAGCCCTTTACTTGGAGGTAGTGTCTGTCTGTGAAGTTAAGGTGTGTTTCTTGTATGCAGCAGATGGATGGATCCTCTTTTCTTATCCATTCTGTTAGCCTGTGTCTTTTTATAGGTGAGTTGAGACCATTGATATTGATGGATATTAATGACCAGTGATTGTTAATTCCTGTTATTTTTTTGTGGTTGTGTTGTGTTGTCCTTCTGTGGTGTATGTTGGTGTGGGATTATCTATTGCTTGATTTTTCATGGATGTGTTTAGCTTCTTTGGGTTGAATTTTCCCTTCTAGTGCTTTCTGTAGGGCTGGGTTTGTAGACAGGTATTGATTATATCTGGTTTTTTCCTGGAATATTTTGCTTACTCCACCTATGGTGATTGAGAGTTTTGCTGGGTATAATAGTCTGGGTTAGCATCTGTGGTCTCTTATTGTCTGCATAAGATTTATCCATGACCTTCTAGCTTTCATAGTCTCTATTGAGAAGTCTGGTGTTATTCTGATGGGTTTGCCTTTATATGTTACTTGGTCTTTTTCCTTTGCGGCTCTTAATATTTTTCCTTTGTTCTGTGTGTTTAGTGTTTTGATTATTATGTGGAGAGGGGACTTTTTTTTTTTTTTGATCCAGCCTATTTGGTGTTCTGTAAGCTTCTTGTATCTTCATAGGTATTTCTTTCTTTAGGTTAGGAAAGTTTTCTTCCATGATTTTGTTGAATATATTTTCTGTGCCTTTGAGTTGGTATTCTTCTCCTTCTTCTATCCCTATTATTCTTAGGTTTGGTCTTTTCATGGTGTCTCAAATTTCTTGGACGTTTTTTGTTACGACTTTTTTGTCTTTAGTGTTTTCTTTGACTGACGAATCTATTTTCTCTATTGTGTCTTCAGTGTCAGAGATTCTCTGTTCCATCTCTTGCAGTCGGTTGCAAACAATGCTTGTTTCTGTAGTTCCTGTTTGTTTAGTCAGGATTTCTATTTCCAGCATTCCCTCAGATTGTGTTTTCTTTATTGTCTCAAAATCATTTTTCAGATCTTGGAATGTTTCTTTCATCTGTTTAATTGCTTTTTCTTGTCTTTCTTTGATTTCTTCCCATTTTTTTTCTCGTTTTTTTCTTCCATTTCTTTAAGGGAGTTTTTTATTTCCTCTTTAATGGAGTTTTTCATTTCCTCTTTAAGGGAAGTTTTTATTTCCTCTTTAATGGAGTTTTTCATTTCCTCTTTAAGGGAATTTTTTTTATTCCCTCTTTAACAGAATTTTTTATTTCTTCTTTAAGGGCCTCTATCATCTTCTTAAAGTCATTTTTAGGATTGATTTCTTCTGTTTCTTCTGTCTTTGTATGTTCAGGTCTTGCGGGTGTAGAATCACTAGGTTCTGATGTTGCCATATAGGTCTTTATGTTGTTGCCTGTATTTTTGCACTGGCGTCTACTCATCTCTTCCTCTGTGCGGTGCAGGTGGTGTCTGTGTCTGAGAGTGCCTCTCTTGTTCTAATTTTTAGTCTTGGTTCACTAGGAGTTCTTGGTTAAATTGGTGCTGTTGGGCTGTTTCTTCATGAGCAGTTGATCTCAGTCGATGAAGTATATACTTATGATTCTGGTGATTTGGTTTGGTGGCTGGGCAGCGCCTTCTTCTGTGTTCCCAGGTCACGTTTTGTTCATTTGTCAACTCCTCAGCTGATCTTGTTTCTTCAGACTTCCAACTGTAGGCATCTGAATCCTCTCCCAGATGGGTTTCAGCTCAGCAGGGTAGTCTCACCAACACCTCCAAGTTGTTGGGTTTCGCAGGATCAGCAGCTGGGCCCTGGGTTGGCCTCAGATGGAGTGTTCAGATTTGTTCTGGTTCCATCCCACGGAGATAGCTTCTTCCCCAGGTGTTGGGATTAAAGGCATCCCTGTTCCAAGTTCTTGATTAAGAGCTTGTTTTCACTAGCTCTTCAGTGGGTTATAGCTCAGTTTTTGGTCTTTATTGCAACTGTGTTTCGGCCACCGCCTGCTGGTCCTGCCTGCCTCCGCACCGGGCTTGTCTGCCTCTGCCGGCCGCCACCGGGCCTGTATGTCTCTGCTGGTTGCCTCTGGACCTGTATGTCTCTGCCGGCCACCGCCGGGCCTACCTGCCTCTGCCTCTTGATTAATTTTAGTTTAAAATCTATTTTGTTAGATATTATGATAGCTACACCAGCTTTCTTCTTAGGTCCATTTTATTGGAAAATCCTTTCCCAATCCTTTACTCTGAGGTAATATTTGTCTTTGAAGCTCATGTGTATTTCTTGTATGCAGCAGAAGGATGGATCCTGTTTTTGTATCCATTCTGTTAATCTGTGTCTTTTTATAGGTGAATTGAGTCCATTGATATTAAGGAATATTAACAGCCAGTGGTTGTTAATTCCTGTTACTTTTGGTTTTGTTGTTATTAATAATATGTGTGTTTCCCTTCTTTGGGATTTGCTGGTGTGGGATTATCTATTGCCTGTGTTCTTGTGGGTACAGTTAACTTCCATTGGTTTGAGTTTTCCTTCTAGTACTTTCTGTAGGGTTGGATTTGTGGATAGGTATTGTTTAAATCTGGTTTTGTCAGTGGAATAACTTGTTTTCTCCATCTATGGTGATTCAAAATTTTGCTCGGTATAGTAGTAGTCAGGGTTGGCATCTGTGGTCTCTAGTGTCTGCATAACATCTGCCTGGGACCTTCTGGCTTTCAGAGTCTCCATTGAGAAGTCAGTGTAATTCTGATAGGTCTTCCATTATATATTACTTGGACTTTTTCCTTTGCAGCCCTAAATTTTTCTTTATTCTATATGTTTAGTGTTTTGATTATTAATGTGGTGAGGAGACACCACATTAATTTTTTGGCCCAGTCTATTTGGTATTTTGTAAGCTTCTTGTATCTTCATAGTCATGTCCTTCTTTAGGTTGGGAAAGTTTTCTTCTATGATTTTGTTGAATATATTTTCTGTGCCTTTGAGCTGGTATTCTTCTCATTCTTCTATCCCTATTATTCTTAGGTTTGGTCTTTCCATGGTGTTCCAGATTTCCTGGATATTTTGTGTTATGACTTTGTTGGATTTAATGTTTTCTTTGACCAATGAAGCTATTTCCTCTATCATATCTTCAATGTCTGAGATTCTCTCTTCCATTTCTTGCATTCTGTTGGTTATGCTTGCAGCTGTAGTTCCTGTTCATTTACCCAGATTTTCCATTTCCAGAATTCCCTCAGTTTGTGTTTCCTTTATTGCCTCTATTTCAATTTTCAAGTCTTGAACTGCCTCCTTCCCCTGTGTGATTTTTTTCTTTACCTTATTTAAGGGATTTATTGATTTCTTCCAATTTTTTTTGTTTGTCTTTTTCTTGATTTCTTTAAGGGAATTTTCCTTTCCTCTTTAAGGGTCTCTATCACCTTCATACAGTTATTTTTAAGGTGGTTTTCTTCTGCTTCATCTGCGTTGGGATGTTCAGGTCCTGCTGTTGTAGACCCACTAGGTTCTGGTGGTGCCATATTTGCTCTTTATGTTGTTGAGTGTATTCTTACACTGCCATCTACACATCTGGTTTGGGGTAATTATAGGTACAGGTGTTGATTCTTCGTCCAATCAGTGCAGGTGGTGCCTGTGCCTCCAGGGACTGCGGGGGTGGGGATGGGGTGGGGGGTTGGGGACCCATGGGTTCCATGGGATTAGGATGTGGAATGGGTCTTATAGGTTACAGAGTCCAGTGCATGGTGGGGTGATGGAGCAGCCTTCCCACAGGAGTCTAACCTGCTGACCGGCTGTCGGGGCCTTCCTCCAATCCCTTAGGGGTTGGTAAGTCTAAAGATATCCTGTATTCGGAAGACACTCAGGGGTTGGTGATTCTAAAGCAGAGATATCTAACCCACAGCCTGCAGGCCACACGTATGTGTGGCCCAACACAAAATCTTAAAATATAATGTTTTGTGATTTTCTTTCTTTCTATTGATAATTTGATTGCATGTTTCTCTGGTGTGAACTTTGTAGATGACAGTATCCTGTCACAATGCTTTAAAAATTAAATATATGTATGCTCTCACAACATTTTGGTCACAGTTTAGACACCACTAGATTTAACATTTGGTCCCAAACAATTCTTCCTCATCAAGTGTATCCCAGAGAAGCCGAAAGATTGGACCTGGTCTAGAGTTTATGTTTAACGAAAGTATTGGATAGTGTTTGGTAGGTCTAATTCATTTGACCTCCATGTCCAAGTATAATATTGCTGAGTTGTACTTGAGATCTAACTTTATCTGATCAAAATGTCTGCAGAAGCAGATAATTCTAGAAAAGCATCCTGGGTAACAGGACAACTGTAAACTAGGACTGAAGAGGGAAATTCTGTAAGAGGCATACTGGTGCACAGGCCCTCAGAATCCTGGAAGTTTAGAAGACACAGAATAGGACAGTTTTATTTATATGGGCCCCCAAATGGGTTAGGGAACTCAATGATACATGCTTTAGTAAGAAGATGCCATGGCCTAGCCTTCTTCATGATGTCAGAGTCATCAGTCCGACAGGGTATGGCAAAGTCTTCAAGATTCAAGATGGCTGTTAGTTAACCCAAATTTCACCTTAATATAAGGAAAGAGGACAGAGGGAAAGAAGAAAGCAAGCTGTTTTCATCTTTAGGAGACCTTCCAGAAGTTCCATATACCATGTTTGTACACTTTTTCAGAGACTGGAAAACACATGGCCACATGTGGCTGCAGCAGAGGCTGGGAGTTGCCATCCTGATGGGGAGCTTGGAGTTTCTGTCTTTTGGGCAGATGGTGTGCTAGTTTTCCATCCTGTGACATGCACCCCAGGAAGCCAACTCAAAGGGAGGAAAGACTGGTGTTTGGCTAACAGTTTCAGGACTCTCAGTGGATGGTTGGCATGCTCCCGGGGCCTGTGTTCAGGCAGGAGGTGACGACAGCAACAGCGTGTGGTGGAGCAAAGCAGCTCACCTCATGACAGATAGGAAGTATGTACAGAGAACCACACACCAGCGGCTTTCCCGATTCCTCTTCTATTCCATCTGGACCCCCATCCTTGGGATAGCATGGCTCACATTCAGGGAGAGTCCCCTTTAGTTGGTCATCTCTAGAGAACACTCACAGACACACCTAGAAGTGAGATTTGCTAGTCTAGGCACTTCTCAAACCAATTAGGCTGATGATGCAGAGTAACCACCACAAAGAGCAAGGTTTTCAGAAAATTGGGAATCAATCTCCCTCAAGACCCAGCTATATCACTCTTGGGCATATACCCAAGGAATGCTCGATCACACCACAAGGACACATGCTCAACTATGTTCATAGCAGCACTATTTGTAATAGCCAGAACCTGGGAACAACCTAGATGCCCACCAACTGAAGAAAATAAAAAAAAGAAAAGGAAATGTGGTACATATACACAATGGAGTACTACTTAGCAGAGAAAAACAATGACATAAGGTTTGCAGGCAAATGGACGGAACTAGAAAATACCATCCTGAGTAAGGTAACCCAGACTCCGAAAGACAAACATGGTATGTACTCACTCATAAGTGAATATAGATATAAAGCACAGGATAACCAGACTGCAACCCACAGGGAGGCTAGCTAATAAGGAGGACCCTAGGAAGGAAGTATGGATTGCCCAGCATTGGAGAAATGAGTGAGAGCTAAATGAGCAAACTGGGGGGTAAGGGGGGTAATGGAGGGCAAAGGACGGGATGAGAGCTTAGAGGAGTGGGAGGTTCAAGCTGGAACGGAAACAGAATGGGAGGGCAAGGAAAGAGGCACCATGGTAAATGAAGACAGCATGGGAATAGGGAGAAACAGAGTGCTAAGGAGTTTCCCAGGAATCCACAGGGATGACTCCACCATGGACTACTGGCAATAGTCGAGAGGGTACCTGAGCTAACCTACTCTGGTGATCAGATGGCTGAATACCCTAACTGTCATCAAGAACCCTCTTCCAGTGACTGATGGAAGCAGATGCAGAGATCCATGGCTAGGTCCAGGAGGAGCTCTAGGAGTCAAATCGATGAGAGAGAGGAGGGATTCTATGAGCAAGGGATATCGAGACCATAACTGGAAAAAGTAGAGAGACAACTAGACAAACTAGTGGAAACACATGAACTGTGGACCAATAGCTGAGGAGCCCTCATGGTACTGGACTAGGAACTCTGGATAGGAGAGATAGTTGTTTAGCTTAAACTGTTTAGGGGCGTCCCAGGCAGTGGGATCAGAACCCATCCCTAGTGCATGAGCTGGCTTTTTGGAGCCTAGTGCCTATGCTGAGACACTGCGCAGCCTTCGTGCAGGGAGGAGGGGCTTGGACCTGCCTCAACTGAATGTACCAGGCTCTGCTGACTCCCTGTGGGAGACCTTGCCCTGGAGGAGGTGGAAATGGGTGGTGGGTTGCGGGTGAGGCTGGGGGGCAGGAGGAGGGAAGACAGGAGAATCTTGGTTGATATGTAAAATGAATAGAAAATCTCTTAATAAAAACAAAACAAAGAGCAAGGTACTGTGAAACTGAGCTGCTGAGAGAAGAAAGGCGTGTGCATTGAGATAGGAGTCTCTGACGTAGACAGTCAGGGGAACAATTCAACAGCTGGGTCTTTCATTTTCTTGGCAGTATGAGCAGCTGAGCAAAAATCAATAAATAAAATAACATTTGTTCTTATCTTTTCCCTGAATGATCCCGTGAAGGCACTTCTCACATTCAAAGACTCTCATCAGAATTTCCAATTGAATATGCCCCACTGGGCACATTTAGTCTTTGCTACGGTTTCTTCCTCCCAGAACTCCACTAAGATGCTGTGGAATACAATATAAGGCAGATGGGACTGCATTACTTTCTGGAAATCTGGAAGACATGAAGGAAAGACGACACAATGAACAGTGAGTCCCTTCCTACTACTCTCCTCTTCTTATCTCAGGAAAGATGGCAGCTGAAATTGTCACCTAGCCCTCACATCCTCATGTCCCCACAGGAAGCAGAAGATGGCAAATCTGTGAAAATTTATTACCTTGCAAACAATTAAATTACATGTAGTTAAAAATGATAAAGAGGTAGTAGCTTAAAAGACAAAAAGTGTATTTGTAGGAAATTAGAGCTTAATTAGAGTAAATATTTCAGATTCAGTGTAGTGTTATTTTCCTCACATAAGCGACAGATGAATAACAGAGGACTTTACATTTCATGGTATCAAGAACACAACAAGATTCTGAACTAGAAGGTCCAAGTCCTCCTCCTGTCTTCTAGTGGGTTTTTGAGTTTACACACACTTAACTGAAAGCAGAATTATACCTCCTGTTAAATATTTGCTTTCTAAGGACAGACAGTCTCCAGAATGTTTAAACTCAGAAATATAATAGTTCTATCATAAGGCATAATCCTGAAAGTTTGTATACCATAGAAAATTCTGTTTGCTAGAGTTAATTGTTTGCTTAACTTATAAATTTTATTCATTATGCGAAATTGAATTTTCTCTCCTGTTTTGTTATAATTAAGCTGATTATCACCATATGTGTTATCATTGAAGTTTCCAGGATTTTCCATGTAAAATTTCTACATATTTTCTCCTTATAGCTGTGTAAATGAAATATGGAGCTTGTAGAATATTCATTTCTAAAATTTGACATGAAAAATCATTCTTGTACAGAGATTTATAAACGCCAACACATGGTGTTCCACCGAGTCACTGTAAGGAAACCCCAGCCTTTAGACAGTTCCTGACTGTGCACTGGAAAGTTTAACCCTCTCCTGTTTTTTAGTGTCTCACTGTGAAATACAAACAGACAAATGGGACATATAAAAATTGAGGAAAATCTTCCAGCATTTAAAAGAGAAAACCAAGCAATCAAGGAAAAACCTCCCAGAAGGAGCCTAGAGAATACAGCAGTGTTATATTTTGGATTAGAAAAGATCATATCTGAGAAATTATGTAAAGGAGAGGCAATTTGGAAACACCAAGAAAGATGACACCATCAACTCCACATTGAGAGATGGCCAAAAAGGCAAAGATATAAATAATAGCAGATAAAAAATATAAATATCAATCCAAGATATCAGACAAATAGTCACTGACATGAACAGGAACGGAGAAAGGGACGGGACAGAAAGTGCCAGAGAAGAAATATAAGACAGTAGGGCTCCATGATAAAAGACTTCAAGTGTAGGTAGAGTCCATTGAGCATCACGCAACTTGGCTGAAAAGATCACACCAGGGATGACGTTATGAAATTTTAGACCGCTGATGACTTGTCTGTATTACAGCAGCTCCTGCCTTCTTGTGATTTGCACTGGCATTTAGACAAAAAGGATGGAATGACGTCAATAGGCAAGAAGAATGCCCAAGTTGTCAAGAATGAACACAGAACACAACAGTTTGCAATAACCATTTTTTAAAAGTTTACCTGCCCTGTACCTTTCCAGTGGGAGCCACTGAAAGGAATGTCTCAATGACATGAGGGCACACAGCGACAGGGGGTACAGGGTGCCACAGAGAGCTTAGAGCCACAGCCTAAGGAATGTGGTTCTCAGGAGAGTGCAGAAGAAGCCTGCCACCAGGACTGAAAGGACAGGGATGAGGGCTGCAGGGAAGAAAGGATGGTCAGGAGCTGTTCATCTGCTGAGGAACTAACAGGAGAGTATGTGGGAAACAGAAAATAGGAAGATGAGACAATTCACTGCAGGAAACATGGTGTTGTACAAGAAAGGAATTGTAACCGTAGAACCATTCAGTGTGAAATAAAAATATTGTTCACATAAAACATCCCTATTTTATGTATGTGTTCCAAACTTATAACATCATTGTAGGTGGGATGATTATTATGGACATTTTATACAAAACAAGGCAGCTTTTCTATAATTCTGCAGGAAAATAATTAAAGTTTATGCTCAGTATCAAAGAGATTGGAGGAGGGTTGTGTATGCATTGAGCAGAAACACACTTGGGGAGGAAGTTCAAGAGCAATCCCCAAGTTATATAGACAGAACCCTACACCAAAACCTCTAGGGTTGAGGGAACTGGAACGTCATTAGGATGCATCCTTCTCCATCGTTCTCTCTCTTTCTGGGCGGGGAGGGGTGACTGGTCTCTTATCTTTGCTATCTCCTTTCTCCATTCAATGTAGGCAGTCTCCATAACAATTTCACCAAACTGGAAAAAATCAAAAGGAGAAATAAGCAATAAAAGAAATAAATTAGGGCGGGGGGGGGGGGGGTGGCGCACGCCTTTAATCCCAGCACTCGGGAGGCAGAGGCAGGCGGATCTCTGTGAGTTCGAGGCCAGCCTGGGCTACCAAGTGAGTTCCAGGAAAAAGGCGCAAAGCTACACAGAGAAACCCTGTCTCGAAAAACCAAAAAAAAAAAAAAAAAAAAAAAAAAAGAAATAAATTAGTATGCAGTGATAAAGAAGAATGGATACATGCCATTTCACAAAATGCATTATTGCTAATGAAATAAGCAAGATTCAAAGGGCTATTTATTGTATTATGTCATACCCTGACATTCCAGAAAAGGCAACACTGTAAGTGGAAGGGCAGGGTGGGGGCTGTATAGTATAGTATAGAATAGAATAGAATAGTATAGTATAGTATAGTATAGTATAGAATAGTATAGTACAGTACAGTATAGTATAGTGTAGTGTAGTATAGTATAATGTAGTATAGTATAGTATAGTGTAGTATAGTATAGTATAGTATTGTATCATATCGTATAGTATAGTACAGTATAGTATAGTGTAGTATAGTATAGAATAGTATAGTATAGTATAGTATTGTATCATATCGTATAGTATAGTACAGTATAGTATAGTGTAGTATAGTATAGAATAGTATAGTATAGTATAGTATTGTATCATATCGTATAAAATAGTATAGTATAGTATAGAATAGTATATTATAGTATATATAAAAGTATAGTATATATAAAGTATAGTAGCAGAGAGAATTCTGGGAGGACAGAGGTGTCTTCTCTCTTGGTTCTGGTCATGGTTGCACAATACTAATCTATGTCCAAACTCAGCACTCTAAACTGAAAAAAGTAAATTTGACTCTGTGTAAGTTTACCAAGCAAAAACCCCGAAACTGGTGAGGGGGTGGGGGAAGCAGAATTAAAGGTGTGTTAAGTTAGGGCTTGGGAGAGAGCTCAGTCAGGAAGTGCTTGCTGCGTGAGCACAAGCTCCTGAGTTCGATCCACAGGACCTATGTGTGTGGGGGATGCTGGGGATGGTGGTGCATGCTGGTCATTGGAAAGGGAGGGCCAACACAATCCCTGGGCCTCATTGGTGAGCCAGCCTAGCGTAATGGAGAGCTCCAGACAACTAAAGACTCCATTTGTTTAAAAAAAAAAAAAAAAGAATGAAAGTTGAACAACATTGGAAGCTGTCCTCTGGCTTCCATGCACGTGTCCATTCCAACATGAACACACTTGTGAAGTTACAGGGACTGGGGGATATAAAACACTGGTAGAAATCTTGCCCAGCACGATAAGCTTCCATGTTTTAAAAAATGCAAAATATAAGGCAGAAAACATGGGTTTTTAATTTTTTTAAAACAAATGCTTGCTCTGGAGAGATGGCGCAGAGGTTAAGAGCACTGACTACTCTTCCAGAGGTCCTGAGTTCAATACCCAGCACCCACATGGTGGCTCACAACCATCTGTAACGAGATCTAGCACCCTCTTCTGGCCTGCAGGCATACATGCAGATAGAACGAATAAAGAAATTAAAAACAAAAAAACATGAACTTCGAAGAAAGGTCAACCCCCCGGCAGCCAATATGAATTACCTGGTGAGAAAGGGTCCGGCGTGCTATCCAGAAGATCTAGTGTAAGCAGGAGAGGGCTGGCTCATCAATCGTCTGTCTGTTCTTTTTGTTGAATTCTCATTTTTGCTGAATGATATGTAGCTAATTGAGAACACCAATTGAATGACCAAAGTGGGAGGAAATTGCCTGGAAAAACTAACATTATATAAACTATTTGAGGGGATGGTATGTGAATCATTGTATATAGGATAATAAAACTAAATATAAAAAGAGATTTGTAGTTTGTTGCTAAAACTTTCAGTTTATATATTTCTAATCTCAAGAACATGAGGCTAAAATCTTTTTAGAATATATATTAGCCTATAGAAAAATGTCTGCCATAAATCAAACAGTGAAGGGGAAGATGAACAGGAATCTCACTTACACAACTTAAGTAAAACATATCACTCTGAACAGATGAAGATAAGTTTCTTCTGTATCCCAGAATCTAATCAATATTTATATGTATAATTCAGCTATTATTTGGCTTAAAAGGGCTTACTGGAAAATGTTATCATTTTTACTATTTTCTACAGAGAAAACATATTCCTGTTTCCAATAACCCTGGACTTTTGAATTAAAACCTGTTTTTTATGTAAAAAAAATACAAATTCTCTTTATTTGTATTTTGATATTTATTTGTGGGAATGTGAGGCCACCTTCTCTGTCAACTTGACAAGCTGGAGAGGAGCCTTGACTGAAGAATTACCTCCATCATATTGGCATATAGACCTGTCTATGGGGAATTTTCTTGACTAATGATTGATATAGGAGGGCCTAGTCCACTGTGGGTGTGCCAACCCTAAGCAGGTAAGCCTGGGCTGGCTGTATAAGAAAGGTAGCTGAGTAAGAACATGAACCCTAGTCAGGAAAAAGCACTCCTCCATGGGCTCTGTTTCTGTTCCTGCCTTGAGTTCCTGCCCTGAGTTTCCTCCTGGATTGTGACCTGGGAATTGTAAGATGAAATAAATGCTTTCTTCTCTAATTTGCTTTTGACCAGAGTGTTTAATCACAGCAACATAAAAACAAATTAGATCATTGTATATGTTGGGGCAATGAGAGTCTCTCTCTCTCTCTCTCTCTCTCTCTCTCTCTCTCTCTCTCTCTCTCTTTCTCTCTCTCTCTCTCTCTCTCTCTCTCTGTATACACATCCCATAGCTTACTTACTTATGCTGGCTAATTTTAAGTCCACTTGACACAAGCTAGAGTCATCCAAGAGAAAATAGCCTCAACTGAAAAAAATATCTCAACTGAAAAAAAAAAAAAAAAGATCAGGATGAGGAAAGCCTTTAGGGCATTTTTCTAATTATCTATTGATGTGGAAGGGCCCAGCACATTGTGGGTGGGGTCACACTGGACTGGTCCTGGTTTCTACAAGAAAGCTGGCTGAGCAAGCTGCAGTGATTGAGGCAGAAACTGGACCATCCATGGGCTCTGCATCAGCTTCTGCCTCCAGGATCCTGTCCTGTTTGAATTCTGGTCCTGACTTCCTTTAGTGATGAACAGTGATGTTAAAGTGTAAGTCAGATAAACGCATTCTTTTTCAACTTGCTTTTAGTCAAGGTTCTTCACTGAAGCAACAGAAACCTGACTAGGACACTGTGCATGTCTGAGGACATCATTCAGGAGTTGGCTCTCGCCTTGTACGTGTTGAGACTGGTCTCTCCTGTTTCTAGGATGTACTGTGTATCCTAGTCCAGCTAGCCTTCCAGCTTCCAGGCAATTTCCAGTCTCATCCCCACATTACTCTGCTATGAGTGAAGAAATCACAGTCTATTGTGGGGGTATCTTTGTGGATTTCTGTGGGCCTCTCTAGCACTTTGCTTCTTCCTATTCTCATGTGGTCTTCATTTACCATGGTCTCCTATTCCTTGTTCTCCCTCTCTGTTCTTGATCTAGCTTGGATTTCCCGTTCCCCCAAGCTCTCTTTCCCTCCACACTGGCCCTTCATTACCCCTACTCACATCCAGGCTGTTCATGTAGATCTCATCCATTTCTCCATCATTGGGCGATACCCATATCTTTCTTGGGGTCCTGTTTTCCAGGTAGCCTGCAGGGAGCCGGGATAATCGCCATTATAAGATGGCGCTGACTTCTTTGCATTCTGAAGATTTATTACTTTTAAGACAATGCTTTCGACGAAATACGCGCCTCAGCTTTGCACATGCGCAAGCTATATATTGGTTCCTAACCAATCCTGTGGTGCCTGGTGGTGGCAAGCTAAGTTCAGCCAGCGATTCACGCCTCTTTTCCCTATATAAAGCAGCCGCTTTTACTGCTCGCCCCCTCGCTTCCAGCTCTCCCTTAACCAAAGGCTCTCCAATAAAAGTGTGATCTGAGAAGAATCCTTGAGTGGCGGTCGTTCTTCCTCGCTGGCCGAGGAGCGCGCCGCAGTAGCCTCCCTGGTGATGTGAGTAGCAGTCCAGTCATCCTTATTCCACATCTAGTATCCTCCTCTGAGTGAGTACGTACCATATTTGTCTTTCTGAGTCTGGGTTACCTCACTCAGGATGATTTTTTTCTAGATCCATCCATTTGTCTGCAAACCTCATGATGTCATTGTTATTTTCTGCTGAGTAGTATTCCATTGTGTATATGTAACACATTTTATTTATCCATTCTTCAGTTGAAGGGCATCTAGGTTGTTTCCAGGTTCTGGGAAGACTTGCCCAACTTGGCCCCAGGTTCTGGCCACTGGGCAGGTTCCTTTCTAGCCCTACCAGGAAGGCTCCCCTTCTCCAAGTCCACCTGCAGACCCTGCAATCTCCACGCTCTGCCCCCACGCCCATGTGCCCGAGACCCCAGCCACTTCCTGAGACTTAGAGACTAGCAACTAGCTCCCATCCTGCCCCCCCCCCCGACTTCCCATCTGGACAAGACTCCCATCCTGCCCTGGACTTCCCATCTGGACAAGAGCTCCCATCCTGCCCTGGACTTCCCATCTGGACAAGATAGACTTCCTGAATCTGTCAGCTCTATCTGGACCAAGTGCACTGATAAGACCAAAAATGAACCACAAGGAGATGGGCAGATATCAAGGCAGAAGTATATACAAAAAAATGAAGAGCAATACAGCATCACCAGAACCTAGCCCGCCTCCAGCATCTAGAACTGATCATCAAAAATTTGAAGAAGCAGAAGAAAACACCCTTACGAATAACATCATGAAAAAGGTAGAGGCTTATATAGAGGAAAAGATAAACAAAAATGGGAAGAATGCTATAAACAACTAGAGGAAAGGACAAATAAAGTAGAAGAAAACAATAAAGCCCTGAAAGAAAACAATAAAGCCCTGGAAGAAAATCAAGAAAAAGCAATGAAAAAGATGAAGGAAACAGTCCAAGACCTGAAAAGGTAAATAGAAAAAATGAAGAAGACACAAACAGAGGGAATGCTGGAAATAGAAAATCTGAGTAAACGATCGGGAACTTCAGATGCGAGTATAACCAACAGAATGCAAGAGATGGAAGAGAGGATTTCTGGCATTGAAGATACAGTAGAAGAAATAGTTTCATCAGTCAAAGAAAACACTAAAGCCAACAAAGTCATGACCCAAAATGTCCAAGAAATTTGGGACACCATGAAAAGACCAAACCTAAGAATAATAGGGATAGAAGAAGGAGAAGAATTCCAACTCAAAGGCACAGAATATATATTCAACAAGATTATAGAAGAAACCTTTCCCAACTTAAAGAAAAAAATGCCTATGAAGATACAAGAAGCCTATAGAACACCAAACAGACTAGACCCCAAAAAAGTCCCCTCACCACATAATAATTAAACAACTAAACATACAGAATAAAGAAAGAATATTAAGAGTAGCTAAGGAAAAAGGCCAAGTGACTTATAAAGGCAAACCCATCAGAATAAAACCCTGTTTCTCAATGGAGACTTTGAAAGCCAGAAGGACCTGGACAGATGTAATACAGACACTAAGAGACCATGGATATCAGCCCAGACTAATATACCCAGCAAAACTTTCAATCATCATAGATGGAGTGAACAAGACATCCCAAGACAAAGCCAGATTTAAACAATACTTATCCACAAACCCAGCCTTACAGAAAGCACTAGAAGAAAAATTCCAACCTAAGGAAGTCAGATACACCCTCGAAAACACAGGCAATAAATAAAGCCACAGCAGTAAACTCCAAAGAAGAGAAGTACACACACACTACCACCAAAAAATAACAGAAATGAACAATCACTGGTCATTAATATCCCTTAATATCAAAGGACTTAATTCACCTATAATAAGACATATGCTTACAGAATGGATACGAAAGCAGGACCCATCTTTCTGCTGCATACAAGAAACACATCTCAAATTCAAAGATAGACACTACCTAAGAATAAAAGGCTGGGAAACGACTTTCCAATCAGATGGTCTTAAGAAACAAGTGGGTGTAGCCATCCTGATATCCAGCAAACTAGACTTCAAACTAAAATCAATCAAAAGAGATCAAGAAGGGCATTAAATCCTCATCACAGGAAAGATCCACCAAGATCAAGTTCTAGTGCTTTCTGAACATTTACTCTCCCAATACAAGGGCACCCACATATGTAAAAGAAACATTACTAAAACTCAAACCACAGATAAAACCCTACACATTAATAGTGGGAGACCTTAACACCCCACTTTCACCACTGGACAGATCTCCCATATCAAAACCTAGCAGAGAAATAAAGGACTTAACTGATGTCATGACTCAAATGGACTTAATAGATATCTACAGAACATTCCATCCTAACAAAAAAGAATATACCTTCTTCTCAGCACCCCATGGAACTTTCTCTAAAATCGACCACATACTTGGCCACAAAGCAAACCTCAACAGATACAAAACAATTGGAATAACCTCCTGTGTTCTATCAGACCACCATGGTTTAAAGTTAGATTGCAACAACAACAACAACAAAAAAAAAACTACAGAAAACCTACAATTTCATGAAAACTGAATAATGCTCAACTGAATCACCAATGGGTTAAGGAAGAAATAAAGAAAGAAATTAAAGACATCAACGAAAATGAAGATACAACATACCCAAACATATGGGACACTATGAAAACAAGACATTTTATATAAGCACACTTTAAAAGCATGCTATTAATAAAAAGTGCTATGAGGAACCCAAGAGCAATCCTAAATACATGCAAGACCTTCAAAGCTGATGTTCTGAAAGAACCTAAAGACTTAAAAGAATGGAGGTTTTAAGGGTTTTTGGGATAAGTAGGTAATAAATAAGGTCAATTTTGATAAATTAATAATACTAATGCAATAGATATTGAATTAGAAAATGTGAATACCGTATATCACCCATTTCTGTGGAACTTAATAAGGTGGCCGTAAATGTTCTATTATTGAGCAAAGGATAATTTTTAAAGTGGAACAGGCAGGAATATCCAGAGATAATTGTAAAAGAGTAAAGTAGGGAAGCATGTCATATTAGAGAGAAGCATGACATATGAGATAAAAATAAAAAATACTTTGAGATGTGTCAGTAGTGGGTGTGATTGTTAGAGTTAATGCTGCAACAGATTGCAGCATCCAGAAGTTTGTAATTGTTGAAAAAAGGGGCTACAGTCTGGAAGGAGAAGGATGGATATGACAGCATGCCCTGAGAATACAGCAAGTGTTCTAGTTAGCTTTCTATTGTTGTGATAAAAGTCCAAAGAGACAATCTGGGAAAGTGAAGGGTTTATTCACCTCACAGTTTGCAGATCCTCATCAAGGGAAGCCAAGGCAAGATCTTAAGGGAGGGGCTTGAAACCACAGAGAATGCTGTTTACTGCTCTGCTCGGCTAGCTTTCTTCTGAGGCCCAGGGTCACCTGCCTAGGAATGGCAGTACATACAGAGGGCTGAATCATCCCCCATTGGTTAACAACAAGAAAATGCCAAAGAAGCATGCCTGCAAGCCAGTGTGATGGAGTCAAATCCTCAACTATGTGTCAAGTAGACAGCCAAGTTTAGCCATCACAGTAATCCAGAAGGAGAAAATATAAACCTCAGCTTACTGCAAAGAAAAATGACCTTCCATGAACAGGATTCTATGTCCATAGTGAAATTTCAAGTGTAGGAAGAATAATTTTAAAGGATTTATGTCAGAAATGAAATAATCAGTAAAACAATGAGTGACAATAAGCCCAAGCCAGAAAAGAAAAGTTGGTAAATTTGACTATTGAAGCCTCTTCTGGAGGCTACAGATGGACATGGGAAGGGGCTGTTGGTTGACGGCACCTTTGGCCATTCTTCCAATGTTTTGGTGGAGGAGTTCTTATCAGAAACCCTACCCTTTACTACAGAAGCTAGGTCCCAAATATAAGCCTGAATCATCAACTGCATGTCAGAGCTTAGGTTCTAGAGAAATGGAGGAGTCTATTCTGCTTGATGATTTGGGGAAGGTTCGATCCCATTTTCAGATCCATGGATGTTGAAAGCTTCTAAAGCAGCAACAGGCACATTGTCTATTGTAATTATTCTTGGTGACACACACTGCAGTGCCCATACTCATCATGCTAATGTCAGTGGTGAGCTCTGTAACATTATTTAAATCTGCAGTATGATTTGTTTCCTATTTCTGCTGTCTCCATTCCTGCCTCTTTGACCATCAGAGAAACTTCAAATCTTTTTTTTTTCTTTTTCAGAGCTGAGGAACAAACCCAGGGCCTTGCACTTGCTAGGCAAGTGCTCTACCACTGAGCTAAATCCCCAACCCCGAAACTTCAAATCTTTTTTGAAATTTTATTTTATAATTTAATTTTACATATCAGCCATGGATTCCCTTGTTCTCCCCACTCCAGCCTTCTCCCCAGCCCACCCCCCATTCCCATCTCCTATCTCCTCCAGGGCGAAGACTCCCCTGGGGATTGAGTTCAACCTGGAGCAAGCATCAACCAAGAAAGCATCAGCAAAGGTCAGTTTGGAAAAGTTGGGCAAGACAAATGTTGGGGAGAAATTTCTGTGAGGATTTCCTCTTCTAGGGAAGAAAGTCCATGGTCCCGAGAGACATACATTTATGAGACTGTGATTGCTCCAAACCACAGAGGAGGCACACAAAAAAATGTCTGCAGGGAACCATGACCTGGGTCTTCCAATTTAAACAGGGGTTTTTCCTTTCTGGGAATGCATGGAGTGAGCAAGATGTGTTCTGGAGGAGCAAATTTGAAATCTTCAAAAGGATGATGGGACCCACAAAGATTATTCCACATGGACTGTAAATTGTAAAGCCATTAAGCTGATTAACACCACCAAAATATTGACTTTGGACTACAAACTACTCAGGACAATTTTGAAATGGCTAGCTGAGATAATCCAGCCTGACAGACTACTTGAACAAGGACTTGAAACAAGCCCTGTACTTTCTCATTATGCAGCGACTGGACAATTGATACAGGACTTGACAATTAACCCAAAAATTTTCTTTTCAGGACCCCCTAAAGATGTCTTCACCCCCAGAAAGCAGGAAGTAATTTTAAGAAAACGACGCCCACATTCCAAAGAAGTGGGATGGGAGGTTTTTGGTCATTTAATGAGTTTTGGATATTGTCATTGTTTACAATGGTTGGTTACAAGTTGTTAATTGTTAATGGTCAGGGAAAAAGCTGAAGAAGGATATTAGATTCAGAGTTTTTGTTTGAAAAAGAAGAAGGAAAAAGAAAAAAAGGGAATATAGATATGAGATAGATCATCGAATCTACTCTGAGAAAAAAAGATAAAGAAATAATAGGATAAATGGGTAGATCATTGAATCTACACTAAATCAAAAAAGGGGAAGATATAAAAATGGCAAAAGGTAGATTTCTTTTTTTTTAAATTTATTTTACAACACCATTCAGTTCAACATAATAGCCACAGATTCCCCTGTTCTCCCCCTCTTGCCCCCTCCCCCTCCCCCCAGCCCACCCCCCCATTCCACCTCCTCCAGATCAAGATCTCCCCCGAGGACCGGGGTCGACCTGGTAGACTCAGTCCAGGCAGGTCCAGTCCCCCTCCCAGACCGAGCCAAGCGTCCCTGCATAGGTCCCAGGATTCAAACAGCCAACTCATGCAATGAGCCCAGGACCCGGCAACAACACACAGCTGCCTCCCAAACAGATCAAGCCAAATGACTGTCTCACCTATTCAGGGGGCCTGATCCAGTTGGGGGCCCCTCAGCCTTTGGTTCATAGATCCTGTGCTTCCATTCATTTGGTTATTTGTCCCTGTGCTTTATCCAACCTTGGCTTCAAGAATTCTCGCTCATATAAACCCTCTTCTTTCTCACTAATTAGACTCCCAGTGCTCCACCAGGGGCCCAGCCATGGACAAAAGGTAGATTTCTGAATCTATGATGAAAAGAAAAAGAGAATATGAATATGATAAGATAAAAAAGGAGATTATAGAATCTACTTTGAAAAAGGAACTAATATTTTTAAATAGGATAAGTAATGAATTTTTTTGTCTGAGTTTATCAAATGTTACTGGACTGGACATTCTTAATATATGGAGTTTTTGTCTGAATCTGTCAAATGTTAATGGACTAGACATTGTTAATTTAATCTTGACTGTGTATATTGTATGTACTTATTGGATATAATTTTTCTTGTATTAGTTATAAGCTTTTTTAATTTTAGAAAAAAAGGGGGAAATGTGGAGGTATTGTGTTCCCCAAAATATTGTGCATGCCAATAAACTTGTCTAGGGTCAGAGAATGGAATAGCCACAATATTAAACATAGAGGATAGGCAGTGGTAGCACACACCTTTAATTCTAGCATTCCAGAGGCAGAAATCCATCTGGATCTCTGTGTGCTCAAGGATAGAGCCAAGCATGATGACTCATGCCTTTAATCCCAGAAAATGAGCCTTTAATCCCAGGAAGTGATGGCAGAAAGCAGAACTGTATATAAGGCATGAAAACCAGGAACTAGAAGCATTTGGCTGCTTAAGTTTTAGGCTTTTGAGCAGCAGTTCAGCTGAGATCCATTTGGATGAGGACACAGAGGCTTCCAGTCTGAAGGAAACAGGATCAGCTGAGGAACTGGCAAGGTGAGGTAGCTGTGGCTTGTTCTGCTTCTCTGATCTTCCAGTGTTCACCCCAATACCTGGCTCCAGGTTTGATTTTATTAATAAGAACTTTGAAGATTCCTGCTACACACACCTTTTATTCAAATCTTTAATCCAGATGTAATTTGGACAATTCCTTTTGTTTGAAGGACTTGGAAGAATGAAGCTCTTACTCTTTCTTTGCCTGCTCTTGCCTTGTTAGCACAACCATTCCTTGACTGGCCTTGTTAGCACATCCATTCCTTGACTAGCATTAAAGCCTACTTCTTTAAGATTCCAGCATATACTGCAGACCAGCTGAGACATCCAGTGTTGTGGAGTGAGCATCTACTGGATTCTTGGACTTTCCATTCACAGCCAGATATTGTTGGATTAGATAGAGCACTGCCTGTAAGCCATTCTAACAAATACCCTTTCCATAAAGAATCATTATATTACTTCTGGAGAATGCTGGCTAAGACACCAGGTATGTAGAGAGGACATTCTAGAGCAGTTAGGGTCTCATAACAGTCCCAGCTCACTTACAAATTCCTAATAGTCACCTTCACTTACTTAACCTTAGTCTTCCTCAGGTGCTTGATCACGTCAGAGAACTCAACCCTCCTCCTCAATGATCATGACCAAATTCCTTGGCATGCTTTATTTTTCATATTATTGGGTATGGATGTGAGGAGGATAAGTGCCAATTTTAGGCAGGGTTTGTAAACTGAGACTTCAATTCCCCATGGGTGAATTACTGAAAAAATTCTTATGAAGCAGAGAGAAATCTCTAGCTTTGGAAGGAGGAGGTGCTGAATGACTTCCCCTGTGTCACAAGAGAGACTCCTGAAAAGGAAACCACAGCTTCTGGTCAGTTCATGGAGAACTAATTAGCAAGGAGGCAAAGGCTGTGCCCCATGACATCAGCAGACCCTTTGTTGGACATTCTGTTGTATCCTGGACAGCTCTTGGAATCCCAGTGATGTCACTAGTGTTGTAGCAACACTGACTGCCTTGAGGTCATTTGTTCAGTGACCACAAGCTTGGCCTCTAGACATGCTTTCCAGACTCAGAGGTCTGCTTGGCAGAGGGAATGGACAGCATGGAGAGACCAGAGTGAGGCAGAAGGAAGCTGGTCCTGGGTCTCCCTGTAAAACATGGAGAAAATGGTCCTGAGGAAGAGGCAGTGAGTTTTGGGAAGTGGCTGGGGAGGTTCTGGATGTGGTGGGCTTCAGCTTTCCACAGCGAGGGCTGAAGAACTGGGAACTTCTTGGAAGGAGGCACAGAGGAATTAATGAGATTTCTGTACCATGACTGTGTTTCACAGCCACGGGAGTCCTTTAGATATGTGCCAGTGATAACAGGGAAAGGAGAGTACCCTGGAAAACCCTGAGGTTCTCATACTTGACATCACTGTCACTAGGATGGCAGGAGCCCCCAAGTGTTGCTGTCTTCCAATGACCCCTGAGGTTTCTGAATTTCCAGCTTTTGATGGCACACAGGTCTCCAGTTCAGCCTGAGAGCTGTTAGATTCAGTGGACCTGGACTGAGACTGTCCCCTTCCTGCCAGCTCTGGGTGTCCTGAACTGTTAATGAGGATGACTTTGTGAATCTGTTGACTATGTTTTGCCCCTGCATGGCTTTTATATTAACATGAACTCTGAAGCACAGAGCAAGGGACTTGGGCTTCCCTATACTACCAAAGTGATTATAACAGTAGCAATTACCTCCAGGCTTCTGAAAGTACATGGCTGAGGGCTCTGCAGCCAAAGTGCATCCTCTACAGCTGTAAGTCTTAAGAGGTTGTCCACTGGGTCCTCTTGTGCAGGGAGACAGAGGAAACCAGCTGACTTCTGAGACAGCCACCTCCCTATAGAGAGATGGGAAACTGACACCCACAGAGAAGGAGACTCAAGTCTGAGCTTTCAGAACCTGCCTGGGCAAAGTCTCATCTGTCAGTCACTTTCTGTGCATTCTTCAGTGTGTAAGGATTAACTGATAAGAGGTAGTGTGTAGGGCAGGTGCTATGCTTTGACTTCTAGAATTGGGTATTACTGAGATAACTCACCTTGTCTAGCATGACTTGTCAGTGTGATATGACATCTGAAAAGACAGTTTCCCTCACGTCACTCATTTGTTTTGGGATCCACCAAGTATGCTTCTGAAGCCACAGTCCAGACTTCTGGTGAATTTTCAATCCAGAACAAACAGGGTGTTAGTTCTTCATTTCAGGATTGTCAGTAAATTGAAAAGTATGAAGTGGGGCTCTGGGAATGGTCTATGATAAAGGAGACCTAATAATCCGTCCTCTTGTGTCCTTTGCCTGCCTCTCTCATGCTCTGATGGATGTTGTAATTTAAGCTGGCTGTGTCACCTTTCCTTAGGGCATGTGCACTGTCACAGGAGGCTCCAATCAAAGCATTTGGCTCTTGTGTAGCTCTGGGGTAGCACCACAGCAGTGACACACTGCATACTATCCCCATGACTATGACATATTTGATTTTCTATAAATGCCTTTGCATATCTGTGTGTAGCTTCTCAGTAGCCATTCACCTTTCCTCAAACTCCAGTGCAGGAATGGAGCCTTACACTTGTGCAAGTCTTTGCTCTTGTGTCTGAGGTCTCCCCTGGGGAACTCTGGTTCTTAGTATCCCCAGCTAGACATGTCACTAGGTGATGACACTTTTGGTATTTTATGAGGGCTAGAATGTACTCTGATGATGATTTGGGATAATTTTCCTCATTGACTATGGGACTTATCTTTTTTCTGACAGGGCACCCACAATCTCCTCCCACACCCACATACTGTAACAGCCTTGGGGATTCTCCACAATGTGCTTGTTTACATCAGGGGACTGATCTTTCCTCCCCTCCATCCTGACCTAATACCCTAGCAACCTTTATTTCTTATGTTATTAATTAGAAATCTGAGGAAGTGATGAGCCATTTTGCCAGATGTATTTGGAATAGAGACTTCAAATTCCCATACTTGAAGTAGTAAAAATATTCTAATGAATCAGAGAGAGATCATTGGATTTGAAATGACAATGTACTGAAGTTCTTCCCTTGTGTTTCTGGAAAGGCTCCTGAGAAGGGCAAAATGGCTTTTTGTGCATTGCAGAGGAGCTAGTTAGTAGGTAGGTGAGGGCTGTGGAGGTGACCCTAGTAGTCCTTTCTCTGAAATTCTATCTTGTCCTGTAGAGCCCTTGATATTCTCTGTGATGTTACCAGCATTGTGGCAACACCACATGCCTGTGGGGTATTTGTTCAGTGCCCATAGACATGTTGGCAAGACTGAGTTGGCTGCTTGGGAGAGAGAATAGAGAACATGGAGTGACCAGAGGAAGCCAGAAGGAAGCTGGCCTTTGGTCTTTGTATAAAGCCTGAAGAAATAAATGGTTTTGGAGAAGGCACAATGAGTCCTGAGCAGGGGATTGGGAGCTTCATGGAAGAGGTGAACTTGAGCTGTCCTTCCAGGATGGGGCTCATTTTCTGGGAGCTTCTGGGAAACAATGGGCTTCTTAAGAGCAGACCTAGATTCAAGAGTCTCTGATGGTGAGTTTAGGAGAGCCATGAATTATTCAGGCTGCAGCTGCTTTTCTGGGAACTCATTCATTTCATTCAGACTGGCAAAGAAGGACAGGAGGAACAGATGGACTAATGAACTGTTCCTCAATGAGTAGCGTATTGCTTCACTTCATCCTAGAGTATTCCTACAGTTTCCATGGGAATCTGATGCCAATAATGAATGGAAACACATGAACTATGAACCAAAGGCTGAGGGGTCCCCAGCTGGATCAGGCCCTCTGAATAGGTGTGACAGTTGATTGGCTTGATCAGTTTGGGAGGCAACTAGGCAGTGTGACCAAGTCCTGTGCTCATTGCATGAATTGGCTGTTTGAAACCTGGTGCTTATGCAGGGACACTTGGCTCAGTCTGGGAGGAAGGGACTGGACATGCCTGGACTGAGTCTACCAGGTTGATCGAAGTCCTCGGGGGAAGATTTGCCCTGGAGGAGGTGGGAATGGGGGTTGGACTGGGGGTAAGGGGAGGGAGTGGGGGGGGGAGAATAGGTGAACCCGTGGCTGATATGTAGAACTGAATGGTATTGTAAAATAAAATAAATAAAATTTAAAAAAAAGAAGGGAGGGAAAATCCCCTCGCTATGCACCAAAATCTCAGACATTCAGATGCTTTGGTCCTGGGCAAGTGTGATCAGGCCTTGGTGCTACCAAGTTCTAGGGACAACAGGACTTAGCTGCATCACATCAGATATGAGCTAACACTGTCCTCCAAATCTACATGGCTTGGCTAGCTTATACCTTCCAGGGTCAGGAGACTGCAGTAGGGAGGGAGACACATGCCTAGCCATGGTGCTTGATACTGTAGAGGGGACATTTGGAGTGGCTATTGGCTGCCAGCAGCTTTGACCATCCTTGCGGTGTTGTGGTGGAAAAGTTCCCATCAGAGGCCCTGCCCCTTACTACAGAGGCTAGGTCCCAATACAAGCCTGAGTCAGTCATCTGCATCCCAGATGCTTATGTTCTAAAGAAATGGAGGAGTCCATTCTGCTTGATGGTTTGGAGAAGGCTCCATCCCATTTTCAGAATTATACATGTTGCAAGTTTCTGAAGCAGCACCAGGCACATTGTCCAATGCCAGTATTCTTGGTGACACACACTGCAGTGCCCATGCTCATCATGGTGGTGTCAATGGTGTCATCTCTGGAGTAGGATTTGCATCCTGGTGCTATTGCCTGAAATCCCACTTGTATGACCCTAGAGAAATTTCAAATCTAAATGAATCTTTTTTGCTTTGAAAGCAATAGGATGCATCTAGCTGTTGATGACAATGAAGACCACACAGAACTCATTTTAGTCCTTCCTGTTTTAGGAAGGAGACTTTTTTTTTCCCATCACAGGATGTATGGAGTAAGCAATACATGGTCTGGAGGAGTTCAAGTCAAAATTCACATGACCCGAGACACCCTCCTCTTTCTGACAGGTCCAATGTGCTGTCATTTTAGGGCTTTCTCCTTTTCTTTAAAGAGCACCCATTTTTTTTTTTTTTTTTTTTTTTTTTTTTTTTTTTTTTTTTTTTTTTTTTTTTTACCTATGGACACTTTTTTTTAACCACAGTTACTATCAAACAAAACATAATTATTTGAATTTCAGATCTTCAATTATAGAGAAAGACCAGATTCTTAAAGTATTGGGTTTCTAGCTGTTCTCCTCTTACTCAAGAAACCACAGACTGGTATATCATCCTATTTTAGCCATGCATGGTCATAACACAGCCACTGAGAGTCATCATGACCATGAGATCTACAGCTGATTCCCATGTACCTGTTGATTATTGCCACTCCTTCCTTTCAATCTCTGATGAAGCCATTTGCTCAAGAATGTTAATAGATAGGATTAAGACTTTGATGTCTATTTTTAGTTGTTAACATGATGGTATCTGGGAGTAATATAACCCAAAAATAGAGGGAACAACTGTGGTCTATTTCTGCTTAATTTAATGTAGGAAGGACTACTTTTTGTGGAACATTGAGGAATGCAGTCACACCTTTAATACAGATCTTTAATCCAGATGTAATCTGAACCACTCCTTCTGCTGGAAGCCTATAGAAGGACATGGAAAAGGAAGCTTTTCCTCTTTCTCTGCTTGCTCTCACCTTGTTAGCACATCCATTTGTCACTGACATTAGAGCCTACTTCTTTAACATTACAGCATAATATCGCAGACAGCTGAGACATCCAGTCTTATGGACTGAGAAACTACTGGATTCTTGGATTTCCATTCATAGCCAGCCATTGTTGGATTAGCTAGAGCACAGGCTGTAAGCCATTTTAACAAATCACCTTTCAATATAGAGATTCATCTTATAACTTCTGTTACCCTAGAAGCCTGATAATACACCAGATACGTAGAGAGGACATTCTAGAACACTTTGGGTCTCATAACAGTCTCAGCTTACTTACAAATTCTCAATGGCCATCTTCCCTTAACCTTAGCATTTCTCAGGTACTTTCTCACTTCAGAGAACTCAACGCTCCTCCTCCTCCACATCATCCTGATCTAATTCCTTGGCATGCTTTATTCCTCATATTATTGAGTATGGATGTTAAGGAGAAAAAGTGCCGTTCTTTGGCAGTGCTTATAAAGTGAGTGTTCAACTCTCCATGGGTAAAGTAGTGAAAAGATTCTAATGCAGCAGAGAAAAATTCCCAGCTTTAGAAGGAGGAGGTACTGAATGGCTTCACCTGTGTCACAGGAGAGACTCCTGGAAAAGAAATCTCAGCTTCTGGTCAGTTCAGGGAGAATTTATTAGCAAGGAGGCAAAGGCTGTTCCATGGGACATCAGGAGTCCCTTCTCTGGCAATTCTATTGTATCCTGGAGAGCAGAGCTCTTGGAATCCCCTGTGATGTCAATAGTGTTGTAGCAACACCAAGTGCCTTTAGGATATTCGTTCAATGCCTATACAGTTTGCCTATAGACATGTTGTCAAGACTTAGGCATCTACTTGGGAGAGAGAATGGATTTCATGGAGATACCAGAGCAGGCCAGGAGGAAGCTAACTCTAGATCTCACTGGAAAGAATGGAGAAATCAATGGTCGTGGCGAAGATGCAGTGAGTTCAGGGAATGGTCTAGGGAGCTTTCTGGATGTGATGGGCTTGAGCCTTCCAGGGCCAGTCAGGCACTGGGAGCTTCAGAGAAGCAACAGGCCTATTCTGCTTCTCTGGATTCCTGAAGAGCAGACCCAGATCAAGGGTTCATGATGGTTAATATGACATAGTCAGGAATTGACAAGGATGTAGCCTTTGTGCTGGGGACCCTCTGCTCTCACTCTGAGTGGGGAGGAGACACAGAGGATTTTTTAGATTTCAATACCATCATTGCACTTCACCCCCACTGCAGTCCTTAGGTTGTGTGCCAGCAATAACAGGTACAGGATTGTGCCATGGCAAAGCCTGAGCTTATCTTACTTTATATCATAGACACTAGCAGGGATGAGGCATCAAGTGCTGCTTTCTCTCAGTGACACCCTAAGATTATGACTTCCCAGCTGTAGGTGGCACACAGGTCTCCAGTTCAGTCTGAGAACTGTTAGATTCCTTGGACCTGGACTGAGACTGTCCCCTTCCTGCTAGCTCTAGGTGTCCTGGGCTATTAGTGAGGATGGCATTGTGAATCTGTTGACTATGTTCCACCACTGTATGGCTTCCTGATTAACATGAGACTCTGAAACATCATGCAAGTGATTTGGGCATCCCTAAACTACCTGAGTGCTTGTGAGAGTAGCAATTATCTCCAGGATTATGTCCAGGAAAGGACATGGCCGAGGGCTCTGAAGCTTGTGCATCTTCTGTAGCTGTGAATAAGCCTTAGGAGACTGTCCTCTAGGTCACTCTGTGCAAGGAGACAGGGGAAGCCAGGTATCTTCTGAGACACCCACCTCCCTATAGAAAGACTGGAGAACTGACATCCACGGAGGGAGAGACTCAAGTCTAGTCTTTCAGAACCAGCCAGGGCAAAGTCTCATCTGACAGTCACTTCCCAATCATCATTTAGTGTGTCAGGATTGACTGAGATGAGGTAGTGTGTAGGGTAGGTGTTGTTCATTGATTTCTAGATTTGGGCATTACTGAGATACCTAACCTTGTCTAACATGGTTGTCAGTGCGCTATAACATCTGAATGGACATAGTTTACCCTACATCACTCATTTATTCTGGGGTTCACCACGTACATTTCTAAAGCCACAGTTCAGACTTCCAGTGAATTTTCAATCCAGGCTGAACATGGTGCTAGCTCCTCATTTCAGGACTGTCATGAAATTGAAAAGTGTGAAGTGGGGCTCTGAGAAAGGTCTGGGGCAATGGACCCGAATTATCTCTCATTCTGTGCCCTTTGCCTGCCCTCTCTCATGCTCTGGTGGATGTTGTAATTTGAGCTGGCTGTGCCCCTTTCCTAAGGGCATGCACATTGTCACAGGAGGATCCAGATGACAGAATTTGGCTTTTGTGTAACTCTAGGTGAAGCACCTCAGCAGTGACATACTACATACTCTCCCATTATTATCATAAATTTGATTTTTGTGTTTGGGGATTTAGCTCAGTGGTAGAGCACTTGCAAGTGCAAGGCCCTGGGTTCGGTCCTCAGCTCTGAAAAAAAAGGCAAAAAAATATTAAATTTGATTTTCTGAAAATGCCTTTGCATATCTGTGTGTGGCCTCTCACTAGCCATTCATCTTTTTTCAAACTTGAATGCAGGAATGGCCCATCATTTGCTCTTGTGTTGAGGGCTCCCAAGGGGAACTCTGGTTCTTAGCATCTCCAGCATGAAATGCCATTAGTTTACAACACAGTTGGTATCTTATGATAGCTGGAATGAATTCTGCTGAAGTTCAGGAATTTTCATCAACTACAGGACTTATCTTGTTCTGACAACACACTGAGTATCTCCCACCACACTAACAGCTTTGTGGATCCTCCACAATGTGCTTGTTGTCCTCAGGGGACTGAATTTTCCTCCCTACCATCCTTACTTATTTACCTAGAACCCTTTTTTTTTTCCTTATGTTATTGACTAGAGGTTTCACGAGTTGGATGAGCCATTTCCTGGGATATGTTTGGAAGAGAGTCTTCAACTTCCTATACATAAACTAGTGAATATATTCTAATGAAGCAGAGAGAGATCCCTGGGTTTGTAATGAGGAGGTGATAAAGGTCTTGTCTTGGGTTTTTTGAAGTCTCCTGGGAAGGGCAGTATGGCTTCCAGTGAATTGCAGATGATGAAGTTTGTAGGTAGGTGAGGGATACTGCTGATAAACCCAATAGTACCTTCTCATGACGAGCTATTGTATTCTGGGGAGTCCTTGGCCTTCTCTTGATGTCACCATTGTTGTGGGAACACCAGGTGACTGTGGGGTATTCTTCCACTGCCCATAGACATGTCAGCAAGACTGAGAAGGTTGCTTGGGAGGGAGAATGGAGAACAAGGGAAGACCAGAGAGAGGCAGAAGGAAGCTGGGCTTCAGTCTCAGTGTAAAACATGGAGTAAAAAATTGTTCTGGGGAGGGCACTGTGAGTCCTGAGCAGGGGTGAGGAGCTTTCTGGAGGAGGTGGAGCTTGAGCTGGGCCTTCCAGGATTGGGGCTCAGCATCTGTGAATTTCTGGGAAGCAATGGACTTACCCTGCTTCCCTGGGTTCCCTAAGAGCAGACCCAGTGTAAACGATTTCTGATGGTTAGTTTGAGAGAGCCATGGATTTTCAAGCCTGCAGCGGCTTTTCTGGGGCATCCTTAATCTCATTCTGAGTGGAAAGGAAGGGCCAGCAGGATCAAAGTGGTGACTAATTAGGTGTCCTTCTCTAGGTAGGGTGTTGCTGCACTTCATCCTAGTGGATTCTATCAGTTTCCATGGGATTCTGATGCCAATAAGAAGGGCAAGGGAAACTCCCCTGGCCAAGCACCAAACTTTCAGTCATTCAGATACTTTGGTCCTGGATACATGTGATGAAGACTTTGTACTGCTAAGCTCTAGGGACAATAGGATTTGCCTACACCACATCATATATGAGCTGACACTGTCCTCCAAATCTATATGGCTGGGCTATCTTATGTCTTTCAGGGCCAGGGAACTGCATTAGAGAGAAAGGCACATGCCTATCCATCGTGGTTGAGGACAGATACTTAGCTCATGGGTACCAATTTGAGGATAGCTGGCCTACTCTTTGGGGCCCTCAGTGGGTCCCTGACATTTCCTCTTCCTCGGACTTCCTCTTGGGACTTGCATGGATTCTCCTGGCCCTATGCCATTCAAGTATACAAGTTCACTTTGCTTTGTCTTCCTGCAGGGACTACCAGGAAGACACCAACCCAAGCCTCCACCTCCACTGACCAGGAGAAGCAGATGACAAAGTTGGAGAAACACACACTTCAGCTACAGAGTATAACATACAAGCAGGTTGAACTGCATGGAATCCTGGGCAGTTATATAGACAAGGATTTGCAGAACAGGTAGTCATTATGTGCAGTTCTCTGCTGACCATCTTGACACCACAGTGTCTACCTAAGCTTTCCTGAGGAATAGGAGGCTGAAGCTCCATGGTGTCCTGGTGCTTAAACAAATTTTCCTGAGTGCACAGAATTTGGAACCTCGGTAGGTGTGAGATTGGGACACAGGCTATTCTTATTCATTCAAATGATAAGCAGAGCCTATGGCCTGTATCATAATTTTGGGATAGGGACAGTAGTGTGTGACCTCTCAACATGCATTTCAAGAGGCCTTGGCAGGTGTTGGCTTGTGGGAGATGCTAGGTCCTGTGAGTTTGTGGTGAGTCTTTGTACTTGATCAGCGGATGATTGTGTGCTGAAAACTCCTGGAGGGGCCTGGTCCCATACATCCATCTCAGTTTGTGGCTGGAAGGCCTGGTGCTTATCATTGCTTCTCTTTTGTCCTCCTCCTTATACTCTGAGGCTGTTCCAACTCTTTGCATTTCATGGGCATCCTGACTATATGTGGAATGTTTGTGCATGTGGGAATTAAAGGCCTAAATCTATTCTTGGCTCCTCCTTATACTCTGAGACAGTGCAAACTCTCTGTATTTCATGTGAATCCTGATTTTTATGTGGTGTGTGTGTGTGTGTGTGTGTGTGTGTGTGTGTGTGTGTGTGTGTGTGTGTTAGAGGGCAGGAGGGTGTGTGTGTTTGTTAGAGGGCAGGAGGGTGTATGTGTATACTCCTGGGTTTCTAGGGTCTGTGGCAGGGCCTGAGGATTTGCCATTTTCACATTTTCCAGGGGATGCCAGTGATGACGCCAGAGAGCTTCACTTTGAGAAGCTCACATCTTGGCAACTCTTCTTACTTTGGTGGAACATTGGAATCCCCTGTGAAGTTTATAAAGCCTTCCTGAAGTTGGGAGGAGTCCCAACTTCAGGAACTTGGGAAAGACTGATTCTGCCATCTTTCTCTTTGACTCAAAGTGAGGGCTCTGGTTCTTGCCTGTCTGCCTCTTAGCAAGCAGCCTGACATGTGGTCCTTGGCCTTGTGCCTCTTGGACTCAGTTTTGCTAAGTATGAAAAGACACTGTTCCCCTCCAAGCAATGTCCTGCCAGCTTCAGGAGCCCCTTGATAAAAAACAAATGGTTTGCACCATGAAGGGAGTGTCAGGTATCCTAGTACTTCTGGGGCTCTGACCAGGGCTTCCCAGAGCTGGTTTCCATAGTAGCCATAGACAGAATTGATTCTGGTTGGGGCATCTTCCCTCATGCTGAGAGTGTTTGCCCTCTACCTGCTGATGCTTTCCCAATATCATGAACAGGTAAGCACAGATGTGGGCTGTACCCTGTTCTCAGAGGCACAGGATCCCTTTTGGCATCAGGGTTTTCAGAAGTATTTTGAATCTTTCTGGAATTTGGTTACTCTCTGGATTTGGCTTGCATCTGAGTGATGCTGCTTGGCTACTGAGAACTCCATTCTTGGGCTTTCTGGGGGTCTGGGACTTTTCAGCGCTGGTGGTACTTGGGGGTAGGAATGGCAAAGGAGGCTGACTGGGTCTCACCATGTTTTGGTGTTTGTTCAGTTACCTCCACGGCCAGGTCCTCCGAGATTTGACTGAGCTGAAGGAAAATATACATGTTTTAAGACTGAAGAACAGACTGCTGTGGGAAGAGCAGATTGAAATCCAAGAGTCCTGTGAGGAGCTGAAGAGGCTCTTGAAGGAGGCTCATGAGGTCATCTGTGACCCTTCTGCTGAGCAGCAGCAGGTAAGCTGAGGCAGCAGGGGCAGGTGCCCACCTGTCCAACCATAAACATAGAGACACTCATATACCATCCACACTCATCCAGTCTCCCACCTATATACTATCCAACTGTTGATTTCGGTGATCATTCCCGAGTCTTTCTGGAGAGTTAGCCTCTTGCAAGAATCTGGATAATTGGCAAGCAAACCCTCCTGCTCTGCTAGAAGCTGCAGTACATTCACAGAGATGGGTCAGTCACATATCACACACCTACATGTCATTATGATCAGAGGGCTGCTATGCAGGGAGCTCCTTAGGGAACAGCACAAAGCTTTCATTGATGATATCAGTGGCCTGTGGCTCATTTGCTTTGCAGGGGACATGTGAGATCATAGGTAGGAAGCAGCCTGCAAGGACTAGAGCTCATTGCCAGTGCCAAGTGAGTGGTTCTCATTGTCAATGTCTTGTGTGGCATGTGGTCTTCTCCTTAATTCCTGCATCCCAATGTGTTCTCTTCCTTTTGCCAAGCTCTTGGTTCATAGTGACAGATGCCTGAGTACCACCTTGTCAGTCCTTTTTCTAGGCATGGTGCTGGACAGTTCTCCCATCTTGGAGCTTCCAGTCTGGAGCTGACTGGATGACCATAGATGTGGGAGGCCTTTGACAGGCTGAGGGTTGGGGTGACAGATTTGAAGCTTCAAGAAAACATTTTCTCCTATCAACTCAACATAGCATGAAGAACTTGTGTGCTCTCTTAGGAATTTTTAGTCTCCAAAGGATACACACAACACTGGATAGCAGTGTTGTAGGTCTCAGTTGAAACACCTGATGTGCATATTTTAAATTCAACTGTTCCTACAGCATGATGTCCTTGCCATTGTTTTCTGCTCACTTCCTATTTCTGTGGTCTGTGTGTTATCTATGCAGGCCTGTGTAAATGTGTACATTGGTTTGTAGGTTCCGAGGCTACATAATGAAATCCCATGTTGTCATCTGTTGCTCACTCCCTTATTCCCTTAGAGCCCAGGTTTTCATTGAACCTAAATTTTCTGTTCGGGCTAATGTGGCTCCCAGCTCTCTTTAGATCTCCTGTCCTCCAAGGTAGACCTTCTGTCTTGTTTTGTCTTATCCAATGTTACAAGTTTAAATATACCCAGAAAGAGGAAGGATATATTTGCGTTCTCTTTTGTTTATTTACTTTTATTGTTTTGATACCAATGTGTTTTCTAATAGATAACAAAATCAAACAATACAGCTGTTTTTTTTTTCATTTGTATTTTTTTTGTGATATATATTTTTTATTTTACAGTATCATTCAGTTCTACATATCAGCCATGGGTTCCCCTATTCTCCCCCCTCCCACGCCCTCCCCTTACCCCCAGCCCACCCTCCATTCCCACCTCCTCCAGGACAAGTCCTCCCCCGAGGACTGTGATCAACTTGGTAGACTCAGTCCAGGCATGTCCAGTCCCTTCCTCCCAGACTGAGCCAAGTGTCCCTGCATAAGTTCCAGGTTTCAGACAGCCAACTCATGCAATGAGCACAGGACTTGGTCCCACTGCCTAGTTGCCTCCCAAACTGATCAAGCCAATCAACTGTCTCACCTATTCAGAGGGCCTGATCCAGCTGGGAGCCCCTCAGCCTTTGGTTCATAGTTCATGTGTTTCCATTCATTTGGCTATTTTTTTTCAATAATTGAGTAAAACTGAAATTTATTATATGCCACAGTCGTCCTAGGGACCTCCATGCTATATATATAGCCTCTATGGTTCTATGGGTTGTGGTCTGATTGTTCTTTATTTTATATCTAGAATCCACCAATGAGTGAGTACATACCATAACTGTCTTTCTGGGTTTGGGTTACCTCACTCAGGATGATTTTTTCTAGTTCCATCCATTTGCCTGCAAATTTCATGCTTTCATTGTTTTTCTCTGCTCAGTAGTACTCCATTGTGTATATGTACCACATTTTTTTCATCCATTCTTCCGTTGATGGGCATCTAGGTTGTTTCCAGGTTCTGGCTATTACAAATAGTGCTGCTATGAACATAGCTGAGCATGTATCTTTATGGTATAAATCAGCATTCCTTGGGTAGATGCCCAAGAGTGGGATGGCTGTGTCTTGAGGTAGTTCGATTCCTAATTTTCTGAGAAACCGCCATACTGATTTCCACAGTGGTTGTACAAGTTTACATTCCCACCAACAGTGGAGGAGTGTTCCCTTTGCTCCACATCCTCTCCAACATTGGTTGTCATTGGTGTTTTTGATCGTAGCCATTCTAACAGGTGTAAGGTGGTATCTCAGAGTCGTTTTGATTTGCATTTCTCTGATGATTAAGGATGTTGAGCATTTCTTTAAATGTCTTTCAGCCATTTGTAGTTCTTGTTTTGTGAATTCTCTGTTTAGCTCTTTAGCCCATTTTTTAATTGGACTGTTCAGTGCTTTGATGTCTAGTTTCTTGAGTTCTTTATATATTGTGGAGATCAATCCTCTGTCAGATGTGGGGTTGGTGAAGATCTTTTCCCAATCTGTTGGCTGTCTTTTTGTCTTATTGACTGTGTCTTTTGCCCTGCAAAAGCTTCTCAGTTTCGAGAGGTCCCATTTATTAATGGTTGTGCTCAGGGTCTGTGCTGTCGGTGTTTTATTTAGGAAATGGTCTCCGGTGCCAATGCGTTCAAGAGTGCTTCCTATTTTGTTTTCTATTAAGTTTAGTGTAACTGGATTTATGTTTAGGTCTTTGATCCACTTGGACTTGAGTTTTATGCATGGTGACAGATATGGATCTATTTGTAATCTTTTACATATTGACATCCAGTTATGCCAGCACCATTTGTTGAAGATACTTTCTTTTTTCCATTGTATAGTTTTGGCTCCTTTGTCAAAAACCAGGTGTTCATATGTGCATGGATTAATGTCAGGGTCTTCAATTCGATTCCATTGGTCCGTATGTTGGTTTTTATACCAGTACCAAGCTGTTTTTATTACTATAGCTCTATAGTAGAGTTTGAGGTCCGGGATGGTGATGCCTCCAAGGATTGCTTTATCGTATAAGATTCTTTTAGCTATCCTGGGTCTTTTGTTTTTCCATATAAAGTTGAGTATTTTTCTTTCCAAGTCTGTGAAGAATTGTGCTGGGATTTTGATGGGGATTGCATTGAATCTGTAGATTGCTTTTGGTAAGATTGCCATTTTTACTATGTTAATCCTACCTATCCATGAGCATGGGAGATCCTTCCATTTTCTGATATCTTCTTCAATTTCTTTCTTTAGGGATTTAAAGTTCTTATCAAAAAGGTCTTTCACTTGTTTAGTTAGTGTTATCCCAAGGTATTTTATATTATTTGTGGCTATTGTAAAGGGTGATGTTTCTCTGACTTCTTTCTCAGCCCTTTTATCATTTGTGTATAGGAGGGCTACTGATTTTTTTGAGTTGATCTTGTATCCTGCCACTTTACTGAAGGAGTTTATCAGCTGTAGGAGTTCCCTGGTAGAGTTTTTGGGGTCACTTATGTATACTATCATATCATCTGCAAATAGTGAAAGTTTGACTTCTTCCTTGCCAATTTGTATCCCTTTGATCTCCTTTTGTTGTCTTATTGCTCTAGCTAGAACTTCTAGTACTATATTGAATAAATATGGGGAGAGTGGACAGCCTTGTCTTGTTCCTGAATTTAGTGGTATCGCTTTGAGTTTCTCTCCATTTAATTTGATGTTTGCTGTTGGCTTGCTATAAATTGCTTTTATTATGTTTAGAAATGTTCCTTGTATTCCTATTCTTTCTAAGACCTTTATCATGAAGGGGTGTTGGATTTTGTCAAAGGCTTTTTCAGCATCTAAGGAGATGATCATGTGGTTTTTTTCTTTCAGTTTGTTTATATGGTGTATTACATTGACTGATTTCCGTATGTTGAACCATCCTTGCATCCCTGGGATGAATCCTACTTGGTCGTGATGGATGATTGTTTTGATGTATTCTTGGATTCGGTTTGCCAATATTTTGTTGAGTATTTTTGCATCAATGTTCATGAGGGAGATTGGTCTGTAGTTCTCTTTCTTTGTTGCATCTTTGTGTGGTTTGGGTATCAGGGTAATTGTAGCCTCATACAAAGAGTTTGGTAGTGTTCCTTCTGTTACTATTGTGTGGAACACTTTGAAGAGTATTGGTAGTAGTTCTTCTTTGAAAGTCTGGTAGAATTCTGCACTGAAACCATCTGGTCCTGGGCTTTTTTTGGTTGGGAGACTTTTGATGACTGTTTCTATTTCTTTAGGGCTTATTGGTCTATTTAAATGGTTTATCTGGTCTTGATTTATTTTTGGTATGTGGTATTTATCCAGAAAATTGTCCATTTCTTCCTGGTTTTCCATTTTTGTGGAGTACAGGTTTTTGAAGTATGATCTGATGATTCTCTGGATTTCCTCATTGTCTGTTGTTATGTCTCCCTTTTCATTTCTGATTTTGTGAATTTGAGTGCTCTCTCTTTGCCTTTTGGTTAATTTGGCTAGTGGTTTGTCTATCTTGTTGATTTTTTCAAAGAACCAACTCTTTGTTTCATTGATTTTTGGTATTGTTCTCTTGTTTTCTATTTCGTTGATTTCAGCCCTCAATTTGATTATTTCCTGGCGTCTATTTCTCCTGGGTGAGTTTGTTTCTTTTTGTTCTAGAGCTTTCAGTTGTGCTGTTAATTCATTGGTATGGGATTGCTCCATCTTCTTTATGTGTGCATTTAGAGCTATGAATTTTCCTCTTAGCACTGCTTTCATAGTGTCCCATAAGTTTGGGTATGTTGTACTTTCATTTTCATTGAATTCTAGGAACTCTTTAATTTCTGTTTTTATTTCTTCCTTGACCCATTGATGTTTCAGGTGGGCAGTATTCAGTTTCCATGAGTTTGTGGGTTTTCTATAATTTTTGTTGTTATTGAGTTCTAACTTTAAGGCATGGTGGTCTGATAAGATACAGGAGGTTATTCCAATTTTTTTGTATCTGTTGAGATTTGTTTTGTGTCCAAGCATGTGGTCAATTTTTGAGAAGGTTCCATGGGATGCTGAGAAGAAGGTATATTCTTTTGTGTTAGGATGGAATATTCTGTAGATATCTATTAGGTCCATTTGAGTCATAACATCTGTTAGGTCCTTTATTTCTTTGTTGAGTTTCAGTCTGGTAGATCTATCTTTTGGTGAGAGTGGTGTGTTAAAATCTCCCACTACTAATGTGTGGGGTTTGATGTGCGTTTTAAACTTTAGTAGTGTTTCTTTTATGAATGTGGGTGCTTTTGTATTTGGAGCATAAATGTTTAGAATCGAGACTTCATCTTGGTGGATTTTTCCCGTGATGAATATGTAATGTCCATCTTGGTCTCTTTTGATTGATTTTAGTTTGAAGTCTATTTTATTAGATATTAGGATAGCTACACCAGCTTGTTTCTTAGGTCCATTTGCTTGGAAAACCTTTTCCCAGCCCTTTACTCGGAGGTAGTGTCTGTCTTTGGAGTTAAGGTGTGTTTCTTGTATGCAGCATATGGATGGGTCCTGTTTTCTTATCCATTCTGTTAGCCTGTGTCTTTTTATAGGTGAGTTGAGACCATTGATATTGATGGATATTAATGACCAGTGATTGTTAATTCCTGTTTTTTTTTTGGTTGTGTTGTGTTGTCCTTCTGTGGTGTATGTTGGTGTAGGATTATCTATTGCTTGATTTTTCATGGATGTGTTTAACTTCTTTGGGTTGAATTTTCCCTTCTAGTGCTTTCTGTAGGGCTGGGTTTCTGGACAGGTATTGATTAAATCTGGTTTTATCCTGGAATATTTTGTTTACTCCGCCTATGGTGATTGAGAGTTTTGCTGGGTATAATAGTCTGGGTTGGCATCCGTGGTCTCTTAGTGTCTGCATGAGGTTTGTCCATGATCTTCTAGCTTTCATAGTCTCTATTGAGTAGTTTGGTGTTATTTTGATGAGTTTGCCTTTATATGTTACTTGGTCCTTTTCCTTTGCAGCTCTTAATATTTTTTCTTTATTCTGTGTGTTTAGTGTTTTGATTATTATGTGGCGAGGGGACTTTTTTTTTGGATCCAGCCTATTCGGTGTTCTGTAAGCTTCTTGTATCTTCATAGGTATTTCTTTCATTAGGTTAGGAAAGTTTTCTTCTATGATTTTGTTGAATAAATTTTCTGTGCATTTGAGTTGGTATTCTTCTCCTTCTTCTATCCCTATTATTCTTAGGTTTGGTCTTTTCATGGTGTCCCAAATTTCCTGGACGTTTTGTGTTAGGACTTTTTTGTCTTTATTGTTTTCTTTGACTGACGAATCTATTTTCTCTATCGTGTCTTCAGCGTCAGAGATTCTCTGTTCCATCTCTTGCAATTGGTTGGTTATGTTTGTTTCTGTAGTTCCTGTTCGTTTAGTCAGGATTTCTATTTCCAGCATTCCCTCAGCATGTGTTTTCTTTATTGTCTCAAATTCATTTTTCAGATCTTGGAATGTTTCTTTCATCTGTTTAATTGCTTTTTCTTGGCTTGATTTGATTTCTTCCCATTTTTTGTTCGTTTTTTCTTCCATTTCTTTAAGGGAGTTTTTTATTTCCTCTTTAATGGAGTTTTTCATTTCCTCTTTAAGGGAAGTTTTTATTTCCTCTTTAAGGGAGTTTTTTATTTCCTCTTTAAGGGAGTTTTTTATTTCCTCTTTAAGGAAAGTTTTTATTTCCTCTTTAAGGTAGTTTTTCAATTCCTCTTTAAGGAAAGTTTTTATTTCCTCATTGAGGGAATGTTTTATTTCTTCTTTAAGGGCCTCTATCATCTTCTTAATGTCATTTTTAGGGTTGATTTCTTCTGTTTCTTCTGTCATGGTATGTTTAGGTCTTGCAGGTGTAGAATCACTAGGTTCTGATGTTGCCATATAGGTCTTTATGTTGTTGCTTGTATTTTTGCACTGGCGTCTACTCATCTCTTCCTCTGCTCGGTGCAGGTGGTGTCTGTGTCTGAGAGTGCCTCTCTTGTTCTAATTTTTAGTCTTGGTTTAGTAGTGGTTCTTGGTTAAATTGGTGCTATTGGGCTATTTCTTCAGGGGCAGCTGATTTCGATCGGTGAATTATATACTTATGATTCTGGTGATCTGGTTTGGTGTCTGGGTAGCGCCTTCTTCTGTGTTCCCAGGTCACGTTTTGTTCATTTGTCAGCTCCTCAGCTGATCTTGTTTCTTCAGACTTTAAACTGTAGGGATCTGAATCCTCTCCCAGATGGGTTTCAGCTGAGGAGGGTAGTCTCACCAACACCTCCAAGTTGTTGGGTTTCACAGGATCAGCAGCTGGGCCCTAGGTTGTCCTCAGAAGGAGTGTTCAGATTCGTTCTGGTTCTGACCCACGGAGATAGCTTCTTCCCCAGATGTTGGGGTTAGGGGCGTCCCTGTTCCAAGCTGTGTCTGCTTGTCTCCGTCCCTGGGCCTGTCTACCTCTGTGGTCCGCCGTCGGGCCTGAATGTCTCTGCCAGCTGCAGCCGGGACTGAATGTCCCTGTCGGCCGCTGCCGCCGGGCCCGTTTACCTCAGCGGGCCGCCGCTGGGCCCGTCTACCTCTGTGGGCTGCCGCTGGGCCTGAATGTATCTGCTGGCTACTGCCAGGTCTGAATATCCCTGTCGGCTGCTGCCGCTGGGCCCGTCTACCTCCACGGGCCGCCGGCACAGGCCTACCTGCGTCTGCTTGTCTCCACCGCCGGGCCTGTCTACCTCTGTGGGCCGCCGCTGGGCCTGAATGTCTCTGCCGGCTGCTGCCGGGCCTGAATAGCCCTGTCGGCTGCCACCGCTGGGCCCGTCTACCTCTGCAGGCCGCCGCCGCAGGCCTACCTGCCTCTGCTTGTCTCCGCCGCAGGGCCTGTCTACCTCTGTGGGCCGCCGCTGGGCCTGAGTGTCTCTGCCGGCTGCCGCCGGGTCTGAATATCCCTGTCGGCTGCCGCTGCTGGGCCCGTCTACCTCCACGTGCCGCCGCCACAGGCCTACCTGCGTCTGCTTGTCTCCGCCGCCGGGTCTGTCTACTACAGCTGTTTTTTTAACAATAAACAGTAGGCTTCTTTCCTTTCACTGCACAGAGCTAACACCACAGGAAATGTCTGGTTTGTCTCTGGTTTCTCAATAGAGATTCCACAGTGCATCTCCTTGCTGACATTGTGTTGCTGACTATATCATGTGTATGGCTGTGTCTCAGAACAGATTCCCTCTCATAGTTGTGCAGAGTGCTGGGTTCCTGAAAAGCACTGCAGGTGATGTCACTGGGCTCCTTCTGACTGACATTGGGCTGAGTTCATATCATATGCACTGTCTTCTGTTGAAAACTTCCTGGTGTTGACCATGTGTCACTTTCTTTTTCTTGTGTTATCAAGGTCATCTGTGGAGGAGCAAGGATAAGTTTAGTGAAGAGACTATGATGGGTTAACTTGGAAAATGTGGAGTCAGGGGGTTTTCTGATGGATAAAGTTTATTCAAGGAAACGTTAAGTGCAGGCCAGGGCAGCAGTGCCTTGCTGAGTCTAAGAGCCTTGTAAACAGCATAGAGGACCCACGACCTCTATACGCATCAGAAAAGGTGCTGCAAGGCAACAGTCCTCTCTCACTGACAATTCTAGGTTCAGGAAGTATGTGTGTGTGTGTGTGTGTGTGTGTGTATCTGTGTGTGTGTGTGTTGGGGTGTTGTATGTTGTGTGTTGTGATTTTCTGTGCATCTCTGTATGTGTTTGTGAACTTCTATATGTGTGTTTGTGTGTGAATACTGTCTATTGCTTGCACAGTAGTGCTCCTTTGGGTGTGTGTATGTGACCATGTGTGGGTGAGTGTGTATGTGTGTATGTGCCCATGTTCCCTGTATGTATAGGGGTAAGTATTTGAGTGTGTTTGAAAGTAAAGGTGCTTATATGTGCAATTGTGTTTGTATGTGTGGATTTGTAACATCGTGTGTGTGTGTGTGTGTGTGTGTGTGTGTGTGTGTTTATCTATATTTGTATGTTCATTTACTCATTTTTAATGATGATGGAACCAACTTTGCTGGAAAAGTACTGTGCCCCCTCACTTGGCATCCATCAAATATTGTATGCTGCTGCCCATCTTTCCGCATGTCCTCCTAACTCACTAGAACAAAGGGACACAAAAACTACTATAACTCAGTGGTTTTCAGGTATTTGTAGAGACAAAAATATATATCTGAAAAGAAATCCTTGGAGCAAACCAAAGGAATGTGGTACATGGAGGTTAGGAGGAGACCACTGTGGCAAATCAAGGTGTCTGAGAGGCAGGATAGGCTGGCTGAGGGTTTGTGTCTCTTCTCTGCTCTGGGTGAATGGTGACTGCACACTCAATGGTCACGTGACTTGCTGTGTCTTCTCTGTATCCTGTTTTGTCCTCATCCACATTGTCTGCTACCACTTGCTTTTCCCCTTTCCCTAACTTTGGCTCAGTTAACCTTGGCCTTGGAACTTAGGCTGGATGTTAGTCATTGAGAGATTCTGACTTGCAGTGTGCTTCCAGCTGCATCTCAATCCATAGGAAGTTCCCTAGCCATGATGTGGCATGAGAATGGGGCTGTCTCAGTGCACCCCACTTAGATTCCTGAGGGTATAGGACATGCCATATGCTGTGTCTGCAGCACTCAGTAACTGCTTTTCTCCAAAGTTGTTCATTCTGAGTTAAAATCAGCCTCATGGAGGGTTTGGAGAAATGAGGACCCTCAGACATTGCTGGTTCTGTAAAATGGTATAGCACAGTAAGAAGCTACACACAAGTCTTCAGAAATTTGAACTGCATTCCCAGGTGACCCAGTGATGCCAGAACATGAAGTCAGTGTCCACAGAGAAGCTAGGGGACCTCAGGGATTTATCAGCTTTCCTGAGTGTAGCTTCATGATGCCCATCATTCAAAGAGTGAAAAAGTACAATGTGGTCAGGCTCTTCCATGGAATATTGTTCAGCACAAAATAATACATAAAATAATTTGGCACTGACTTAGTCAGCCATTTGTTACTCAAACACATCCCTGGCACAATCACCTCAAAGGAAGGAACTGTTTCTTTTGGATGCTGGTTATGGAGATTTTCTAGTTTCCTGAGATTCTTTGCTTTTGGTCCAAAGTGAGGCAACCTGTGGTACAGGGAGCCCCTTTTGAAGGAAGTTGCTCACTTTGGGAGAACTGGGAAACAGTGAACAAGACCAGTGGGGTTGTCCACGACCATCCAGTAGTCCTTTGCTGGGGAACATTCCTATACTGCACAGCCTGGGGAACTTCCTAAGCAGGGTTAGTTAACAGACGAGGACCCCTGAGGGCCACTTGTCTATGCATTACATTGCAAATAGGCTCTTCACTGACTGAACTGCCTCTCTCCCATGTTCACTGTCTTCTCTCTTCCAACAGATTTACCTTGTTTTCATTAGTATCCCTGGTGGTTGCTCCTTATGTTAGTATTAACTGTGAAGTTAAACATGTTACTGCATTATAGTGTGCTTGTATGTGTGCATACATGTACTTGTGTGTGTTCATGAAATTATGTGTGTGCATATGAGTGAGCAAGCCTCCACTGAGAACACAATCTTCTAATGAACAGGAGCAAGAGAGCCTGGATGAAAGACTGAAGGACCTGCTGAAGCAGAAGGAGCTGGTCACCCAGCAAGAGGACTTGGCAGAAAAGCTGCAACATCACTTCAGTGTCTCCGAGATAAGGTGGGAGCCCAAGCTGGGAGAGAAGTTAGAACCATGTATGTTACCTGTCCCTGGATCTCTGTCCTTTGGGGATTCCCACCATCTGAATAGCTCCAAGCCACAACAAGAGAAAGAACGCCTCAGGATAGTGTATTGGCCTGGCCAACAAGAACCTCTCCAGGAAACACTATGTTTGATCCTTAGTGTTTCTGGGGGGTGTCTACCCCTTACTCCTGTCTGAGATCTCTGGAATCTTCTCAGTGTCCCCTGTGTCTCCCCACAAATCTCCCTATGGCAGGCCTCAACCTAGCAGGAGGAGGGTAGTTGTGGAGGACAGTGTGTGCTCCTGCCACTTGATTTTCCTTCTAGAACATCACCTTTAGAGAGAAGTTCCTACCTTTGGGCATATCTGCATGCAGCACACTCCTGCAGATTACAGGCTCTCTGCAGTGTGCATTTGCTTCCTGTGAGGAGATTTTTTCCATTGTAAGAAGATTTAGGAGTTGAGGAGTTGAACCGAGGCCAGTTTCTGTTCTTTAGCAATAATCAGATCCTTCACTGCTTTTCTTTTGTAGGCTCCCCTAGAGGGTCTACATTCAGTTTCTCAGGTTGCTCACATTCATTGCCTGTATCTAATCAGATTCATTTAGATACGCCCTCTACTGTTACTCAGATATTGCTACTTTGTTTTTTTTTTTCTGTCAAAATAATTTATCTAGACAACTGGAGAAATGTCCTGATTTTCTTGCCCAGCACAGTGTAGTTCTCAGTTCATCTTCTGGTAGATTTTAAAAGCTGAGAATCAAATCCTGGTCCAGGTCCATTCTGATCCTCCTCCCTTAGGAAATGCAGGAAATGACCTCAGCTGAAAGGTCACGCTGGACTCTCCAGCTGACTAGAGCTGGTTCAGGCTCAATAGCTGACATAGCAGGTCCCCACCAGGCCTGTTCCCTAACTGCCTTCCTCCTCTAGGTTAGACCATCACCAATATGAGTTTGAACAGGCCACAGCCCAGGATGAGAGCCTCCTGCAGACAGAGCTGCTGCACCAGGAGCACTAAGTCTCACAGGCAAGTGAGCCATCAATGCATCCACACTCAGCAAAGATGGCATTGGTGGGAGACTGGGGGCTCTTGACCTTGGCTTCCAGTGTGAATAGGTCTTGATTTTTTTCTAGCCTGTGGCCCAGTCAGGCTCCTTCTGTGTCTGAATGCCTTTCCTTCTCATATAGCAGATCTTGGGAGAACTGAGGAGGCCAAAGAAACCACAGATGCCTTGAACCTATGACCTGCTATACTCTCAGATCAAGGCCTCCTCCTCAGAAGACACTCCTTTAGAGCTGTGAACTCAAAAGCTTCCCAAGGGTACAACGAATGCTCTAGAAAGGTCTCATTCTTAGTCTCTGTGAGAACTTGACCTACAAACCCGAAGGAGCTATGGCTATAGTAGTTTTTAAAACACTTTTTACAATCGCTGTCTGCCTTCCTACCAGGTTTCCAAGGCCAGCCACAGACTGTAGGTCTCTGCTGCAAAAGGTGCACCAAAAGAATGCTTGTGACCTTAATTTTTTGTTTGGTTTTGTTTGCTTTGGGTTTTTTTTTTTTTTGGTTTTCTTTGTTATGGTTTGAGCTTTTGCTATTTATTTGTTCTTTCTTATGTTCTTGTTATTTAGGTATTTTGCTAAAGATATTCACTGTTTATTGACTAATTTCTTTAAGCTCATATTGAGTAATATTACTGTATTTTTATTAATAATAAAGTGATTTTGAACTTTTCTGACTTAGAAGCAATTTCTTTGGTCAGGTGTGATGTCTCACTCTAGTAAGCCCCAGAATCTCTTGTAACATCAGATCACTTGTGTGCCCAGCTTAACTTACAATAGTGGGTTCTCAGGAAGCTATGGCTACACAGGGTTTTGGATGCGGATGGTGTTGTCAACTCCGTGGATTCCCATTGTGTAATGGAAAAAGTATCCATACTGTATCCTTGTGGTCATATATTTATCCACCCTAGCTATAGCATTCTGTATACCTATTTCAGGATGTGATCGTGTGCACCACATTAATTAGAAAAACAACAGTATTGCTATAAAGCCTCTCAGGAAATGAAAACATTTACTATAGGATTATGAAAGAAATCCATAGACTGCTTGCCACCTGGGGCCATGATGATATCCATGACTGGTCTGCTGCCAAGGGCCATATCATGTCCATGGCCCTGACAAACTGTTGGAGTCTGTGTTGATACCCATGAATCCTCTGCCAGTGAGGGCCTGGCAGCCACCTGCAGTCTTGGCCACCACCTATGACCATGTTGTTGTCAAAGGGATATGCCCCCAAGTGGACAGATGTGTCTTAGAAGCCTGTACCGCAACCTAGGACCATAATGACATCAGGACCAGGGCTGTAACTGAGGGGCATGTCTGGATCCATGGCCCTGCTGTAGCCAGGGTTGGTGTTGATATCTCAGGCCGCTGTTGCCATCAAAGACAGTGCCTAGAATCTGAGCTACCACCATGGGACGTGGTACTGCTGGGTCCCTGCCAATCTGTGTCACCTTCATTGCCAAGCAGAGCCATGGTGGCATCCAGGCATGGGCTACAACTTTGGAACATATCTGTATGCATGTTGCAAACACAACCAGGATCTGTGTTCATATCTACGGCATGTACAGCCACCAAGGCTCACGCAGATGTAGGGAGGGGTCTGGGCTGTCACCTAGGACCATGGTAGTTTCTAAGGCCTGTGTTCTCTTTGGGGCCATATAGATCTGAGTGGCCTGTGCTGCCACCAGGAACCCTGGTGTCCTCCAGGCATAGGCTGCTGTCAAAGGCCTTGTCTGGTCCATTGCCCTGCCACAGACTTGGGCTATGTTGATGTGAGTGGCTCCTTTTACTGCTGAAGACAGGATAGGGATGCAAAGAGTTAACCCTACTCGTCACTGGTCTTAGCACTAGTGAGAATTGGACCTGCCCCTCACCCACTGCAGTACTGTGGAGAGTGGGTTCTGCACCTGGACTGAGCTGCACAGTAGAACTGACCCTGTTGTTTGTGGTGTCAGTGAGCTGGCCCTGAGTCTCTGAGAGCAGAAGAACTCAGTCCACACTCTTCTGCTTTGTGTAGGCAAGGGCAAGGAAAGATGCCCTCCTCACCTGAGCAAATGGCACCTGCAGCTGGCAGGAGAGTGGGAATCTGGGGCTTGAGAACAGAAGAGCTGGGTCAGCCTCTCAGCAGCTGCAGCAATTGGGTTTGTGGACTTGGCACATCATCTCACAAAACTCGAGAGCTGTTCTTTTGCTCTGAGTGTTGGTAAGTCAGATTCGAGTGCATGAGGAAAGGACAATTGGCCTCTCTCCATTCTGCCCATTGCATGGGGTGAGGTAGGTGGGACAGTGCTGGAGAGCTTGCCTGGGTGCAGAAGATGAAGGAAACCTGGCAGTCTGATCATCCCAGGTAACCCCAGCCCAGAACCATGACTATGAATTATCCCACCCTAACATCTTCTTTATCCATGGACTGCTGGAGCAGGTAAAGGGCCCAGTTCTGAAGAGCTAAAGCTGCTGGATCTCTATGACACAAGACATCACTAGGATATCCAAGAGTAGGACCACAAGTGAAGGCCCATCATCTATAGTGTAGAGAAGCCAGAGAGGCCTGAAACACTTAAAGAAAAGATGTATGTACTAAAGGGTACACTGTGTGACTCACTGGGTCACACTAAAACTTCCTTGCCAAGACGTTGTTTGTTTTTAAATTTGGGTTTTTAGTTTTCCTTTTAATTCTTTTTTGGGTGGGTGTTTTAAAGGCAGAGCTCAGGTGTGAAAGAATGGATAAGGGGAAAAGTTGGATTGGGTTGCATGATGTGAAACCAACAGCGAATAATAAAATATTTAAAATAATTTGATGTTGGCTGTTGGTTTGCTATATATTGCATTTATTATGTTTAGGTATGTTCCCTGTATTCCTGATCGCTCCAAGACTTTTATCATGAAGGGGTGTTGGATTTTGTCAAATGCCTTTTCGGCATCTAGTGAGATGATCATGTGGTTTTTTTCTTTGAGTTTGTTTATATGGTGTATTACATTGATGGACTTTCATATGTTGAACCACCCTTGCATCCCTGGGATGAAGCCTACTTGATCATGGTGGATAATTGTTCTGATGTGTTCTTGGAGTCTGTTTGCCAGTATTTTATTGAGTATTTTTGCATCAATGTTCATGAGGGAGATCGGTCTGTAGTTCTCTTTCTTTATTGCATTTTTGTTAGGTTTAGGAATCAGGGTAATTGTCGCCTCATAGAAGGAGTTTGGTAATGTTCCTTCTGTTTCTATTATGTGGAACAATTTAGAGAGTATTGGTATTAACTCTTCTTTGAAGATCTGGTAGAATTCTGCGCTGAAACCATCTGGTCCTGGGCTTTTTTTGGTTGGGAGACTTTTAATGACTGTTTCTATTTCCTTAGGGTTTATTGGACTGTTTAAATAGTTTATCTGGTCTTGATTTAACTTAGGTATGTGGTACCTATCCAGAAAAATGTCCATTTCTTTTAGGTTTTCCAGTTTTGTGGAGTAGAGGTTTTTTCCTGGAGCTCACTTGGTAGCCCAGGCTGGCCTCAAACTCACAGAGATCCGCCTGGCTCTGCCTCCCAAGTGCTGGGATTAAAGGCGTGCGCCACCACCGCCCGGCTGAGTAGAGGTTTTTGAAATATGACCTGATAATTCTCTGGATTTCCTCAATGTCTGTTGTTATGTCCCCCTTTTCATTTCTGATTTTGTTGATTTGGATTCTCTCTCTCTGTCTTTTGGTTAGTTTGGATAAGGGCTTGTCTATCTTGTTGATTTTCTCAAAGAACCAACTCTTTGTTTCATTAATTTTTTGTATTATTCTCTTAGTTTCTAATTTATTAATTTCACCTCTCACTTTGATAATTTCCTGGCGTCTATTCTTCCTGGGAGACTTTGCTTCTTCTTGTTCTAGAGCTTTCAGGTGTGCTGTTAAGTCACTAGTATGGGATTTCTCCAGCTTCTTTATGTGGGCATTTAGTGCTATGAATTTCCCTCTTAGCACTGCTTTCATAGTGTCCCATAAGTTTGGGTATGTGGTGTCTTCATTTTCATTGATCTCTAGGAAGTCTTTAATTTCTTTCTTTATTTCTTCCTTAACCATTGGTGATTCAGGTGAGCATTATTCAGTTTCCATGAGATTGTAGGTTTTCTGTAGTTTTTGTTGTTGTTGAAATCTAACTTTAAACCATGGTGGTCTGATAGAACACAGGAGGTTATTCTAATTGTTTTGTATCTGTTGAGATTTGCTTTGTGGCCAAGTATGTGGTCGATTTTAGAGAAAGTTCCATGGGGTGCTGAGAAGAAGGTATATTCTTTCTTGTTAGGATGGAATGTTCTGTAGACATCTATTAGGTCCAATTGGGTCATGACATCAGTTAAGTCCTTTATTTCTCTGCTAAGTTTCGATTTGGGAGATCTGTCCAGTGGTGAAAGTGGGGTGTTGAGATCTCCCACTATTAACGTGTGGGGTTTTATATGTGGTTTAAGCTTTAGTAATGTTTCTTTTACATATGTGGGTGCCCTTGTGTTTGGGGCATAAATGTTCAGAATTGAAACTTCATCTTGGTGGATCTTTCCTGTGATGAGTATGTAATGACCTTCTTGATCTCTTTTGATTGATTTTAGTTTGAAGTCTATTTTGTTGGATATCAGGATGGCTACCCCTGCTTGTTTCTTAAGACCATTTGATTGGAAAGTCTTTTCCCAGCCTTTTATTCTTAGGTAGTGTCTGTCTTTGAATTTGAGATGTGTTTCTTGTTTGCAGCAGAAAGATGGGTCCTGCTTTCGTATCCATTCTGTAAGTCTATGCCTTTTTATAGGTGAATTAAGTCCGTTGATATTAAGGGATATTAATGACCAGTGATTCTTCATCCCTGTTATTTTGGTGGTAGTGTGTGTGTACTTCCCTTCTTTGGGGTTTACTGTTGTGGTTTTATCTATTGCCTGTGTTTTCGAGGGTGTATCTGACTTCCTTCGGTTGGAATTTTCCTTCTAGTGCTTTCTGTAGGGCTGGGTTTGTGGATAGGTACTGTTTAAATCTGGCTTTGTCTTCGAATGTCTTGTTCCTTCCATCTATGATGATTGAAAGTTTTGCTGGGTATATTAGTCTGGGCTGACATCCATGGTCTCTTAGTGTCTGCATTACATCTGTCCAGGTCCTTCTGGCTTTCAAAGTCTCCATTGAGAAATCGGGTGTTATTCTGATGGGTTTACCTTTATAGGTCACTTGGCCTTTTTCCTTGGTTGCTCTTAATATTCTTTCTTTATTCTGTTCATTTAGTTGTTTAATTATTATGTGTCGAGGGACTTTTTTTGGGGTCTAGTCTGTTTGGTGTTCTATAGGCTTCTTGTATCTTCATAGGCATTTCCTTCTTTAAGTTGGGAAAGTTTTCTTCTATAATTTTGTTGAATATATTTTCTGTGCCTTTGAGTTGGTATTCTTCACCTTCTTCTATCCCTATAATTCGTAGGTTTGGTCTTTTCATGGTGTCCCAAATTTCTTGGACATTTTGGTTCATGACTTTGTTGGCTTTAGTGTTTCCTTCGACTGATGAAACTATTTCTTCTACTGTATCTTCAATGCCAGAAATCCTCTCTTCCATCTCTTGCATTCTGTTGGTTATACTTGCATCTGAAGTTCCCGATCTTTTACTCAGGTTTTCTATTTCCAGCATCCCCTCTGTTTGTGTCTTCTTTATTTTTTCAATTTCCCTTTTCAGTTCTTGGACTGTTTCCTTGCTTTTTCATGATTTTCTTTCAGTGCTTTATTGTTTTCTTCCAGGACTTTATTGTTTTCTTCTAATTTGTTTGCCCTTTCCTCTAGTTGTTTACAGCGTTCTTCCAATTTTCTTGTCTTTTCCTCTACACAAGCCTCTACCTTCTTCATGAGGTTACTCATAAGGCTACTTTCTTCTGCTTCTTCCAATTTTTGGTGTTCAGGTCTAGATGTTGGAGGCAGGCTAGGTTCTGGTGATGCTGTATTGCTCTTCATTTTGTTGTATGTACTTCTGCCTTGACGTCTGCCCATCTCTTTGTGGTTCCTTCTTGATCTTATCAGTGTACTTGTTTCAGAAAGAGCTGACAGATTCAGGAAGTCTCTCTCTCTTGTCCAAAAGGGAGTTCTCTTGTCCAACTCTGGTCCAGAAGGGAAGTCGGGGGCAGGATGGGAGCTGGGGCCAGTCTCTAAGTCTCAGGAAGTGGCTGGGGTCTCGGGCAGATGGGCATGGGGGCAGGGCGAGGAGATTGCAGGGCTGCCGGGGGGGGGGGGGGTGGGGGGGGTTGGAAAAGGGGATCCCTCCCGGTGGGGCTAGAAGGGGACCTGCCCGGTGGCCAGAGCCTGGGGCCTAGTAGGAGTCAACAATTTCTAACAGTTAGTTTGGGAGAGCCATGAATTTTCAAACCTGAAGTGGCTTTTCTGTGAGATCCTTAATCTCTTTCTGAGTGGAAAGCAAGATCATCAGGAGGAAAGTGGTGATGAATTAGGTGTCCTTCTCTGGGTAGCGTGTTGCTGCTCTTCATCCTACTGGATTCCATCAGTTTCCATGGGAATAGGATGTCAATAAGAAGGGAGGGAAAATCCCCTGACCATCCACCAAACTCTCAGACATTCAGATACTTTTGTCCTGGATACATGTGATGAGGACTTAGTACTGCTAAGCTCTAGGGACAATAGGACTTACCTGCACCACATCAGATATAAGGTGACACTGTCCTCCAAATCTACATGGTTGGGCTATCTTTTGCTTTCCAGGGCTGGTGGACTGCATTAGAGAGGGAGACACATGCCTACCCATGGTGGTTGACGACAGATACATAGCTCGTGGGTACCAATTTGAGGATAATTGTCCTACTCTGTGGGGCCCTCAGTGTGTCCCTAGCATTTCCTCTTCCTGGGGCTTCCTCTTGGGACTAGCATGGATTCTCTTGGCCCTATGCCATTCAAGTGTACAAGTTCACTTTGCTTTGTCTTCCTGCAGGGACTACTGGGAAGACACCAACCCAAACCTCCACCTACACTGAGCAGGAGCAGCAGATGACAAAGTTGGAGAAACTCACCCTTCAGCTACAGAGTATAACATACGAGTGAATTGAACTGCATGGAATCCTGGGCAGTTATATAGACAAGGATTTGCAGAACAGGTAGTCATTATGTGCAGGTCTCTGCTGACCATCTTGACCCCACAAAGTGTAGCTAAACTTTCCTGAGGAACAGGAGGCTGAACCTCCAGGGTGTCCTGGTGCCTAAACGAATTTTCCTGAGTGCACAGAATTTGGAACCTGGGTACGTGTGAGATGGGGACACAGGCTATTCTTTTTTTTTTCTTAATTTTTTATTAAGAATTTTTTTTTCATTTTACATAACAATCAAAGATCACTCTCTTCCCTCTTCCTGCCCCTCCAGCCCCCTATTCCCTCCTACAAGATGGTATACGGCCTCCCATGGGGAGGTACATTTAGTAGAGGCAGATCCAAGTCCCTCCCCCTGCCTCAAGGCCGTGTGAGGCGTCCCATCATAGGTAGTGAGCTCCAAAAATTCTGCTCATGCACCAGGGATGGATTCTGATCCTACTGCCAGGGGGCCCCTTAAACAGATCGAACTACCCAACTGTCTCGCTATGCAGAGGGAAGGCAACTTTTTAATTCATGTTTAATTTCTTTATCTTAACATCAAAATCACTCATATCATGGACCCTTCCAATAGCTCTTCGAATGGTGCAAAATCAGGATAATACTGTATTAAACAGGTGCCCATGCTTTATAATCTTCCAGCTATTGATTGGTTCTGAAAGCTGCTACTGGATCATTCCTCAGCTCCCCTCTAGGGAATGTTACATTAGAAAGATAACAGCAGGCTTGTAAATTAGTACAGTTTACAAACTCACAAACATTTGTCACCCTCTCCCTTCTCACAGGACAGCAGAAGGGGAGTAAGCAGTCTTTCCTCGCTGCCTCCTGCCTCATGATTTGTTTGGCATAAATTGCTAGCTGCCTTGTGGCTAGGCAGTTAGCTAATTTAAAGGCTGAGTGGGAGAGCTCTGAGTAGAGCTAGCATGCTCTATTGAAGTGGACAGCCAGTCAATAGGGAAAGGGGAGATAAGCTGATTAATGATGGAATCAAGAATACACTCTGAAAAGGATCCTCATGTTTTGCCAGGCTGCTTTATGCGGTCTCGTTTTGCTGGTCACCTGCTGCCCTTCCACTGTTTCTGATTGTTGCTGTAGACACTTCCCAGGAAACCACTATTAAATCATGACCTATGCTTCCTTCAGGTGAACAGTTCTTACATAATTGTGACTTAGCATCTTTATATTATCAATTTTGAAATCACTTTACCTGGGAAACAAAATTACAATTAAATAAAGACTTGCACAGTTATATTTGTATTTAAAACAATACCAACAACAATATAAAAGCAACCTAGACTTTAAGATTAAAACAAAGTGGCAAGGGCACGAGTTGTGTTTGGTTATGTGGCGTTCATCTCTCAGGTTTGCCTTTTTTTCTCACTTTTAAGACAGAAATGATATTAATATTCCCCTTTCATAAGGCAGTTACTGGAATTCAGTGGAGAAAATACCTGAAAAAACACTTTTAGTATTCCTGCTGTACTGAGAACTGTTGATAAGGAGTCACTTTCCAGCTGTCTGGAGGAGACTGTGCTGGAAACAGTTCTCCACCATGTGTGAGCCAACTGGCTGTGGATGAATCAGATCAACAGAGCTCACCCTTCACTTACTCAAGCTTGTATTTTACCAGCATGTTTCTCTCTCAAGCGTTTAGAATGGGTTATCAGGAGGCCTAGAGGCAGCTGATTCTTTTAGGACCTTCATCTACTCCCTTGTGCTGTGCAGGCTTAAGGTTCAGACACAGGCTATTCTTATTCATCCAAATGAATAGCAGAGCCTATGGCCTGTATCACAGTTTTGGGATAGGGACAGTAGTGTGTGAGCTCTCAACATGCATTTTAAGAGGCCTTGGCAGGTGTTGGCTTGTGGGAGATGCTAGGTCCTGTGAGTTTGTGGTGAGTCTTTGTACTTGACCAGCAGATGATTGTGACCAGCAGCTGAACAGACCTTGTCCCATTCATCCATCTCAGTTTGTGGCTGGAAGGTCTGATGCTTATCACTGCTTCTCCCTTGTCCTGCTCCTCATACTTTGAGGCAGTTCCACCTACCTGCATTTCATGGGCAACCTGAATATATGTGGTGTGTTTGTGTGTGTAGGAAGTAATAATAACCTGATAGTTTTCTTGGCTCCTCCCTTTAATTTGAGACAGTGAAAACTGTCTGTATTTCATGGGCATTCTGAATATATGTGGTGTGTGTGTGTGCATGTGTGTATGTATGTGTGTTGGTATGTGTGTGTGTTTACACGTTCGTGTGTTCGTGCATGCATGCGTGTGTGCACGCATGTGTGTGTGTGTGTATGTGTATATGTGTGTGTGTGTGTGTGTGTGTGTGTGTGTGTGTTAGAGGGCAGGAGGGTGTGTGTGTATACTCCTGGGTTTCTAGGGTCTGTGGCAGGGCCTAAGGATTTGCCATTTTCACATTTTCCAGGGGATGCCAATGATGATGCCAGAGAGCTCCACTTTGAGAAGCTCGGGTCTTGGCCACTGTTCTCACTTTGGTGGAACATTGGAATCCCCTGTGGAGTTTATAACGCCTTCCTGAAGTTGGGACTCATCCCTGGAACTACTCAACGTATACTCTTTTCCTCTGTGTATAAGGAGGAGTACCCAGGCATGATAATTCCTGTTGTAAAGACAGGAAAATGTCACCATAGGTTTCTGGTGGCACCAGATGTGCGGCACAGATTCCTGGGGTCTTCTTGGAGAGATCATCTATAGCTCCAAGTCCAGTGAGGGTACTCATGCAGTCCTGGATAACTCCTTCTTCTTCTGGCCTGGGGACATGATAGGAAGTTGTTTAATACGCACCAGGAGGTCCCAGTGTATAAGTGCCAGGCTGTGGCTTCCATGGCACTGAGGAGTCCAGAGCATAGCCTGATTCCATATGATCCTTGTGGCCTGTGTTCATGGTGTCCTTTTCTCCTGGGTCATGCCCTACCACAGGCTGAATTCTTTTGAGATGATGAAAAAGGAGCATAAGCAGGTGATGCTGGACTTACAGAAAATGCCCATGGAGATCAGTGACGGTGTGAACAAGGTCAAACAGCTGATTGAGGAGAATGTATCCTACAGGTATGTGCCTGATTTATCTTGGGAGAGACTGATTCTGCCATTTTTCTCTTTCACCCAATGTGAGGGCTCTGGTTCTTGCCTGTCTGCCTCTTAGCAAGCAGCCTGACATGTGGTCCTTGGCCTTGTGCCTCTTGGACTCAGTTTTGCTAAGTGTGAAAAGACACTGTTCCCCTCCAAGCAATGTCCTGCCAGCTTCAGGAGCCCCTTGATAAAAACAAATGGTTTGCACCATGAAGGGAATGTCAGGTATCCTAGTACTTCTTGGGCTCTGACCAGGGCTTCCCAGAGCTTGTTTCCATGGGAGCCAAGGACAGAATTGATTCTGGTTGGGGCATCTTCCCTCATGCTGAGAGTGTTTTCCCTCTACCTGCTGGTGTTTTCCCAATATCATGAACAGGTAAGCACAGGTTTGGGTTGCACCCTGTTCTCAGGGGGACAGTACCCCTTTTGGAATCAGGGTTTTCAGAAGTATTTTGAATATTTCTGGAATTTGGTTACTCTCTGGATTTGGCCTGTATCTAAGTGATGCTGGCTTGGCTAATGAGAACTCTATTTGTGGGCTGTCTGTGAGTTTGGGACTTTTCAGTGCTGGTGGCACTTGGAGGTAGGAATGGAAAAGGAGGCTGGCTGATGCTCACCATGTTTTGGTGTTTGTTCAGTTACCACCACAGCCAGGTCCTCCGAGATTATACTCAGCTGAAGGAGAACGTACATTTGTTGAGACTGAAGAACAGACTGCTGTGGAAGGAGTGGATTGAACTACAAGAGTCCTGTGAGGAGCTGAAGAGGCTCTTAAAGGAGGCTCATGAGATGATCTGTGACCCTTCTGCTGAGCAGCAGCAGGTAAGCTGAGGCAGCGGGGGCAGGTGCCCATCTGTCCAACCATGAACATAGAGACACCCATATACCATCCACACTCATCCAGACTCCCACCTACATACCATCCAATTGTTCATTTCTATGATCACTCCCAAGTCTTTCTGGTGAGTTAGCCTCTTTCAAGAATCTGGATAATTGTCAAGCAAACCCTCCTGCTCTGCCAGAAGCTGCAGTACATTCACAGAGATGGGTCAGTAACATATCACACACATACATGTCATTATGATCAGAGGGCTGCTATGCAGGGAGGTACTTTGGCAACAACACAAAGCTTTCATTGATGATGTCAGTGGCCTGTGGCTCATTTGCTTTGCAAGGGTCATGTGAGATCACAGGTAGGAAGCAGCCTTTAAGGACTAGATCCCAGTGCCAGTGCCAAGTGAGTGGTTCTCATTGTCAATGTTTTGGGTGGCATGTGGTCTTCTCCTGAATTCACGCATCCCAATGGGTTCTCTTCCTTTTGCCAAGCTCTTGGTTCATAGTAACAGATGTCTGAATAGCACCTTCTCATTCCTTTGTCTGGGCATGGTACTTGACTGGTCTCCCATCCTGGAGCTTCCAGTCTGGAGATGACTGGATGACCATAGATGTGGGAAGACTTTGACAGGCTGAGGGTTGGAATGACAGATTTGTATCTGCAAGAAAATATTTTTTTCCAATCCCCTCAACATAGTCTGACTAAGCTGTGTGATCTAGCTCTGCTAGGAATTTTCTAGGCCCCCAAGGGATGGATAGTCGTGTTTGGGTTCTCAGTTGAAACACATGATATGCATATTTTAAATTCAACTGTTCATTCAGCATTATGTGCTCTTCACTTTTTTCTGCTCACTTCCTATTTCTGTGCTCTGTGTGTGACCTATGCAGTCGTGTATAAATGTGTACATTGGTTGGTGTGTTCAGAGACTATATAATGAAATTCCGTGTTGTCATCTGTTGCTCACTCCCTTGTTCCCTTGGTCGCACTGGAATTTACAAGGATAATTGCTTCCATATTAACTCTCTGACTTACTGTGAGTCTCAGGTCAGATCCATTCCAGGAGAACTTCAGAAGAATAAAGCCCACATCTGAAAGAAACCTTTCCTCAATACACTGTGACTTCTGCTGTGGTGAAAGAGTAGCATCAACCATCCCTCTCCCTTTCAAGCCTTGCAGAGATACACTCTCCGCGAGAGGCATGTGGCTTTTGCTGCAGATACCATCCACCCAGACAAATGTGAAGTTTCTACTTAACACTGCCTAGCTGGTGCATCACAGGTATATCTTATCCCATCTCCATCCCCAGGCGGGTCTTAAAAGTCTGCATTTCATCTATGGGCCTACTCTGCATTGTCATCTAGATGAGAGGTGACATAACTGCTCTAACTCTGACTTAAGAGATGCTGAGCGATGATCCCGAACCCGGGAGCACTCTGCTTGAATGCCTGGCATCCCAAGTAATCTCCCATGCCTACCTCATGGTCCTGTCCCTACAATTCTCCAGAAATATCTCTCTTCGATTAGGTGTAATCCAGTCCAACTAATACACTAGAGAGGCTGGAAGGACAAAAGTCAAGTGCATGGGCTGGAGAGATCACTCATTCTTTAAGAGGATGTGTAGTTCTCCCAGAGGACCCAGATTTCAGCTAACAATCTTCTGTGACTCCAGTTCCATGTGGAATCCATTGCCCTTTCTGGCAAACTGATTTCTTGTGGTGCATAGAAAACAGGCAAAATACCCATATTCATAAATTCAAATAAATGAATCTCAAAAAATTCCATGCAAAATGAATGGTCTAGGCAGGAGGAGTGGGGGGAATGTGGTAGGCAGGAGAGGGAGGACCAATGAGAGGTGGATATGTGGTTGGTAAGTAACTTCAATAAAAAATTTAAAGGAAAGTATGAAGAGTTGGAAGTAATTTTTTATTTGTGAAATTACAGAAATTTGACTGAATAGGGAGGGCCTTAAAGGGGTGCTTAGTATATCCAGTGTATAGATTTAGCAAAATATAAAATAAGAGAAAGAACAAAGAACCAAAAAATAAAAAATAAACAGCAAAACAAAACAAAGAACAACAAAACCTAAATTCATGAAAACCCCAAAACAAACCAAAACTATTACATAAGAAGTTTATTCTTCATGCAGATATCCTATGCTCTGTGGCTGGCTTTGGACACAAGTTGAAAGAGAACCCTGCACTGAAATAACCTCCTCCAGACAAGTGCAGTCATGCCACTTTGGGGGCTTCTAGGTTAAGTCCTTGCCAAAGTTGATCTTATGCCATGTTGCCACTATATGATTCTGTCTGCCAACATGTGTCTGTGTGCCCATTCAAGAGTAAAAAATGACACAGGGAGCATCTCTTACCAAAAGACATAAAAGCTCATGGTGATATCCTTCCTAAATCATCTCTCAGAACAATTCTCTTCACCATCACATGTGCATGAAATTGAGTAGGTCCAGCACTGTACTGGAGTGAGAATATGATGCTTCCCTTGTGTGTTCTGTCTGGATAGCAGCATGACATCAACACAGTCTCCGTTGACATATCTCCCTCCACATATGAAGGGCTCAGGACTCAGCCAGCTACCAAAAGTTTGTAGCAATAAACTTTCAGAGTAACTATGAGTGGAATCATATTGTCTCTCCTTGTTGTTGTGGCCTTCACTGGGAACACTTGCTGGTAGATGTCAGCTTTTTCTGCATAATTCTTGGTGTTTACTTTTTTGAATCTCACGCATCTTCTTGATGGTTTCTTTATTCCATTACTAGTGAGTCAACAGACACATGGATGAGATTATGGATGGACGACCTGCAGGGCAGATGATATTTGCCTCACTGGTGGATTTCACAACTTGTAGTACATATCTTGTTCTGAGGAGGCCTTGATCATAGAGTGGAGAATGTCAGTGTTTCTAGTTGACTATGGATTCCTTCAGTCTCCTCAGTTCTCATAAAGGGTGCTGTGAGAGAAGAAAGGGCAATCAGTTCTAAAACACCCTTGCTGGGTCACTAGCTAGATAAATTCAGGGCCTATTCACACACAGGAAACCATAATCAAGGAAGAACTCCACCCATAAATGCCATGTTGCTGGGGATGGGATGTCATGGTGGCTCACTTACTTATGACATTTAGTGCTCCTGCTGCAGCAGCTCTGTGGTCAGGAGGCTCTCATCCTGAGCTGTGGATTGTTCCAGCTCATGTTGGAGACTTTCTGACCTAGAGGAGGAAGTTAGTAAGGGCAGAGTCCTGGTGGGGATCCACCATGTCACCAGTCATTCAGTGATATCACAAAAACTCAATTGGGCTGGACAGTCAACACTGATCTTTGGCAGCAGTCATTGTATATACTCCTAAGGAATAAGTGTCACACAATAGCTGGGCCTTGAATTATTTTCTGCCCTTAACAAGTATCAGATGTTGGTATGAGTACTGTATGTACTGTGCTCTAATGAGAAAGAACTCAGCTTTTTCCTACAGTATAGAGACACCATTTAAACAAAAGGAGTAGCATATTAAAGTCATATATAATCGCACAGAGGAGATACACAGACCGTTCATGATGATTTTCTCATCAACTACATCATTGTTTTCTTTTCCAATTTCTGTTTATTTCTTTCTAGGCAGGGTTACAATATGCATCTCTGGCTGACTTGATCCATATTCTAGGATGGCTACAAGAGGCCAGAGATTTCCTGCCTGTGCTCCCAAAGAGCTTGAATTAAAGTCATGCACCATCACATACACCTGTCCTTATTCCTGATTTTAATTGATATTATTTTATTTTCCTCTCCATGTTATACAATGCTCTCACAGGTTTGATAGAGAAAACCTTAAAATTCCAAGCTGTGTTCCTTCTTGTTGTTTTTAGAGGGATTACATGAGCAAGGGTGGTAAAGATCGTGTTGGGGAAATCTACAGAAACAACTGAACCAAGCCCAAAGGAACTCAGGAAATTTAGACTGACAGTTGTGACCCTCTACATATGGGGGACAGTTGTGACCCTCTGCATATGGGGGACAGTTGTGACCTTCTGCATATGGGGGACAGTTGTGACCCTCTGCATATGGGGGACAGTTGTGACCCTCTGCATATGGGGGACAGTTGTGACCCTCTGCATATGGGGACAGTTGTGACCCTCTGCATATGGGGGACCGTTGTGACCCTCTGCATATGGGGGACAGTTGTGACCCTCTGCATATGGGGAACCGTTGTGACCCTCTGCATATGGGGGACAGTTGTGGAGCTGGTTGTGTTTGAGGGGCCCCTGGCAGTGTGATCAGGATCTATTCCTGGTGCATGAGCTCTCTTTCTGGATCCCATTACCTCTGGCCAGACACCTTGCTCTTGATTGATAAAGTGGGGAGAGGCTTGGTCTTGCCTCAACAGAATGTATCAGGATTAACTGTCCTACCATGGGAGAATTTACCCTGCAGGAGGAGGGGATGAAGGGTCAGGGAAGAAGGTAAGTGGGGAGTGGGAGGAGGGAAGAAAGGGGGATCTGTGGTTGGTATGTAAAATGAATAAAAAATAATTTTAAAAAGACCACCTCATTTTTATACATAGACTTAATACAACTTTGAAAACTAGACAGCTGAATAAGGTCATGTAAAAAGATCAGGCCTCCTGCCCAGAAGGCACCTTGCACCCAGGTAATACACAAGGTGGAGCCTGTCATGCTAAAGTAGCATTTCTTGACCATGTGTCTGAGAACATTGTCACTGCATGGTCTCTGGCAATAAACAAAAAGAGCTGTGTTATCCTTAGGCCTACAGCTGGAAATCTACATCCTGGTACTCTAGAGGAGTCTGTTATACAACACTCAGTGAAGGTTCTGAAAAATCCTCAGCAGACACATCTACCTGGGTTCATCCTGCCAATGACTAAACTTATTATATACCCAGTACACTTTACATGGGAAATGCTCAAACAATGAAGAGAGCCAGTGTTACATCAAATAGTTACAAGGGTGTGAATCTCATCTTAGAGGTGCTAATCCTGTATAAAAATGTAGTTTCAGTCAGATATGGTGAGGCAAACTTTTAAATCCCATCACTTGGGAGGCATAAGCAGGCAGATCTCTGAGTTCAAGGAAAGCCTGCTGAGAACATACCAGAGAAATCAGAAGGGAGGGATGGGACACAAGTCTATAGACCCAGGGAGTATCAAACATATTGTTTGCTGGACAGAAGTTCTTGTTGACGGGACCAGCATAATTCTCTGAGTTCTGAGTTGGTCTACCCATGCTTGGAGAAGGGAGTCTTGCTGATAAGCAAAAGCCCACAAAGGACAGAGAGCCCTGGTACAGGGGACCCAATTGGCTCCATACCCCAACTTCAGCCTGGGTCTCATCTGAGAGACAGTCAAATGATGCTGCAGCTTTAATGCCAGCTGTTTTTGTTGTGTGACCAGCTCCCTCTGCTTCAGCAAGCTCTGGAGTCTCTCTTCCATTCTTTGCTGCTCCTGTTCATTACAAGATTGTGTCCTTATTGGAGGGTTGAGTATCGTATAGACAATACATTCTCACACAAGTACAAGCACACACAGAGAATCCCAAGAGCTTGCTGGTCAGTCAATCTCATGAAATTCCAAGCTCCTGGGGACATGAGAAAGCCTGCTTCAAGTTCATAAGACAGAGACTGACAAAGAGAGAAACCCAGTCTTCTCCTCTAGCTGTCATCACATGAAATATGCACTGCACTCCCACATGCCTCCATTACACACACACACACACACACACACACACACACACACACACACCACACACACACACACACACACACACACACACACACACACACACACTAGAGAGTGAGAGAAAATTAGAGAAAGGGATAAGACGAAAACAACAAAGTGATAGAGGAGCAGTTATCTTTAGAATAAGCGCACCAGCCTTTAGGAAAAGTCCCAAAATTCAGCTTTCCATTTTTGGGTACTAAAATGGCCTAGGGGAGCACACTGCTTGGTCAGTCTAAGTGGAGATGGATAGAGAATTTTTTACTCATAAACTCAAGTCTATGTATAGCAATCCTGCCATCATAATGACATGTAGCTGTGTGATGAGTGATTGATCTGTTTCTCCCCATTGACTACAGGTTCAAGAAGAGTATCAGGGATTACATGTCAATGACAAAGATTCTCAGAGGAGACTCACTTCCCAGAAATACTAATGCACAGATACAGAATGAAAAATTTTATGTCATGAAGTGGTTGGCTGGATGAGAAAAGTGATGAGATAGAGCACAGGTGTCTGGATGGGTAGATTTGGCAAGGATACATAAGTAAATGATGCTGGACTTAACTGTGACTCAGCTGCCTGTCCCTACCTCCTGCTGCTGGTTCTGGAGGTCACTGCTCTCTTCTTGATCCTTACTGAGCACTTGCAAGTCACCCAAGTGTTGCTTCAGCAGGACCCAATCCTCTAGTAGGTTCTCCTTCTCTTGCCTCAACATATCCAATTTCTTTTTGAGCTGACTCTGCTCCATCAGGAGCCGGCTCTGCAGATCACTGGAAACACACTCCAAATAGTAAGACCATGTCAGCCACCTCTGGTCACCCACATCACCATGCCTCAACAACCCAGCCCTATCCTACGTTCACAAGAAGATGTAAACAAGAACATTCAACAGCAATGACAGTGGCACTCAAGGCCAAACGCAGAGAACAGTTATTTCCTGCAAGAATCAAACTATTTCTGACTCCACCCCCCAAATAACAGAAATTCGTGCACTTCCATAAACTGGAGGAGTACCCCACCTGTCCCAATCAGTCCACTGTCATGAGGAAACACCAGCAGGTAATGTGCAAGTACACTTGGGGAAGTAGGAGACCCAGAGGGTGCATAGATCCCAGAGCAGTCAGCCCCTGCCTGACAACCCTCTTGTGATGCCAATTGCTCTTCTGAACAAGTGGTTCTCAGTATGTGGGTTGTGAACCCTTTGGGATCTAAGGAGCCTTTCACAAGGGACACATATTTGATGTCCTATATAGACATTTACATTAAAATTATTAACAGTAGCAAAATAAACTTAAGACAATGCTACAAAATAATTTTATGGTTTGGGGTCATCAAAACAAAGAAGCAATGTATTAAAGTATCCCAGCATTGGGAAGGTTAATAACCACTGATCTGGAGGCTACTGAATGACAATATAGTGCTTGGAAGAGCTAATAGTCTCTTTAAACCTTAGCAAAACTGAGTAAAGAGGCATAAGTCCAAAGGCTGCTTGCTAATGCTGCTGGCTAAGAAGCAGAAAAACCAGAAGTAGATCTAGAGACCCTGCACTTCAGAGACAAAGAAAATTGGAGTTGGCTATTGTACAACAGTTGGGGTCCCTGCCAAGATAAGCACTTACCAAAGGAAGACTTTCTCTTTGGTCAGCTCACTGAGCTTCTGTGAGGCCTCCCAATTCTCATTTTCAAAATTCTGCAGGTCTGACATGACCTGCTGATGTTCCATCTTGAGCTTTTCATAGAAAGGATTTGGCCTGTGGTAGGGCCTGGACTCAGAAGCAAAGAATTCTATGAATACAGGCCTCAAGGATCACATGAATTCAGTGTGTTCTATATTACTGGATTTAATGAGATGTCACAGCCTGGCTCCTATGTACTGGGACCTCTGGCTGCTTATTACAGTTGCTCTTCTGGTCCCAGGCCAGCAGAGGCAGGGTGTTAAGAGGGATGCAGCTGGGACTGAATGAGCTCCCTCAGGAGTCCTGCACAGCTTGCTATGGAGTTCCCACGAGTCTATCACAGGTCTGGGCCCACCAGATACTGTGATGTTGCTGCTCTCTTCAAATAAGAGATTCTCATTCCAGGGTGCCTATATTGACATAGAGGCTAAAATCACATCATGAATATTTCTGAGGATGGGACTCAATATTATGACAGCTTCATAAATTCCCCCAGAGCATTCCCAGTTGACACCAAGGTGAACACACTGGCAAAGGGCTATGCTGCTCAAAATGGTGCTCCCAGTATACGATGTAGACAACACCTAGATACTGAGACAAGCAACACTTCATGCTCAACCATAGGCAGTTGATTGCAGGGTGAGGAGGGATACATATGCACAAACACACAAACACACAGATACAGAAAGATGGAAGAGAGAGAGAGAGAGAGAGAGAGAGAGAGAGAGAGAGAGAGAGAGGAGAGAAACTGAGAGAGGGGAAGGTGATAGATGACAAATTAATGCATGCAATTTTGTCACCTTAGAGAGGACCAAGAGCAGCAGACATCAGTACCAAGCCTTGCTGCCACATATTAGGATGTGGTACAAAAACCCTTCAGCTGTTACTAGAAGCATCCAGCACACAATGTCTTTCCAGGCAAGTAAAAAAAAACAGCATTCTCACACTAGCCACCAGTTTACAGGATCTCTCCAAATGCATGCTGGGAAGTCACACACTACTGCCTTGATTCCTGAGTCATGTGATTCAGGCCATAGGCTATGGTTTTCATTTGGAGGAAGCAGAACCGTCTATGTCCCTATCTCATCCTGCCCAGGTTTGCTTCAGGGAAGCATTTAGAGAAATGGTGTTGGGCAAAGGGACACCTTGAAGGTGCACCCAACCTCCCAGAAGTCCATTTCTTAGACAAAATAAAATAAGGGTGAAATTGTGGAACTGAGACAGTCACCATGGATTTTGAAACAGTAACCACCTGTTGTCCAAGGATCCTTCGGTTACTAATATGAGGTGGTCTCTCAGATCATTAAGTTGGGCGGTCATCACCTGGAGCTGAGTGGTCAGGCTCTCCACCTTCTGCTTCACTTGCCTCTTTGAGAGCCTGGTTGGAGTGGGTGGTGGTTCCTTGGAGGCCCCTGTGGATAGATGAATGAACACAAGTGAACATGCTTTGTGACAAGACATAGAGAGCAGGTCACCCTGAGCCCTGAGAAGGTGTTTGAGAAAGGATGTAAGCAAGCAATTCAGTGACACCCCAAAGAATTTTGCCCTGGATTGAGATGCCGCCTTGGGCATCTTAGGTCTCCCATCTCTGTGTCGGGAGATAGGTGTCTCAGCCAGCTTGTTTCCTCTGATCCTTTAGCACATGCTTTAAGTAACTAAGGCGCAAGCCTCCTCAGGCTTATTAACAGCTCTGGACTCTGCATTCAACTTGGCTGCAGGGTTCACTAGTCTGTGGCTTTCAAATACAAGATAAAATTGACACAGTCCACAAGCACTCAGATCATTAAAAATGCAAAAATATCCTGACAGGTCACTCTAAGCACATGGCAAAAATGGAGAATCCACACAGGGGCAGAACATGGTCATCAACCTCACCAAGACGCCTCAGTGACAAAGGAGGGTGCATAGAGCTGATGGGCTGTAAATTAATGAAGACACTGAGGTTGAAGTACATTGATGACCTGCTTTTTGCTGGATGCAGTTCACTTGAACTTCATACCCTAATGCTGGCCTTTTTGTTCCCTCTCAACCCCTACCTTCCTGTAGGATTGAAAGGCAAGAGCTCACAGCACAACAGCTTTGGCCTTACTCTCTCCTGATTTCTGGGACAGACAAATTACTCTTCTGGAATCCTTGAATTTCAGGAGCCATGACAAGCAGGGAAGTCCAATTGGTTCCCAGAGACTCCTACCTCCTGTGTCCCATTACTGGAAGTTTCAGCTCAAGCCCATGTCCTGCAGGAACATCCCAATTTCCTGCTCACAACTTACTGTACCATCTTCTGGACCATTTCCTTCTTCTTTTAAATGGAAGCTGAAGGCCAGCTTGTGTCTGCCTCTCTCTGGTCTCTTTTCCTTCTCCTTTCTCTCTACCCAATAGACTTCTGAGTCTTCCCAACATGTTCATGGCTGAACTGTAAGGGCACTGAACCAACTGTCCAAGGGCAGTTGGTGTTGCTACAACACAGGTGACATCAGATAACATTCTAAAGTCTCCAGGATACAATAGAATGTCCAGGCATGAGACACCCCTGATGTCATGAGGAACTGTCATTTCCTCCCTGCTAACCAGATTTCCTCATAAGTCTCCAGAAGTCAGGTTTCCCATTCCAGGAATCTCTCTTGGCTCTCAAGAGAAATGCTTCAGTACCCTTTTCTCCCATAGCCAGAGATTGCTCTCTGATTGTTTGGAAATGCCTCAGTACTTCCATGTGGGAACAAAAGTGAATGTTCATCTCCTATTAAAGTATATGTCCAGGAGGCAACAGTATTATAGATATTTATGTGAGGTATGACTTTCCACAAGTATCTGCATCTCCTTATTATCAAGAAATGATAGACTTAATGATAATGGAAAGGACAATTTTTAAACAACTTCCTGGTATGGAGCCTACAGAAATTACTGCCAGTAGATAATATGCAGCTTATTTGATTTAAATTGATGAGCACTGGCAGATTGCATTAGCATGTTACATGGGATCTATAGATAATCACTACCCAGTACATCAGCTTTTTAGTGTTTCTGAAAATGCTGAATGAGTATTACCCAAAATTATATCTAAAAGTCCTGGAGAGTTTGCTCTTAGTGATTTTACAGATTGTTCTTTGAAAAGACAAGGACCATTTATTTTATACACAAATTCTTCACATTCCTCAAAAATGGTTAGTACCTTCCCTGACTGTACAGCTCAACAGTCAAAACTTATTATATTCCATTAGTTTTATTAGATATTGCTCAGTAATAGGTTACTTTTAACTCACTTCATGTATATATTTGCACATGAAGGATAGAGTTATACTAAAAATGGAAACTGTAGTTGTTTATATTGTTCTTCCCTTTTTTTGTCTTTTCCTCTACAAAAGCCTCTACCTTCTTTATGATATTATTGATAAGGCTGTTTTATTCTGCTTCTTCCAATTTTTGATGTTCAGGTCTAGATGTTGGAGGCAGGCTAGGTTCTGGTGATGCTGTATTGCTCTTCATTTTGTTGTATGTACTTCTGACTTGATGTCTGCCCATCTCTTTGTGGTACGTTTTTGGTCTTATCAGCACACTTGGTTCAGACAGAGCTGACAGATTCACGAAGTCTCTCTCTCTCTTGTCCAGATGGGAACTCTCTTGTCCAAATGGGACAGGATGGAAACTCTTATCTAGACGGGAAGTCTGCAGCAGGATGGGAGCTCTTGTCCAGACAGGGGGAGGGACTTAGTACTTCCTCAACTGAATGTGCCAGGCTCTGCTTACTCCCCATGGGAGGAGCTCTGACACTTTTGGAGGAGGGTGGATCGAGGGTAAACCTGGAGGAGAAGCAGAAGGAGGGATGAGACAGGGATCTATGGTTGGCATGTAAAGGAATACAAAAATGTCTTTAGAAAAAGACTTAAAAAAAAGAAAAGCCAGAGAAAAAAGATTCAAGAACAGGAAAATGCTGGAGTGTTCAGTGTTACTTCCCTGCAGGGTCAGGGACAGAAAACTCCAAGTTCAAGTCAGAGATGAAACAGGAGCCAGATCTATCTGTGTCAGGAGACACTGGCAGGTACTGTGAGTGGAACTGGAGGCAAGTGGGTTCTTGGTGAGGAACAGCAGTCTGACTTCTGTGTGGATGAATTTCTCTAACAACAGGCCAAGGCAATGGGTTTCCCTCACATTTGCCAGCTGTGATGATTGTATTTGTATAACACTGCTTTCCATGTAAGTAGAAATGGGATCCAACTGTATAAATGATTGTGATACTGAGAAATGCCTGACTATGGCCTTGAGTATAAACCCATCACAAGAAAATATGTTCATCATGAATGTTAGCCCAAAAGAGAATTTGTTTTGTACGTCAGACATGATTATCTATTTTCAACACATGTCACAGTCTTACTTATTCTTTTCTCCTTTCTCCTTAATAACAGAATCCTAGCTGTGAGTATGCCCATTGTGTCTTTGTAGAGTGGGTTCATTTACCTTGTGCTACAGCAGTAGTAACAACAGCTGTAAAGGCATGCAGCAGAAGCAGCTGCAAGAGAGCCAGGAGCCTCTGGAGAGGAAGCCCAAGCATGAGAAGCAGAAACAGCAGAAGCAGGAGCAACAGCAACAGATGTGGAAGTGGAAACAGAGTCAGAAGCAACAGTTGAAGTGTTTCTGTGACAGAGTTCTCTAGTGTGACCTCTGGTTCCTGGAGTCAGTACTTACTCTCTTCTTGAGCCTTAAGGACAATTTGAGATGTCTTATTTTTCATAAAAAGGGAATGTTACACTGTCATTCATGTTATCACTTGTCAATGCCATGGTCTCCATTTTCGTCCACAAATATCTGTATATTCCTTTCAATTTTATCATTAGAGACCACTAACAATTTTTAACCTCTGCTTCATTTCCACTTGAGTAAAAGACCCATGGTTTCATAAATCTCAAAAGCAGATATAACCAACTGGTTTAAAAAAATCTGCACTTTGTTACCTAACACATTCATTTCCAACAAGATTGGAAGAAGTAAACAGAAAAGGTCAAAATGTGTCCTCTCCATTCTGCACGACCTGGTTGTTTAACAGCCAGATTGAGAGAATGTGACAATGAAGGGCTTCTAGAAGGAAAGGAACCTCTCCCTTCTGCACTCCATTAATCCTTTCCCATAGCCTTTCACAATTGCCCATTGGGATCCTGGGATAGCATGAGTGAAGGTGAACTCAAAATCCATGAACAAAGTGTGCCACCAGCTGCTGAGCTGCAAGTATGGATTCTGCAGATGCCTTCTGGGTTCTCAATCCTTTTCCATGACAGTGAAACCTGTGAGATGTAGAGTAATGGCCTGCTCCAGCAAGATCGTCTACTTTGAGTAGGAATATTGTGAACAAAGTCTCAAGAATTCATTCAAAGCTCTGAAATGGTGCTACCCATCCATTTATGTCACAAAAGAGTTGATAAAATTTCCACAAGGCCGACTCACATAGGTTACCCAGAGACCCATTCTACCTGCTAAATTGAAGAGGTGTGTTCTCAGGTCTTAGAGAGATCACTTGGTATTTAAGATTCCTTGAATTCAGTTCCTGACACCCAGCAGGGGCCTCATATCTGCCTAAAACTCCAGTCTTAGGGGATCCAGTTCTTTCTTCTGTCCTCAGGGTGCACAGACATACATACAGGGAAATCCTTCACACACAAGCATGCATAACAGTAAAATCAAGTGGGCGTTTTACAAACTGACTCAATGCTACTTGGTACATGAGCAGTCTCCTCTGCTTTTACATAATGTCTCTAGATTTTTGTCAGTCTTTACAACCCAGTCAACGTCAGAATTCAGGATCCTATTTTGGCATCAAATACCAAATTTGCTCATTTAATATGCTGCCTAAAGTTTAAAACAATTACAAAACTTGCCTAAATAATATAGCCTAAAATGGTTATAAAGACAAAAAAATAAGACAGATTATTCCTAAAATAAACACATGGAAGTGTATATACTTGTTAAAAGTACTTAAAGTGGTCATGGTGAATGATCTCAAAGATCCTAATTAGAGATAAACTTAAACCACCATGGACACGTGAATGTGATGGTAGATTTGTCAACCTTCGATTCATTTTTATAGTTCTCTGAGTTGTTATTTCTTCTTTATTATGCAATTATTCATAAGACAACAAAAAGGAAACCCCTATATTTATAACACTTTTTGCATCTCCCTCTAGTATTTAGACAGGAGAGACCACAGTACAGACCTCTAGTTACTTCACGATTCCATACACCAGTTGGAAAACAGAAACAACGAAGTCAATCAAGAAATATTTTCCTCAACTCCTGTGTGGAGGTCCATGCCTTTAATATTAGCACTAGCAAGGCAGAGGCAGGTCGCAATTTTAGAGTTCAAGGACAACCTATACTATATAGCAAATTCCAGACTACTTAGGGCTATATAACAAAAGGATATTTCAAAAACAAAGAAATCTATCTCTAGACATAATTTCTTGAACAGATAAAGTCGTGATTTCTGTAAGCAGAATACAGTTGACAGAGAAAATCCAGGACCAGCTGTTCCACCAATACAAGTGAACTTTCTCTTTCCCAGAGCTAGGAACCATCCTTACAATCATCCTGTGTCGCTGTCAACTTGGTCTGTCTTGCTGTAATCCTTAATGAAGACAAACATTTGATTCCTTGTTAGAGTTCAGTGGAGAAGAACTGACCGTGTCTGTCTTGGTCCATCAGTTTACACTTTGCACGCTGCCTATACCAGGTAAACCTTGCTACTCCAAATCTTGTATTGGTCTGGGCTTAAATGTGTTGAACTGCAGAAATATGGTTACTTTTATATCATTGTCATGATACCTTTACAAAGTGAGTAAACCACTGCCATTTTGGTTTACTAGAATATATAATACATATATATTCACTATCTACATTTCAATTAGTGATATTTTGGTATGATGATTTATACTTTGGATAATTTTTAAAAGAAAACTTCAATGGGGGAAAACCACCAAATATTAACAATATCTTGAGAGGAGTCACAATTTGTAGTCAACTGATTTGCCTTTCCCAAGGCAAAGACATATTGTTATGGGAGGCCACACATCTGGTTGCTTAAGGGGCACCACGGAGTTACAGCAGGTTGGGGGTGCCCAGGGAGGTAAGTTCACTGAAATGGAGCAGAAGGAAGAGGTAGATTTGAACCAGGATAAATCCAAGGAGGATGAGCTTGGCGGTGGCATGCATGAAGTAGGTCTTTCTAGCAACATGGGCAATTCCATATCCCTAGGCAGATTCATTCTGGATGAGGGCTGAGAGGCATCCAGTCTGAGGAAACAGGATCAGCTGAGGAACTGGCAAGGTGAGTGGCTGTGGCTTGTTCTGCTTCTCTGATCTTCCAGTGGTCACCCCCAATACCTGGCTCCAGATTTGTTTTTATTAATAAGACCTTTTAAGAATCATACTACATATCACTGCTTGCTCTTGCCTTGTTAGCACAACCATTCCTTGGCTGGCCTTATTAGCACAACCATTCCTTGACCGGCATTAAAGCCTACTTCTTTAAGATTCCAGCATATACTGCAGACCAGCTGAGACATCCAGTCTTGATGTGTGTGCATCTACTGCATTATTGGGCTTTCCATTCACAGCCAGATATTGTTGGATTAGATAGAGCACGGCCTGTAAGCCATTCTAACAAATACCCTTTCCATGGAGAATCATTGTATTACTTCTGGAGAATGCTGGCTAAGACACCAGGCATGTAAAGAGGACATTCTAGAGCAGTTAGGGTCTCATAACAGTCCCAGCTCACTTACAAATTCCCAATAGTCACCTTATAGCCTTCCTCAGGTGCTTAATCACTTCAGAGAATTCAAGCCTCCTCCTCAATGATCATGACCAAATTCCTTGGCATGATTTATTTTTCATATTATTGAGTATGGATGTGAGGAGGGTAAGTGCCAATATTAGGCAGTGTTTATAAAGTGAGTGTTCAACTCCACATGGGTGAATTACGGAAAAAATCTTATGAAGCAGAGAGAAATCTCTAGCTTTGGAAGGAGGGGGTGCTGAATGACTTCCCCTGTGTCACAGGAGAGACTCCTGAAAAGGAAACCACAGCTTCCGGTCAGTTCATGGAGAATTAATTAGCAAAGAGGCAAAGGCTGTGCCCCATGACATCAGTACATGCTTTGCTGGGCATTCTATTGTATCCTGGACAGCTCTTGGAATCCCAGTGATGTCACTAGTGTTGTAGCAACACTGACTGCCTTGAGGTCATTTGTTCAGTGACCACAAGCTTGGCCTCTAGACATGTTATCCAGACTCAGAGTTCTTTTTAGGAGAGAGAATGGACAGCATGGAGAGACCAGAGTGAGGCAGAAGGAATCTGGTCCTAGGTCTCCCTGGAAAACAAGAAAAAAATGGTCCTGGGGAAGAGGCAGTGAGTTTTGGAAGGGGCTGGGGAGCTTTGTGGATGTGGTGGGCTTCAGCTTTCCAGGGCTAGGACTAAAGAACTGGGAACTTCTTGGAAGGAGGCACAGAGGAATTAATGAAATTTCTGTACCATGACTAGATTTCACTGCCACTGGAGTCCTTTAGTTATGTGCCAATGATAATAGGGAAAGGAGAGTACCCTGGAAAACCCTGAGGTTCTCATAAATGACATCATAGCCACTAGCAGGGCAGGAGCCCCCAAATGCTGCTGTCTTCCAATGACCCCCGAGGTTTCTGAATTACCAGCTGTTGATAGCACACAGGTCTCCAGTTCAGCCTGAGAGCTGTTAGATTCAGTGGACCTGGACTGAGACAGTCCCCTTCCTGCCAGCTCTGGGTGTCCTGGACTGTCAGTGAGGATGACTTTGTGAATCTGTTGACTATGTTTTGTCCCTGAATGACTTTTCCATTAACATGAGACTCTGAAGCACAGAGCAAGTGACTTGGGCATCCCAACACTATCCAAGTGATTATAACAGTAGCAATTACCACCATGCATCTGAAAGCACATGGCTGATGGCTCTGCAGCCAAGGAGCATCCTTTACAGTGTGAGTAAGCCTTAAGAGGTTGTCCACTGATTCCCCTTGTGCAGGGAAACAGAGATAAATAACGGACTTCTAAGATATCCACCTCCCTATAGAGAGATGGGAAACTGACATCCACAGAGGGGAGACTCAAGTCTGGGCTTTCAGAACGTGCCTGGGCAAAGTCTCGTCTGTCGCTGTGTATCCTTCAATTTGTAAGGATTAATTGAGATGAGGTAGTGTATAGGAACGGTGCTGTGCTTTGACTTCTAGAATTGGGCATTACTGAGATAGCTCACCTTGTCTAGCATGACTTGTCAGTGTGATATAACATCTGAAAGGACACAGTTTTCCTCACATCATTCATTTGTTCTGGGATTCACCAAGTATACTTCTGAAGCCACAGTCCAGACTTCTGGTGAATTTTCAATCCAGACCAAACATGGTGCTAGTTCTTCATTTCAGGACTGTCAGTAAGTTGTAAAGTGTGAAATGGGGCTCTGGGAAAGTTCTATGGTAAAGGAGGCCTAATAATCTGTCCTCTTGTGTCCTTTTCCTACTTCTCTCATGCTCTGAAGGATGTTGTAATTTAAGCTGGCTGTGTCACCTTTCCTAAGGGCATGTGCATTGTCACAGGTGGCTCCAATGAAAGAATTTGGCTTTTGTGTAGCTCTGGGGTTAGCACCACCGCAGTGACATGGCATACTATCCCCATGACTATGACACATTTGATTTTCTGTGAATGCCTTTGCATATCTGTGTGTAGCCTCTCACTAGCCATTCATCTTTCCTCAAACCCCAGTGTAGAATTGGAGCCTTACACTTGTGGGAGTGTTTGCTCTTGTGTCTGAGGTCTCCCCTGGGGAACTCTGGTTCTTAGTATCCCTAGGCAGACATGTCACTAGTTAATCACCTTTTGGTATTTTATGAGGGCTAGAATGTATTCTGCTGATGATTCGGGGTAATTCTCCTCATTGATTATGGGACTTATCTTTGTTCTGACAGGACACCCACAATCTCCCACCACATCTCCATACTATAATAGGCTTGTGGACACTCTACAATGTGGTTGTTTACATCTGGGGACTGATCTTTCCTCCCCACCATCCTGACCTAATACCCTAGCAACCTTTATTTCTCATTTATTAGAGATCTGAAGAAGTGATGAGCCATTTCACCAGATGTGTTTGGAATACAGACTTCAAATTCCCATATTTGAAGTAGTAAAAATATTCTAACGAAGCAGAGAGAGAGATCACTGGCTTTGTAAAGAGGAGGTACTCAAGTTGTTTCCTTATGTTTCTGGAAATGCTCCTGAGAAGGGCACCATGGCTTTTTGTGCATTGCAGAAGAACTAGTTAGTAGGTAGGTGAGGGCTGTGGAGGTGACCCTAGTAGTCTCTTTTCTGAAATTCTATCTTATCCTGTAGAGCCCTTGATATTCTCTGTGATGTTACCAGTGTTGTGGCAACACCACATGCCTGTGGGTTATTTGTTCAGTGCCCATAGACACGTTGGCAAGATTGAACTGGCTGCTTGGGAGAGAGAATAGAGAACATGGAGTGACCAGAGGAAGGCATAAGGAAGCTGACCTTTGGTCTGAGTGTAAAGTCTGGAGAAACAAATGGTTTTGGAGAAGGCACAGTGAGTCCTGAGCAGGGGATTGGGAGTTTCATGGAGGAGGTGAACTTAAGCTGGGCCTTCCAGTATGGGGCTCAGCATGTGGGAGCTTCTGGGAAACAATGGGGCTATTTTGCTTCTCAGGGCTTCTTAAGAACAGACCTAGATTCAAGAGTCTCTGATGGTGAGTTCAGGAGAGCCATGCATTATTCAGGTTGCAGCTCCTTTCTAGGAACTCCTTCATTTCATTTAGACTGGCAAAGAGGGCCAGGAGGAACAGATGGACTAATGAGCTGTCCCTCTCTGGGTAGGGTGTTGCCCCACTTTATCCTAGTGGATTCCTACAGTTTCCATGGGAATCTAACGCAAATAAGAAGGGAGGGAAACTCCCCTGGCCATCTACCACAACCTCAGTCATTCAGATGCTTTGGTCCTGGGTAAGTGTGATCAGGACATGGTGCTGCTAAGTTCTAGGCACAACAGGACTTACCTGCATCACATCAGATATGAGCTGACACTGTCCTTCAAATCTACATGGTTGGACTAGCTTATGCCTTCCAGAATCAGGGAACTGCATTAGGGAGGGAGACACATGCCTAGCCATGGTTTTTGATACTGTAGCAGGGACATTTGGAGTGGCTGTTGGCTGCCAGCAGCTTTGACCATCCTTGAAGTGTTGTGGTGGAAAAGTTCCCATCAGAGGCCCTGCCCCTTACTACAGAGGCTAGGTCCCAATACAAGCCTGAGTCAGTCATCTGCATCCCAGAGCTTATGTTCTAAAGAAATGGAGGAGTCCATTCTGCTTGATGGTTTGGAGAAGGCTCCATCCCATTTTCAGAGCCATACATGTTACAAGTTTCTTTTTTTTTGCCCCCTGTGGAAATTTGTTTCTTTTTTTAATTATTATTTATTTTACAATACTATTCAGTTCTACATAATAGCCACAGACAAGTTTCTGAAGCAGCACCAGGCACATTGACCAGTTCCAGTTTTCTTGGTGACACACACTGCAGTGCCGATGTTCATCATGGTGGTGTTAATGGTGTCTATTGTTTAAAATATTAAGGCAACTCCATGTAGTTAAAAGGGAGGTTTATTTTGTGGGGTAATTTACAAGTGAAGGGATAGGTTACAGGGTCTGGGAAAGGTGTAGCATAGTCTGGCGGTGTTCTTGGGAGAACTCTGCTTGGTCTACCTCCAGCATTCAGGGTCCAGGAGCCAAGAGAGCCAGCCCGTCTGGATCTGGGGTCTTCACGTGTCCTCTCTCGCTCTGCCTTGTAGGTGTGACAGTTTCCAAAGCCTCAGTGAGGGTGGTACTTCCAGATCAAAGCTGGAACAGCTACCAACTACAGGTGTCATCTCAGGAATAGAATTTGTATATTGGTGCTGTTGTCTGAAATCCCACTTGTATGACTCCAGGGAAATTTCAAATCTAAATGAATCCTTTTTGCTTTGATGACAATGAAGACCACACAGTCGTCATCCCAGTCCTTCTTGATTTAGGAAGGAGGATTTTTTTCCATATCACAGGATGTACGGAGTAAGCAATACACAGTCTGGAGGAGTTCAAGTCAAATGACCCCAGACACCATCCTCTGTATTACAGGTCCAATGTGCTGTTGTTTTAGGCCTTTCTCTTTTTCTTTGAAGAGCACCTTTTTTTTATTTTTTACCTAGGGACACTTTTTTTAACCACAGTTACTTTCAAACAAAACAATTATTTGAATTCTGAATCTTCAATTATAGAGAAAGACCAGATTATTAAAGTACTGGGTTCCTAGGTGCTCTCCTCTTACTCAAAAAACCACAGTATGGTATTTCATTCTATTTCAGCCATGCATAGACATAAAGCAGCCACTGAAAGTCATCATGACGATGAGATCTACAGCTGATTCCCATGTACCTCTTGATTATTGCCACTCCTTCCTTTCAATCTCTGATTGAGCCATTTGCTCAAGAATGTTAGTAGATAGGATTAGGACTTTGATGGCTATTTTTAGTTGTCAACATCATGACATCTGGGAATAATATAACCTAAAGATGGAGGGAATACCTGTGGTCTATTTCTGCTTAGTTAAAGTAGGAAGAACTACTTTATTGTGGAACTTTGAGGAATGAAGTCACACCATTAATTCAGATCTTTAATCTAGATGTAATCTGAACTACTCCTGCTGGAAGCCTATAGAAGGACATGGAAGAAGGAAGCTTCTACTCTTTCTCTGCTTGCTCTCACCTTGTTAGCACATCCACTTCTTTACTGACATTAGAGCCTATTACTTTTAGGTTACAGCATAATATCAGAGACAACTGAGACATCCAGTGTTTAGGACTGAGAAACTACTGGATTCTTGAACTTCCCATTCATTTCCAGCCATTGTCGGATTAGCTAAGGCACAGGCTGTAAGCTACTCTAACAAATCCCCTTTTAATATAAAGATTCATTTTTATAACTTCTGTTACTCTAGAGGCCTGATAATACACCAGGCACATAGAGAGGACATTCTAGAACAGTTTGGGTCTCATAACAGTCTCAGCTCATTTACAAATTCTCAGTAGTCACTTTCCATTAACCTAAGCATTCCTCAGGTGCTTGCTCATTTCAGAGAACTCAACCCTCCCCCTCCACCTCATCCTGATCTAATTCCTTGGCATGCTTTATTTCTCATATTATTGAGTATGGATGTTAAGGAGAGGAAGGGCCATTCTTGGGCAGTGCTTATAAAGTGAGTGTTCAACTCTCCATGGGTAAAGTAGTGAAAAGATTCTAAGAAAACAGAAAATTTCCCAGCTTTAGAAGGAGGAGGTACTGAATGGCTTCACCTGTGTCACAGGAGAGACTCCTGGAAAAGAAATCTCAGCTTCTGGTCAGTTCAGGGAGAATTTATTAGCAAGGAGGCAAAGGCAGTTCCATGTGACATCAGGAGTCCCTTCTCTGGCAATTCTATTGTATCCTGGAGAGCAGAGCTCTTGGAATCCCCTGTGATGTCAATAGTGTTGTATCAACACCAAGTGCCTTTAGGATGTTTTTTTTTAATGCATATACAGTTTGCCTATAGACATGTCAAGACGTAGGCATCTACTTGGGAGAGAGAATGGATTTTGTAGTGATACCAGAGCAAGGCAGAAGGAAACTGACCCTAGGTCTCACTGGTAAGAATGGAGAAGTCAATGGTCCTGGGGAAGATACAGTGAGTTCAAGGGAGCTTCACTTTGAGAAGCTCACATCTTGGACACTGTTCTCTCGCTTTGGTGGAACTTTGGAATCCTTTATAAAGTTTATAAATTCTTCCTGAAGTTGGAACTCCTCCCTGGAACTACTCAATGTATGCTCTGGTCCTCTGAGTAGCAATAGGCAGCCAGACATGAGAATCCCTGTGGGAAAGACAAGAAAAATGTCACTATAGATTTCCAGTGGCACCAGATATGCGGCACAGACTCCTGGGGTCTTCTTAGATCATCTATAGCTCCAAGTCCACTGAGGGTGCTCATGCAGCTCTGGATAACTCTCTTGGACAACCTTCTTCTTCTTGCCTGAGGACATGATAGGAAGTTTAATAAGCGCCAGGAGGTCCCAGTATGTAAGTGCCAGGCTGTGGCATCCATGGGGCTGAGGAGTCCAGAACATAGCCTGATTCCATATGATCCTTGTGGCCTGTGTTCATGGAGTCCTTTTCTTCTGGGGCCATGCCCTACCACAGGCTGAATTCTTTTGGGATGCTGAAAAAGGAGCATAAACAGGTGATGTAGGACTTGCAGAAATTGCCCATGGAGATCAGTGATGGTGTGAACAAGGTCAAACAGCTGATTGAGGAGAATGTATCCTACAGGTATGTGCCTGATTTATCTTGGGAGAGACTGAATCTTCTTTCTCTTTCACCCAAAGTAAGGGCTCTGGTTCTTGCCTGTCTGCCTCTTAGCAAGCAGTCTGACATTTGGTCCTTGGCCTTGTGCCACTTGGACTCAGTTTTGCTAAGTGTGAAAAGACGCTGCGTCCCTCCAAGAGATGTCCTGTCATTCTTGGGATACCCTTGACAGAAAAAGGGTTTGCACCATGAAGGGAGTGTCAGGTATCCTAGTACCTCTGGAGCTCTGACCAAGGCTTCACAGAGCTGGTTTCCATGGTAGCCATAGACAGAACTGATTCTGGTTGGGGATTTTCCCCTCCTTTTGAGAGGGTTTTCCCTCTATCTGCTGCTGCTTTCCCAATATCATGAACAGTTAAGAACAGGTGTGGACTGCATGCTGTTCTCAGAGGCACTGGATCCCTTTTGGCATCAGGGTTTTCAGAAGTACTTTGAATCTTTCTGGAATTTGGTTACTCTCTGGATTTGACCTGTATCTAAGTGATGCTGACTTGGCTATTTGTGGGCTGTCTGTGAGTCTGGGACTCTTCAACACTGGTGTTACTTGAACGCAGGAAGGGCAAATGGAGGCTGGCTGGGACCCAACGTGTTTCGGTGAATTTTCATTTACCTCCATGGCCAGATCCTCCAAGATTGGACTCAGCTGAAGGAGAATGTACATGTGTTGAGACTCAAGAACAGACTGCTGTGGAAGGAGCAGATTGAACTGAAAGAGTCCTATGAGGAGTTGAAGAGGCTACTGATGGAGGCCCATGAGATGATCTGTGACCCTTCTGCTGAGCAGCAGCAGGTAGGCTGAGACAGCATTGGCAGGTGCCCACCTGTGCAACCATAAACAAAGAGACACTCATATACCATCCACACTCATCCAGACCCCCACCTACATACCCACCAAGTGTTGATTTCTGTGATCATTCCCGAGTCTTTCTGGAGAGTTAGCCTCTTGCAAGAATCTGGATAATTGGCAAGCAATCCCTCCTTCTCTGCTAGAAGCTGCAGTACATTGAGAGATCTGGGTAAGTCACATATCACACACCTACAAGTCATTGTGATCAGAGGGCTGCTATGCAGGGAGCTACTTTGGAAACAGCACAAAGCTTTTATTCTTGAGGTCAGTAGCCAGTGGCTCATTTGCTTTGCAGGGGTCATGTGAGATCACAGGTAGGAAGCAGCCTACAAGGCCTAGAGTCCAGCCCCAGTGCCAAGTGAGTGGTTCTCATTGTCAATATTTTGGGTGGCATGTGGTCTTCTCCTTTTCCTACATCCCAATGGGTTCTCTTCCTCTTGACAAGTGCTTGGTTCATAGTGACAGATGGCTGAGTACCACCTTGTCAGCACTTTTTCTGTGCCTGGTTCTGGACAGTTTTTCTATCCTGGAGCTTCCAGTCTGGAGATGACTGAATGCCCATAGATGTGGGAGGACTTTGACAAGTTGATTGCTAGCTTGACTGATTTGAGGCTATATGAGTACATTTTCTGCTATCACCACAACAGAGTCTGAATAACTTGTGTGCTCTCCTGTAGCATGAATCTTAAAGGTTCTTATTAATAAAATCAAACCTGAGGCCAGTTATTGTGGTCAATGCTGGTAGATCAGAGAGACAGAACAAGCCACAGCTATCTCACCTTGCCTGTTCCCCAGCTGGTCCTGTTTCCTCAGACTGGAAGCCTCTGAGTCCTCATCCAGAATGAATCTCAGCTGAACTGTGTTGCTCCAAAGCCTGAAAGCTTAACCAGCCCAATGCTTAACCAGCCAAATGCCTCTAGTTTCTGGTCCTCACGCCTTATATATCTTTCTGCTTTCTACCACCACTCCCTGGGATTAAAGGCTGGCTTTCTGGGATTAAAGGTGTGTGTCACCATGCTTTGCTATTTCCAATGTGCTCTTGAACTCACAGAGATCCAGAGGGATTTCTATCTCTGGAATGCTAGGATTAAAGGTGTGAGTGCCACCATTTTCTAGCCTTTGTATTTAGTGGCTGTCTGTTCTCTGACCCCAGATAAATTTATTAGAGTACACAATATTTTGGGGAACGCAATACCACCACACTCTCCTATGAATTTTTAGTCCCCAAGGGATCCATAGCCATGTAGTGGGTCTCAGTTGAAACACCTGATGTGAATATTTTATTCAACTGTTCATACAACATGATGTCCTCGCCATTTTTTTCTGCTCACTTCCTATTTCTGCGGTCTGTGTGATCTATGCAGGCCTGTATAAATGTGTACATCGGTTTGTAGGTTCAGAAGCTACATAATGAAATTCGTGTTGTCATCTGTTGCTCACTCCCTTATTCCCTTAGAGCCCAGGTTTTCACTGAACCTGAAATTTTCTCTTTGGGCTAATCTGGCTGGCCAGCACTCTTGGGATCTCCTGTCCTCCAAGGTAGACCTTCTGTCTTGTTTTGTCTCATCCAATGTTACACATTTAAATTGCCCAGAAAGAGGAAGGACACATTTGCTTTCTCTTTTGTCTATTTACTTTAATGTATTGATGCTAATGTGTTCTCTAGTACATAACAAAAATCAAACAATACAGCTATTTTTTTTTTAAATAGGCTTCTTTCCTTTCAGTTCACAGAGCTAACACCACAGGAAATGTCTGGTTTGTCTCTGACTTCTCAACAGAGAATCCCACAGTGCATCTCCTTGCTGACATTGTGTTGCTGACTATATCATATGCATGGCTATGTCTCAGAACAGATTCCCTCTCATAGTTGTGCAGAGTGCTGGGTTCCTGAAAAGCAGTGCAGGGGATGTCACTGGACTCCTTCTGACTGACGTTGGGCTGAATTCATACCATATGCACTGTCATCTGTTGAAAAGTTACTGGGTATTGACCATGGGTCACTTTCTTTCTCTTGGGTTATCAAGGTCATCTGTGGAGGAGCCAGGATGAGTTTAGTGAAGAGACTATGACGGGTGAACTTGGAACCTGTGGGGTCAGAGGGTTTTGTGATGGATAAAGTTCGTTCAAGGAAAAGTAAGTGCAGGTAGCAGTGCATTGCTGGCTCTAAGAGCCTTGTAGAGAGCATAGAGGACCCACGACCTTACCTTACATCAGAAAAGGTACAGCAGTCTTCTCACTGACCATTCTAGGTTCAGCACATATTTTTTTTTTGTGTGTGTGTGTTATGCTTTTCTGTGCATGTCTGTGTGTATGTGTGTGTGTGAACTTCTCCTCTGTGTGTGTTTTTGTGTGAATAATGTCTATTGCTTGACAGTAGTGTTCCTTTCTGTGTGTATGTGATCATGTGTGGATGAGTGTATATATGTGTGTGTGTCCAGGTTTCCTGTATGTATAGGGATAAGTATTTGTGTGTGTTTGTGAGTATAAGTGCTTATAGGTCCAAGTGTGTGTTTGTACTGTGGATTTTAAACTCTCTTGGTTTTTTTTTTTTTAAGCACAGGATATGTATTTATTTCTTTTTTTATTTTTTCCTTTTATTTTACAATACCATTCAGTTCTACATATCAGCCACAGGTTACCCTGTTCTCCCCCCTCCCACCCCCTCCCCTTACCCCCAGGCCACCCACCATTCCCACCTCCTCCAGGGCAAAGCCTCCCCTGAGCACTGAGATCAACCTGGTAGACTCAGTCCAGGCAGGTCCAGTTCCCTCCTCCCAGACTGAGCCAAGCGTCCCTGCATAAGCCCCAGGTTTCAAACAGCCAACTCATGCAATGAGCACAGGACTCATTCCTACTGCCTAGATGCCTCCCAAACAGATCAAGCCAATCAACTGTCTCACCTATTCAGAGGGCCTGATCTATCTTGGGGCCCCTCAGCCTTTGGTTCATAGTTCATGTGTTTCCATTCGTTTGGCTATTTTTTTTTTTCAGTAATTGAGTAAAACCAAAATTTATTATAAGCCGCAGTCATCCTAGGTACCTCCATGCTATATATATAGCCTCCATGGTTCTATGGGTTGTGGTCTAATTGTTCTTTATTTTATATCTAGAATCCACTTATGAGTGAGTACATACCATAACTGTCTTTCTGGGTTTGGGTTACCTCACTCAGGATGATTTTTTCTAGTTCCATCCATTTGCCTGCAAATTTCATGCTTTCATTGTTTTTCTCTGCTGAGTAGTACCCAATTGTGTATATGTACCACAATTTTGTCATCCATTCCTCCGTTGACGGGCATCTAGGTTTTTTCCAGGTTCTGGCTATTACAAATAGTGCTGCTATGAACATAGCTGAGCATGTATCTTTATGGTATGAATCAGCATTCCTTGGGTATATACCCAAGAGTCGGGTAGTTCGATTCCTAATTTTCCTAATTTTCTGAGAAATCGCCATACTGATTTCCACAGTGGTTGTACAAGCTTACATGCCCACCAACAGGGGAGGAATGTTCCCTTTGCTCCACATCCTCTCCAACATTGACTGTCATTGGTGTTTTTGATCATAGCCATTCTGACAGGTGTAAGGTGGTATCTCAGAGTCGTTTTGATTTGCATTTCTCTGATGATTAAGGATGTTGAGCATTTCTTTAAATGTCTTTTAGCCATTTGTAGTTCTTGTTTTGTGAATTCTCTGTTTAGCTCTTTAGCCCATTTTTTAATTGGACTGTTGAGTATTTTGATGTCTAGTTTCTTGAGTTCTTTATATACTGTGGAGATCAATCCTCTGTCAGATGTGGGGTTGGTGAAGATCTTTTCCCAATCTGTTGGCTGTCTTTTTGTCTTATTGACTGTGTCTTTTGCCCTGCAAAAGCTTCTCAGTTTTGAGAGGTCCCATTTATTAATTGTTGTGCTCAGGGTCTGAGCTGTTGGTGTTTTATTTAGGAAATGGTCTCCAGTGCCAATGCGTTCAAGAGTGCTTCCTACTTTCTTTTCTATTAAGTTTAGTGTAACTTGATTTATGTTCAGGTCTTTGATCCACTTGGACTTGAGTTTTGTGCATGGTGACAGATATGGATCTGTTTGTAATCTTTTACATATTGATATCCAGTTATGCCAGCACCATTTGTTGAAGATACTTTCTTTTTTCCATTGTATAGTTTTGGCTCCTTTGTCAAAAACCAGGTGTTCATATGCGCATGGATTAATGTCAGGTTCTTCAATTCGATTCCATTGGTCCGTATGTCGGTTTTTATACCAGTACCAAGCTGTTTTTATTACTATAGCTTTATAGTAGAGTTTGAGGTCAGGGATGGTGATGCCTCCAAAGGTTGCTTTATCGTATAGGATTCTTTTAGCTATCCTGGGTCTTTTGTTTTTCCATATGAAGTTGAGTATTTTTCTTTCCAAGTCTGTGAAGAATTGTGTTGGGATTTTGATGGGGATTGCGTTGAATCTGTAGATTCCTTTTGGTAAGATTGCCATTTTTACTATATTAATCCTGCCTATCCATGAGCATGGGAGATCCTTCCATTTTCTGATATCTTCTTCAATTTCTTTCTTTAGAGATTTAAAGTTCTTATCAAAAGGCCTTCACTTGTTTAGTTAGTGTTATCCCAAGGTATTTTATATTATTTGTGGCTATTGTAAAGCGTGATGTTTCTCTGACTTCTTTCTCAACCTTCTTATCATTTGTGTATAGGAGGGTTACTGATTTTTTTGAGTTGATCTTGTATCCTGCCACTTTACTGAAGGAGTTTATCAGCTGTAGGAGTTCCCTGGTAGAGCTTTTGGGGTCACTTATGTATACTATCATATCATCTGCAAATAGTGAAAGTTTGACTTCTTCCTTGCCAATTTGTATCCCTTTGATCTCCTTTTGTTGTCTTATTGCTCTAGCTAGAACTTCTAGTACTATATTGAATGAATATGGGGAGAGTGGACAGCCTTGTCTTGTTCCTGAATTTAGTGGTATCGCTTTGAGTTTCTCTCCATTTAATTTGATGTTTGCTGTTGGCTTGCTATAAATTGTGTTTATTATGTTTAGAAATGTTCCTTGTATTCCTGATCTTTCTAAGATCTTTGTCATGAAGGGGTTTTGGATTTTGTCAAAGGCTTTTTTCAGCATCTAATGAGATGATCATGTGGTTTTTTTCTTTCAGTTTGTTTATATGGTGTATTACATTGACTGATTTTTGTATGTTGAACCATCCTTGCATTCCTGGGATGAATCCTACTTGGTTGTGATGGATAATTTTTTGATGTATTCTTGGTTTCGGTTTGCTAATATTTTGTTGAGTATTTTTGTATCAATGTTCATGAGGGAGATTGGTATGTAGTTCTCTTTCTTTGTTGCATCTTTGTGTGGTTTGGGTATCAGGGTAATTGTAGCCTCATAAAAAGAGTTTGGTAGTGTTCCTTCTGTTTCTATTGTGTGGAACACTTTGAAGAGTATTGGTATTAGTTCTTCTTTGAAAGTCTGGTAGAATTCTGCACTGAAACCATGTGGTCCTGGGCTTTTTTTGATTGGGAGACTTTTGATGACTGTTTCTATTTCTTTAGGGGTTATTGGTCTATTTAAATGGTTTCTGTGTTCTTGATTTAATTTTGGTATGTAGTATTTATCCAGAAAATTGTCCATTTCTTCCTGGTTTTCCATTTTTGTGGAGTACAGGTTTTTGAAGTATGATGTGATGATTCTCTGGATTTCCTCATTGTCTGTTGTTATGTCTCCCTTTTCATTTCTGATTTTGTGAATTTGGGTGCTCTCTCTTTGCCTTTTGGTTAACTTGGCTAGGGGTTTGTCTATCTTGTTGATTTTTTCAAAGAACCAACTCTTTGTTTCATTGATTTTTTTGTATTGTTCTCTTGTTTTCTATTTCATTGATTTCAGTCCTCAATTTGATTATTTCCTGGAGTCTATTTCTCCTGGGTGAGTTTGTTTCTTTTTGTTCTAGATCTTTCAGTTGTGCTGTTAATTCATTGGTATGGGATTGCTCCATCTTCTTTATGTGTGCATTTAGAGCTATGAATTTTCCTCTTAGCACTGCTTTCATAGTGTCCCATAAGTTTGGGTATGTTGTACTTTCATTTTCATTGAATTCTAGGAAATCTTTAATTTCTTTCTTTTTTTTCTTGAGAGAATCTTCTGCTTTTTAAATCTTTGGCCTCCCAGTCAATCCCAAGTTCAACCAACTTTAACTAAAACTTCACTCAGAATTTCACCAAGCTTTTCACCCACACATTAATGCTTGTCGTATCTTTCATAAACTGTCAAAATCTGAAGCCTGCTCAGAGATCGCCAGGTAAAAGAAAATAAATGAAATACACAGAGGTTATTTCAAAACAGAACATGACCATCATCAAAAAAAATGTCACTTATCATAATGATTAACATAGAAGCACAAAATATCGACCATAAGTCAGGAAGCAATTACCTGGACAGATACAATGTCCACTGTTGAAAGAATTTTTCTTCAATTTAAATGTCTTTTCTCATCTCTAAAGAAACCTTAAAGTGCTAACTTTACTTATATAAAGCAGGCAAATTCTTCAAGTAATTTGCTATGCCAATTTTTATCAGTCTGAACAAGGAACTAAAAATAGCAAGTGAAGTGAAAAGGGCAGAACACCCGACCGGTTCCACACAGGTAGACACCCCAGAGAACGTCACCTACCATCCTGCCTTTCTTCACTGCACTGCACAAGCTAACAGATTAAGTATCTGTTTTCTTACATTAACTCCCTAGGATTTGCTAAGGTTTTTGCAAGTCACTAGGTAACACATACAGTCCTAAGGAAATAATGTCACTTAAAAATCAGCACTGGACACTAATTAAAGTGAGCTTGTGTGTGTCTACTGCCTTAAACTAAAAGTGAGGCATTGCTTACAAACTGTGACTAGCCGCCCTCCACCGGCAGGCTCACTCCTGCCCCTCGGCTGCTTTTTCAAGGAAGTATACATTAACCAGATGGCGATTGAGGTGCTTGCTGTAATCCTTTTCCTTTCTGAAAGACCGATCACAGAAAATACAAACAAACTCTCCCTCGGTTATTTTAACTGCCAACCCCTCCTTCCCACTTTTTGAACTTGCTTCTTGCGGCACTGCAGCCCAGAATCATCACTTCCCTCAGACATATTATCACTCAGGTCACCTCCACCATGGCTGTGGATGCCTTCGTCTTCATCAATGTCCGGTGACTCATTTTCGGTGACTCGTTTTCGGCCAAAGTGATAGGAGGCGAGGCTGTTACGGTTGGCGATGGGACAGGAGGCAATGGTGACACCGGTTCGGGTGCTGAGGCTTTCACAGGGACACTGTCTGGGTTCTGCTCAGTGTCCACTTCCATTTCACAAAGCCCAGCTGAACCAGTCTGACACTTAGCATGTAACATTTCACCACCTGACCCATTTGAGTTTTGTTCCGAGGATAAGACACTGGTAGATTCCTTGGGAGCAGCAAGCATAGCTAGACTCTTGCCAGCTTCCTCTGTTCCCACTTTCTTGAGAGGGGCCATTTTATTTCCTTCCCCATCAGAGCCAATTTCTTGGTCCTTAGGTGTCTTGTTTCTTCTTGAGTTTCCCTTTGGAAGATCCTGTGCGTGCCTGCTTCCCTTCAGAAGCTGGCTATCTCTAACAGGCACTAAGCCAACTTCAATAAGGACTTGCTCCTGCTGCACCACCTCACTCTGCTTTCCCGACTTCTCCTTGGTACTCTCTTTTCCAGGAGAAGACATTTTGGTGACTGGTTTCACTTGAAGAGGTGGCTCCATGACAGCAGGAGGCTCCTTCTGAACAGATCCCATGTGAGGAGACCCTGTCTGAGCAACCTCCACCTGAGCATGGTCCAAAGGACAAAGCAGCTTCTTCTGACAATGTCCCCGCTGAGACTCCATGGGAGGAGGCGGCTCCATCAGATCAGGCTCCATGGGAGGAGGCGGCTCCCTTTGAGCAGGCTCCATGGGAAGAGGAGGCTCCATCTGATCAGGCTCCATGGGAGGAGGCTGTTCCATCTGAGTAAGCTGCATGGGAAGAGGCTGTTCCATCTTTGGAGGCTTCCTCTGAGGAAGCTCCAGGTGAGAAGGCAGCTCCCTCTGAGCAGGCTCCAGGGGAGAAGGCGGCTCCCTCTGAGGAGGCTCCAGGGGAGAAGGCAGCTCCATTTGAGCAGGCCCAGTCTGAGCAATATCCATGGGAGAAAGAAGCACGGGCTGAGTAGAGCCTGTAGGGGTGACTACCACTTGAGTGAGCTCAGGACCGGAAGAGACCTCCTCCTGAGCCACCTCCATGGAAGGAGGCTCTGCCGGAGCCATCTCCTTCTGTGTCTCCTGAGCAGGTCTGCTGCCTTTCTTACTTGATTTACCTTTTTGAGGTTTCTTCTTTGCACCTTTTTTAATGGAAGTATTTTGCTTTTTATTGTCCCCCTTAGTCTCCTTCGTCTTGCTGTCATCCTTTGGCACCTCGGTACTATTTTTGGATTTGCTTTCCATCTTTTTTTTTTCTTTTTTGTCACTGGTTCCTCGTTCACAGGCTCATCTGATGGATGGGCTTCAGCATCCACCTTTCTTTTGTTCTTCTTGGCTTTACTGACTTTTTCTTTATTATTTCCTGTATGTACATCTATGTGTTTCGTCTCTGCTGCCTTAGTTTCCATCGCGGATTTCCGAGTTCTGGTAGTTACCTGGACCACTGAGGCATTGCCACAAGACTTCTTCTCTTTTGAAACATCCTTTTTCTCTAGATATTAGGATAGCTACACCAGCTTGTTTCTTAGGTCCATTTGCTTGGAAAGCCTTTTCCCAGCCCTTTACTCGGAGGTAGTGTCTGTCTTTGAAGTTAAGGTGTGTTTCTTGTATGCAGCCGATGGATGGGTTCTGTTTTCTTATCCATTCTGTTAGCCTATGTCTTTTTATAGGTGAGTTGAGACTATTCATATTGATGGATATTAATGACCAGTGATTGTTAATTCCTGTTATTTTTTGTGGTTGGGTTGTGTTGTCCTTCTGTGGTGTATGTTGGTGTGGGATTATCTATTGCTTGATTTTTCATGGATGTGTTTAGCTTCTTTGGGTTGAATTTTCCCTTCTAGTGCTTTCTGTAGGGCTGGGTGTGTAGACAGGTATTGATTAAATCTGGTTTTATCCTGGAATATTTTGTTTACTCCGCCTATGGTGATTGAGAGTTTTGCTGGGTATAATAGTCTGGGTTGGCATCCGGGGTCTCTTAGTGTCTGCATGAGATTTGTCCATGATCTTCTAGCTTTCATAGTCTCTATTGAGTAGTCTGGTATTATTCTGATAGGTTTGCCTTTATATGTTACTTGGTCTTTTTCCTTTGTGGCTCTTAATATTTTTTCTTTGTTCTGTGTGTTTAGTGTTTTGATTATTATGTGGCGAGGGGACTTTTTTTTTTTTTGGATCCAACCTATTCGGTGTTCTGTAAGCTTCTTGTATCTTCATAGGTATTTCTTTCTTTAGGTTAGGAAAGTTTTCTTCTATGATTTTGTTGAATATATTTTCTGTGCATTTGAGTTGGTGTTCTTCTCCTTCTTCTATCCCTATTATTCTTAGGTTTGGTCTTTTCATGGTGTCCCAAATTTCCTGAACGTTTTGTGTTACGACTTTTTTGTCTTTAGTGTTTTCTTTGACTGACGAATCTATTTTCTCTATCGTGTCTTCAGTGTCAGAGATTCTCTGTTCCATCTCTTGCAATTGGTTGGTTATGTTTGTTTCTGTAGTTCCTGTTCGTTTAGTCAGGATTTCTATTTCCAGCATTCCCTCAGCATGTGTTTTCTTTATTGTCTCAAATTCATTTTTCAGATCTTGGAATGTTTCTTTCATTTGTTTAATTGCTTTTTCTTGGCTTTCTTTGATTTCTTCCCATTTTTTGTTCATTTTTTCTTCCATTTCTTTAAGGGAGTTTTTTAATTTCCTCTTTAATGGAGTTTTTCATTTCCTCTTTAAGGGAAGTTTTTATTTCCTCTTTAATGGAGTTTTTCATTTCCTCTTTAATGGAGTTTTTCATTTCCTCTTTAAGGGAATTTTTTATTTCCTCTTTAAGGGAATTTTTCATTTCCTCTTTAATGGAGTTTTTCATTTCCTCTTTAAGGGAATTTTTTATTTCCTCTTTAATGGAGTTTTTCATTTCCTCTTTAAGGAAAGTTTTATTTCCTCTTTAATGGAGTTTTTCATTTCCTCTTTAATGGAGTTTTTCATTTCCTCTTTAAGGGAATTTTTTATTTCCTCTTTAAGGGAATTTTTTATTTCCTCTTTAAGGGCCTTTATCATCTTCCTAAAGTCATTTTTAGGATTGATTTCTTCTGTTTCTTCTGTCTTGGTATGTTCAGGTCTTGCAGGTGTAGAATCACTAAGTTCTGATGTTGCCATATAGGTCTTTATGTTGTTGCCTGTATTTTTGCACTGGCGTCTACTCATCTCTTCCTCTGCTCGGTGCAGGTGGTGTCTGTGTCTGAGAGTGCCTCTCTTGTTCTAATTTTTAGTCTTGTTTTAGTAGGAGTTCTTGGTTAAATTGGTGCTATTGGGCTGTTTCTTCAGGAGCAGCTGATCTCAGTCGGTGAAGTATATGTTTGTGATTCTGGTGATCTGGTTTGGTGGCTGGGCAGCGCCTTCTACTGTGTTCTCAGGTCACGTTTTGTTCATTTGTCAACTCCTCAGCTGATCTTGTTTCTTCAGACTTCAAACTGTAGGGATCTGAATCCTCTCCCAGATGGATTTCAGCTGAGTGGGGTAGTCTCACCAACACCTCCAAGTTGTTGGGTTTCACAGGATCAGCTGCTGGGCCCTGGGTTGTCCTCAGATGGAGTGTTCAGATTCGTTCTGGTTCCATCCCATGGAGATAGCTTCTTCCCTGGGTGTTGGGGTTAGAGGCGTCCCTGTTCCAAGCTCTTGATTAAGAGCTTGTTTTCACTAGCTCTTCAGCGGGTAATAACGCTGTTTCTGGTCTTTTTTGCAACTGTGTTTCGGCCACTGCCTGCTGGGCCTGCCTGCCTCTGCCAGGCCAGTCTACCTCTGCCAGCCACTGCCACAGGCCTACCTGCCTTTGCTTGTCGCCCTGCCGTGCCTGTCTACCTATGCGGGCTGCCGCCTGGCCCCGTCAGACCAGAATCTCTCTCTCTCTCCTCTCACTTCAGTTCAGGCCTGGCAGCTGTAGAATCCTGAAGGCTCACACATTTGATCTTGCCTGGTGGAAACTCAGAAGTCTCTATCTCAGGTCTCCATCTTGGGCCCTTGGTGCAGATCCTGGAGGCCGGGTTGACTGGCAGGCGGTGACTGAGCGGGGCTAGGATTCTGTTTTTATTTCTACATATTTGTATGTTCACTTACTCATCTTTAATGATGATGTAACCAACTTTGTTGAAAAAGTACTGTGCCCCCACACTTGGCATCCATCAAATATTGTATGCTGCTGCCCAACTTTCCACATGTCTGCCTAGCTCACAAGAACAAAGAGACAAAAACCACTGTACCTCAATGGTTTTCAGGTATTTTTAGAGGCAAAAAATATTTATCTGCCCAGAAATTCTGGAAGCAAACCAAAGGAATGTGGTACATGAAGTTTAAGAGGAGGTCACTGTGGCAAATCAAGGTGTCTGAGAGGCAGGATAGGCTGGCTGAGGGTTTATGTCCTTGTCTGCTCTGGGTGAATGGTGACTGTAAACTCAATGGTCAGGTGGCTTGCTGTGTCTTCTCTGTATTCTGTTTTGTCTTCATCCACATTGTCTGCTACCACTTGCTTTTCCCCTTTCCATAACCTTGGCTTAGTTAACCTTGCCCTTGGAGCTTGGGCTGGATGCTAGTTCTTGAGAGATTCTGACTTGCAGTGTGCTTCCAGCTGCATCTCAGTCCAGCAGAAGTTGTCTAGCTATGCTGTGGTGTGAGAATGGGGCTGTCTCAGTGCACCCCACTTAGGCTCCTGAGGGTATAGGACTCCCCATGTGCTGTGTCCGTAACATTCAGTAACTGCTTTTCTTCAAAGTTGATTCCTCTGAGTTAAAATCAGCCTCATGGAAGGTTTGGAGAAATGAGGACCCTCAGACATTGCTGGTAGTGTAAAATGGTAGAGCACAGTGAGAAGCTACTCACAAGTCTTCAGTATTGAACTGCAATCCCCAGGTGACCCAGTGATTCTAGAACATGAAGTAGATGTCCACAGGTCCCAACATAGCTAGGGTACTTCAAGGTTTTATCAGCACTCCAGGGCGCAGCCTCCTGATGCCCATCATTCACTTAGTGGAATAGTACACTGTGGTTGAGCTCTTCCATGGAATATTGTTCAGCATAAAGTAACACATAAAATAATTTGTTACTGACTTAGTCAGCCATTTGTTACTCAAATAATTCCCTGGCACATACATCTCACTGGAAGGTTGGATCCTGGTTATGGAGATTTTGTAGTTTCTTGAGCTCTTTGCTTTGGGTCCTGATTGAGGCAACATGTGGTAAAGGGAGCCCCTTTTGAAGGAAGTTGCTTACTTTGGGGGCAACTGGGAAACAGCAAACAAGACCAGTAGGGTAGCCCATGACCATCCAGTGGTCCTTTGCTGGGGAACATTCCTATACTGCACAGCCTGGGAAACTTCTTCAACAGAGTTAGTTAAGGAGCAAGGACCCCAGAGGGCCACCTGTCTCTGCATTAGGTTGCAGGATAGACACTTTAATGACCGAACTGCCTATCTCTCATGCCCTCTCTGTTCTTCTCTCATCCAACGGGTTTACCTTCTTTTCATTAGTATCCCTGGTGGTTGCTCCTTATGTTACTATTAACTGTGAAGCTAAACATGTTACTGCATTACAGTGTGTTTGTATGTGTGCACACATGTACTTGTGTGTGTTCATGAATTTCTGTGTGTACATGTGAGTAAGCAAGCCTCCACTGAGAACACAATCTTCTAATGAACAGGAGCAAAAGAGCCTGGATGAAAGACTGAAGGACCTGCTGAATCAGAAGGAGCTGGTCACCCAGCAAGAGGACTTGGCAGAAAAGCTGCAACATGTCTCTGAGGTAAGGTGGGAGCCCAGGCTGGGAGGAGTGGTTAGAACCATGTAGGTCACCTGTCTCTGGATTTCTGTCCTTTTGGGATTCCCACCACCTAGCCACAGCCAGGGAAAGACCACCTCAGGATATTATACTTGCCCGGTCAACAAGAACTTCTCCAGGAAACACTATGTTTGATCCTTAGTGTTTCTGGGGAGTGTCTACCCCTTATTCCCATCTGAGCTCTCTGTCATCTTCTCAGTGCCCCTGTGTCTCACCAAGAATATCCTATGGCAGTCCTCAGCCAAGTAGTAGGAGGGTTAGTTATGTAGCACAGTGTGTATTCCTGCCACTTTATTTTCCTTCCAGAACATCACCTTTAGAGAGAAGCTCATACTTTTGCACAGATATGCATGCAGCACACTCCTGAAGATTACAGGTTCTCTGCAATATGAATCTGTTTCCTGTGAGAAGATTTTTCTGCTATAAGAAGTTTAGGAGTTGAACTGTAGCAGGTTTCTATACTGAAGTAATAATCAGATCCTTCACTGCTTTTACTTTTTAGGATCCCCTAGAGGGTCTACATTCACCTGGTATTTAAACAAGGCCATGCCTATGTGTCCTGAACTGTTTCTCAGACATTGCTACACTGTTGTTATTTTCCCTAAAAAATTGTATCTAGACAACTGGAGAAATGTGCTGTATTTTCTTGACCAGCACAGTGTATTTCTTACCTCAAAAGCTGAGAAAAAATAAAGGCCCAGGTGCACTGTGGTCCTTCTCTCTTGGGGAATGCATGGAATGATCTCAGCTGAAAGGTCATGCTGTATTGTTCAGCAAACTAGAGCTAGTTCAGGCTGAAATAACTGACATAGGTTCCCACCAGGCCTGATCCCTAACTGCCTTCCTCCTCTAGGTCAGAACATCCCCAATCTGATTTTGAACAGGCCATAGGCCAGGATGAGAGCCTCCTGCAGGCAGAGCTGCTGCAGCAGGAGCACTGAGTCTCACAGGTAAGTGAGCCACCATTGCATCCCAACCCCAGCAAACATGGCATTGGTGGGAGACTGGGGGTTCTTGACCTTGGCTTCCAGTGTGAATAGACCTTGATTTTTTTCTGCCATGTGACCCAGCCAGGGTGCTTCTGGTTCTGATTGCCTTTCCTTCTCATATATCAGATCTTGGGAGAACTGAGGAGGCCAAAGAAACCACAGATGCCTTGAACATATGACATCCTATACTCTCCAATCAAGGCCTCCTCCTCAGAAGACACTCCTTTAGAGCTGTGAACTCACCAGTGAGGAAATACCAGCTGTCTTCTGGGTGATCCAGCCACAATCGAATCTATGGGTCTGTTGTCTTAGTACTCCTAAAGAAAAGAAAGCATCAAAAATGAGCTTGAGACACAGAAAACCTGAGCCAAGAATTACTGAGAACCCTGACATTCAACAGCAAGTGGCCCCTGTGAGGGGTAGTACAACATGGAGGGAAGTGATGGAGTGAACAAGACATTTCCTGACAGTTTAAAATCTATGGCTTTGGCAAGCTGACTGAGTCCTCAGTCCTCTCTATGTTGTGTGAAATCTGTCCAGAAAGATTGTTGATATCAAGTTTTTCCAGACAGAACTCATCCAAAAGCATCATATTTCATCTTGAGTGTTGGAGCTGACACCATGTCATTCACAATTGCTGCTGAAGATAATGCACCAAAGAGATCTCCACAGTCCATCATTCCCTGTGTTAGACATTTTTTCCTCCATATGTAAAATGAGTGGTTATTCTTCAGTTTCACAGCCTGGCCTGAAGTGACTGATCCTGAGAAAGATTTTACAGAACACATCTGAGTCATCTTTGATGTTCATGAGTTCTCAGATGCTGCCCATGGATTTATTGGGTCTCCAGTAAGCACAGAAGTATCTGAAAGAATCAAATAGAGACCAAGACATTACAGGATCAGCAGGGGGTGAAAATTTTTCAAATGATTCCCAAGGAGCACAAATTTTGCTCTAGAAAATGTCTCATCCTTAGTCTCAGTGAAGCTTGACCTACAAATCCTGAAGGAGGCATGGCTATACCAGCTTTGAAAAGCCTTTTTACAATCACTGACTGCCTTCCTACCATGTTTCCAAGGCCAGCCACAGGGTGTGAGTCTGTTTGGCTAAAAGTGCAGCAAGAGAATGCTTCTGACCTTATTTTTTTTGTTTTGTTTTCTATGTTATATATTGAGGTTTTGTTATTCGTTTGTTCTTCCTTTTGTTTGTTATTTGGGTATTTTGTTAAGGTCTTTCACTGCTTTTTGACTGCTCCCTTTAAGCCCCTGTTGAGTAATATTACTGTATTTTTATTAATAATAAAGTGATTTTGAACTCTTCTGTCTTAGAACCGATTTCTTTGGTCAGGTGTGTTGTCTCACTCTAGTAGCCCCAGAACCTCCTGTAACATCAGAACTCTTGTGTGCCCAGCTTGAGCTACAGAGTGGGTTCTCAGGCAGCCAGGGCTAAACAGGGCTGTGGATGTGGATGGTGTTGTAAACTCCATGGATTCCCATTGCACAATGGAAAAAGTATCCATACTGTATCCTTGTGGTCATATATTTATCTACCCTAGCTATAGCATTCTGTATACCCATTTCAGGATGTGATCATGTGCACCACATTCATGAGAAATGCAACTGTATTGCTGTAAAGACTCTCAGGAAATGAAAACATTTACTAAAAGAGTATGAAAGAAATCCATGGCCTGCTTGCCACCTGGAGCCATGATTACGTCCCTGCCTGGTCTGCTGCTAAGGGCCATGTCTTTTCTATGACCCTGACACAGCTGTGGGAGTCTGGGTTGATACCCATGCATCTTCTACAAGTGAGGGCTTGCCAGCCACCTGCAGTCTGGGCCACCACATGTGACCATGTTGTTGTCAAAGGAATAGGTCCCCCCAAGGGGACATATGTGTCTTAGAAGCCTGTGTTGCCCCCTAGGACCATAATGACATCAGGGCCAGGGCTATAACTGAGGGGCATGTCTGGATCCATGGCCCTGTTGCAGCCAGGGTCACCGTTAGTGAGAACTGGACCTGCCCCTCATCCACTGCAGTACTGGGGAGAGTGGGTTCTGCACCTGGACTGAGCAGCACAGTAGAGCTGATCCTGTTGGTTGTGGTGCCAATCAGCTGCCTCTGAGTTTGTGAGAGCAGAAGAGCATAGTCTACCTACTTCTTCCTTGTGTTGGCAAGGGTAAGGGAAAGATACCTGCCTCACCTGAGCAAATGCCACCTGTAGCTGGTGGGAGAGTGGGACTCTGGGGCATGAGAACAGAAGAGGTGGGTCAGCCTCTCACCAAATGCAGCAATTGGGTTTGTGACCCTGGTATATTACCTCCACAAAACAATAGAGCTGTTCCTTTGCTCTGAGTGTGGGTAAGTCAAAATTCATTGCATGATAACAGGACAATTGTCCTGTCTCCATTCTGCCCATTGCATGGGGTGAGCTAGGTGGGGCAGTGTTGAAGAGCTTGCTGGGGTGGAGAAGATGAAGGAAAGCTGGCAGCCTGACCATCCCAGGTACCCCCAGCCAGAACCATGGTTATGAATTATCCAACCCTAACATCGTCTTTATCCATGGACTGCTGGAGCATATAAAGGGCCCAATTTTGAAGAGCTAAAGCTTCAGGATCTCTGTGACACAAGGCATCAATAGGATATCCAAGAAGAGTATAAGTGAAGGTTCATCATCTATAGTGTAGAGAAGCCAGAGGGGCCTGCAATACTTATAAAAAAAGATGTATGGACTAAAGGGTATACTCTGTGACTCACTGGGCCACACTAAAACTTCCTTGCCAATACTTTTGTTCATTTGTTTTTAATTTTGGATTTTCAGTTTTTCTTCTATATTTTGTTTTGTTTTGGGGGAAGTTTCAAAGACAGAGCTAATGTGTTAAGGAATGGATAAGGGGTAGAGATAGATTGGGATGCAAGATGTGAAACTATCAGTGAATAATAAAATGTTTAAAATAAAAAAGAAATTAGGAAACCCAGAGATATCTGGGCATGGTTTCCTGGGAATACAGCATCAGTGATATGAAGACTGCAGACAGAATGAATTCCAAGGCATGTTGGGACAGTTTTTGTTTTGTTTTGTTTTTTGTTTTTGTTTTTGGTGCTTTTGGCTTTAACTAGGAATTTGTGCAATTTTTTAAAAAAGATTTATTTTTTTCATCTATTTCTTGTTAGTTTTTAATGTGTTTACAAGAAAATATACAATTATACATGGTTTACATTTTAGTTCTATTTAATGACACTGTTTAAGAACACAGACCTTAGCCGGGCAGTAGTGGTGCACAAATCCCAGTACTCCGGGAGGCAAGGCAGGCGGCATATCTGAGTTTGAGGCGAGCCTGGTTTATGTTCCAGGACAGCCAGGACTGTTAGTTACACAGAGAACCCTGTCTCGAACCCCACTCCACCCCCCACCCCGAAAAAAAAACACAGAAAAACAAAAACAAAACCAAACCAAACAACAACAAAAAACCAACCAACCAACCAACCAACCAACCAACAAACAAAACCCCCAATACCAAAACACAGACCTTCAATTGGGCTGATTGATATTAGAATCAAACCTATTTATGACAGTATGCTTACAGGGAATTTCTCAAGAGCAATGTAAAGCAGATTAGAATCTTGGCAGCCTTTATCAACCATGATTCTGTGTTCTTATTAATACATAATTATAGATTACACTTGAAAAAGGTAAATAGATGAGCTAGTTGGTTCATGTTATATGGATCTTAGTAGGCAATCTCAGTTCCAAATGACAAAATGTTAGTTCCACATTACCCAAAGCATAGTGATCAAGTGAATATGAACACTATTCACCCTCTTCTTAAAGACGGCTCTTAACCTATAGTTGCTGATGTATAGAATTTCCACAGGTAGAAAATATGCAGTGTCTATCATTTAATTATTTTATTATCTGCATAAACCCTTGAGTCAAAACCTTTATAATAAAGGAAGCAGTGGCATTCTAGCTGGAACTGGCCACTGCTCTGGCAAACACTGACAACAAAGACATCATGGTAGACTTCAGTGTCTGAGTGGGCTGATTTCAAAGTTCCAAGCAGTCTACTGGGCAAATAGTATCTTCAAACACTCCCCAAATACTGTTTGTATGTTCATATCTTTAGGTGAAGAAAACTGAATTTTAAATACCTGCACATAAAATCTGAAAACTACACGGAGATCTGTCTTATCAAGCACCTCCTGACAGTCTGGTGGAAACTTCTTACTACAGAACACTAGGGTCTCAGAAACCACACTGAAATACTATTTGAAGTGCAGACAATCTCTAACCTCTTTAAGGTTATTTCCAGAAATATTAGTAATTAATACAGGTCCATTTCCCTTACACATTCAACTTTATGACACACTACTGGCCTCTAAAATGTTACTGCAAATGTAAAATCTGAGAGATTTAACATTATAAAATCAGGAATTCAAAAACAAGAATAAATTCTAAGGCAGAAGCAAAGACAAATTTTGGATCTGCAATGCTTTTATGACCAAAAAACATAAATACTGATCCGTTTGTTACTCAGCAATACTACCTCAGAGTCACAAAGTTTCAAAATACCCTTTTAGACAACATCTGATTCTGCCCTTTGCTGTTTATAGCAGAATAAAAATCAGCTTTCATAGTTGTCTTAATGAGAAGGGAGAAATGTGTATGTTTGAGTCTGAGATACACATAGTTGGGAAAGAACAGAATGTCACTCAGTCTAACCAAATTCCATCTGAATAGTCCGAGGACTTAGGCAGATTCCAAAATATGTGATTATGCCCCCATTTTAAAGCAGTAAACATCTTAACACATATATGATTGATGCATGAAATAAAGAAAACTTAACACCACCAGACATGTGCAAAAAATTTCAGGGATTCAAAAGAAAAAGTCAGGTTCATGTTTAAATACAGTATTTCAACTCATCAACTGAGAGAAAACTGTACTTATGGGAAGAGGTCATCCTGTGTTCACAATGTTGAAGAGGATATGTTATAAAATGACTACCATAGTTAATATTAATATTGCGTTAACATTTCTAAATTCACAGAAAATGATCATCTTTGATTGCCAGTACAATAAATTATGATACAGAGTATGTTACTTCCTCTTCACTAGTAACCAAACATACATAAAACAGACTCAACAAATATTTAGTATTAATTATTTTGCATAAGCAAACATTTCTGAGATTTGAAGATTTGTGTTTGAACATACAGTACCACAATGCTGGCTACATCAAATAAGTAGAAAATCATTTTTTTTGAGGAAAGTTCAACAATCAAGAGTCTGTAGTGCATATAAGATAGAACGCTGGCTATATATACACACAGGGGACAATCAATGAGGAATACTTCCCATTACAGAGGTCTTTCCAGGCAGCAAAGCTCATGAGCTCACTGTTCTGGCATTTAAAATCAACACAAATAGTGTTTCTCTTTTATCCTTTGGTTCCCGGTGACAAATAATGAATACAGTCTCTGGATCAATTCCTCCTGGATGCATTGTTTCTAGAACATAAGGGATACTTTGGAGCCATTGGTGCACTTCTTGGACTGCCAAAATTCAGCTAAAACGTCAGAGAACTCTATGAAAATTTATTTCTTTTATTTATATCTATGGGTGTTTTTCCTGCTGCAGGGCTATACACCATGTGCATGTAATTCCGCAAGTGGCCAGAAGAAGGAATCAGATTCCAAATGAACCTGGAGTTAAAGAGGCTTTTTAGCTGTTCTGTTTGTTCTTTGGGAGAGAAACTACTCAAAATGGAGGAGCCTTCTCTCCAGACCCTGGACTTGACTTTTGTCCTTTTAGTTATGTATGCTGTATTAGTTTGACTGAATCGCCCGCAAGCAAGGAGAGAAATTTCAGGAGACCAGTAGGGACAAGCCTATGTTGTAGGCATTGTAATTGTCTTAGGACGCCAGGCATTCATGCAAGGTGTTGGTGGGTTCAAGATCCTGCTCCAGCATCACTTATTGTCAGGCTTAGAGCAGGTCTCTCATACCTCATCCTGGATGACAATGCAGATTAGGGCCATCTGATGACATGCAGAATTGAGAAGACACTCCTGGTGGTGGAGTTGTGGTTAATGGTGCCTCTTGATGCACCAGGTAAGTGTTGGGAGTAAGCTTCATACTTGCCAAAGTGGATGGAGCCTGCAGCAAGAGCATGCCTGTCATGAGGAGCATGTCTGTACAAGGCTAGGAAAGGAGAGGCATGGTTGATGGTGCTCTTTAACCACAGCTGATCTCATTGTGTACTGAGGAAGGGTTTCTTCCAGATAGTGCTTTATTTTTGTGAAGCTCCCTTGGACCGGATCTGCCTTCTGAGACTGACAGTGATTCAGAGAGTTAATGTGTGGAGGAAGTAATCCTGTGGGGTCCCAGACTGGTGCTGTCAATCAAGCATAAAAATAATCTACTCTTTATGAATAAAAGGCATATATACACACACAGCATCGATATAGATACAAACCCCATCAATTCCATGGATGATGTGATCAGCAGGAGAGACGGCTCAGGGGGCAAAGGTAACTGCTGCTAGGCCTACAGGCCTGAGTTCCTTCCCTAGGACTCACATGATTGAAGGAGAGAACAAACCTCTGAGAAATTGTCCTCTGATCTTCATGTGGGTGGGGGGTGCCTTGTCATGGACCACAATAGCTAAGCCTTTCTATTCTTAAAGCTTTCTATTTCTCACTTACCCTAGAACCTTTCCATCTGATACACTCATTTAATTATATTACTCTGCATTGCATTTGAGAGATTTGGGACATTTGCTATTTTACTATCATTACTGAGATGTTATTGAATCCAAGAAGGCTGACACCAAAGCATCACCCGAAGAATGGTTAAGGGAAGGTGGCCACTGGGAATTTGTGACATAGCTGAGACATAAACTACTCTAGAATGTCTTCTCTATATGTCTGGTGTATTATTCAGGGCTCTCTAGAGTAACAGAAGTTATAAACTCAATATCTATCTAGAAAGCAGATTCTTTTAGAAAGACTTTCAGGCTGTAGTTCAGCCAATACAATGATGGCTGGCTATGATGGAAAGTCCAATAATCCAGCAGATGCTTTGTCCACAGACTGGATGTCTCTACTGGTATGCAATATATGCTGGAATCTTAAAGAAGTAGAGCTCTAATGCTAACAAGATGTGCTAACAAGGAGAGATCAAGCAGAGAAAGAGTAAAAGTGTACTTCCTCCATGTCTTCCAGCAGGCTTCCAGCAGGAGTGGTCCAGACTACATCTGGGTTTAAGATCTGAATTAAAAGTGTGACTTCCTACCTCAAAGATTCAGACTGGAAGTAGATCTTCCTATTTCAAATTAAGCAGAAATCTCCCATAGGTGTGCCCTGTATGTTTTGGTTTTAGTTAATACCGGATGTATTCATGTTGACAACTAAGATTAGCCAACACAGTAGTATTCCACTCTTTACTAATATTCATGAACAAATGGCTCCCTTAGAGAGTGAAAGGAAGGAGTGACAATAATCAAAAGGTACATCTGAGTCAGCTATAGATCCCATGGTTATGATGACTTTTATTGGCCTCATTATGGCCATGAATGGCTGAAATAGGAAAAAAAAAATACCTGTCTCTGATTTCTTGTGTAGTAGGGGATGAGCTAGAAACCCAGTTACAAGTCTCTGGCCTTTCTATACAATTGGAGAATAGACACTGAAATAAGTATGATATGTGTGGTAGTGACTGTGGTGGAAAGGGGTCCAAGAGGGACAAATGGGTCTCTTTAAAGAGAACGGGTAAAGGCCTCTCACAGCAAACACACTGGACCTGTCAGAAAGAGTGGGGTTCCTCAGGCCACGATATGGACTTTAAGTCTTCCAGATCCCTTCTTGCTCATTCTATGTATCCTGAACAGGAAAGGAAGACAAAAAAGAAAAAAAAACCAAAAAGCCAAAAACTCTCTTAAACAGCAGGGCCCAGGGAAAACTTTGTGGGGTCTTCATTGTATACAACAGGTAGAAATCATCAATTGTTTTCAAAGCAAAAATGGTTTATTAGGATTTGAAGTTTATTGAGGGTCAAAGAGGCAGGATTTGAAGGCAGAAGTAACAAGTAATAAATCATACTCCAGAGCCCAATCATATTCCAGAGCTCACCACTGACACTACCATGATGAGCATGGGCACAGCAGTGTGTGCCACGAAGAATACTGGCTTTCTACAATGTGCATGGTGTTGCTTTAGAAGACCACAACATTCAGGGCTTCTAAAATAGGATGCCTCTTGCCCAAATCATCAAGCAGATTGGACTCCTCCATTTCTCTAGAACATAAGCTCTGGCATGCAGTTGGTGACTCAAGCTTGTATTTGGGTCCTGGTCTCTGTAGTAAGTGGTTGGGTTTCTGATAAGAACTTCTCCACCAAAACACTGGAAGGATGGTCAAAGGTGCTGTCAGCCAGCAGCCCCTCCCCATGTCCACCCTGCAGCCTCCAGAAGAGGATTCAATAGTCTAATTTACCAATTTTTCCTTTCTGGATTGGGCTTATATTCACTCATTATTTTAAACATTGCTTTGTTTTTCCTCCATAAATTGTATTACATTACTCTTCCTACAATTGAAATTTCACTTTGGACATAGAATCCTATTCATGGAGGGTCAATTTTCTTAGCTATAAGCTGAAGTTTATATTTTCTGCTTTCTGGCTTGCTGTTATGGCTATTTTTGGCTGTCTACTTGAGACATAGTTGAGGAATTGACACCAAAAGACTGGATTGCAGGCATGCTTCTTGGGCATGTTCTTGATTGCTAATTGATGGAGGAGAGCTCAGCCCTCTGTAGGTAGTGTCATCCTTAGGCAAGTGAGCCTGGGCCATAGAGAAAAGGTAGCTGAGCCGACTAGTGAGCAGTGTTCCTCTGGTTTCAAGCCCCTGTCTTGAGATCTTGCCTACGTTTCCCTTGATGATAGACGGTAACCTGTGAGGTGAAAAAACTCATCACTTTTTTAATTGGATTTTTTTTTTTTACTTTTATTATAACAATAGAAATCTATCTAGAACTTGCCAAATTCTCAGGACATGCTCTGACGGTCCATCCTTCTCCTGCCCGCTTGTACCCTTTTTTTTTCTCCACTGAACAAAGTTTCTGGACACTGCAATCTGTTGCAATATCTACTCTGACAGCCATACCCACTGTTTATGTAACTCTATTATGGTATTTTGTTAGTCAGATATGACATGTTTCTCTAATATGGTTTGCTTCCCGAATTTTCCCTCTTTAAAATTATCTCCGGATTTTCCTTCTTTTTCCCTTTAAATTAGTATCCTTTGGCCCACAATAGAACAGTTATCTCAGATTATTAAGTTCTACAGAAGTGGGTGATTTATTATTCACATTTTCCAATTCAAGATTTAGAAAAGCAAATTAGAACACTGTATGTCTGTGTGTGTGTGTGTGTGTGTGTGTGTGTGTGTGTGTGTGTGTGTGAAGGTGGGCACTCACATCCCACAGCTTATATATTGTGACGTCCAATTTTATGACAACCTGATAAAAGCTAGGGTTCGAAGAGGAGGAAGCCATATTTCTAAAATTTTTCCATATGATCAGGATGTAGGAATGCCTGTAGAGCATTTTCCTAAGTATTGACTAACATGGGAGGACCCAGCCCATTGTGAGTGGGGTCACCCCTGGTCTGTTGGTCCTGGGCTGTTTAAGAAAGTAGAGTGAGGTTGGGGATTTAGCTCAGTGGTAGAGCGCTTGCCTACAAGTGCAAGGTGCTGGGTTCGATCCTCAGCTAAAAAAAAAAAAAAGAAAGAAAGTAGGGTTAACAAGCTGTGGTGAGTGAGCCAGTAAGCATACCATCCATGGACTCTGCATCAGCTCCAGCCTCCAGGATCCTGTCCTGTTTGAATTCTGGTCCTGACTTCCTTCAGTGAGGAATAGTGATGTGGAAGTGTAAGTCAGATAAATGCTTTCTTCCTGAATTTGCTTTAATCATGGTTCTTCATTGTAACAACAGAACCCTGACTAGGAAACTGTGCATGTCAGAGGACATCGTTCAGGATTTGGATCTCTCCTTATACTGTGTTGAGGCAGGTCTCTCCTGTTTCTGTGATGTACTGGGTACTCTAGTCCAGCTGGCCTTCCAGCTTCCAGGCAATTTCCAATCTCTGCCCTACATACCTCTGACAGGTATGTAATCACAGGTGTGTGCCACTGTTCTGCCTTTTTAAGTGAATGCTGGTGTTGAAGTCATCAGACTTGTACAGTTTCTTTCTCAATTAAGCTGTATCCCCCCAACCGAAGACTTTCCTGTATTTTAAAAGCGAACTGGTAAAACACCCAAAACAAATGCAGTAATAAGTGACTCATGATAAATGGATGTCTCACAATCAACAGGCAGACTTATTTATTTATTTGTTGGTTGGTTTGTTTTTATTTACTTTTCGAGACAGGGTTTCTCTGTGTAGCTTTGCACCTTTCCTGGAACTTTCTTTGGAGACCAGGCTGGCCTCGAACTCACAGAGATCAGCCTGCCTCTGCCTCCCAAGTGCTGGGATTAAAGTTGTGCACCACCACCGCCTGGGTCAACAGGCAGATTTAACAGAGAACTTTCTGGTCCCTCAGAAGCCCCTCAGGTGCCCCATCCTATGGCAATGTTCTGTCTCCCAACAGTAGCAACCACTTTGCTGAGTCTTATAGTCACCTAATATCTTTGCACAAATCTGCTACTGAATCCTCAGGCCAAATGACAGGTGAGATCCTATCTCCAGGAATCCTCTGACTGAAAGCCTTTGAGTCCTCAGCTTGAAAGGCTCTCCATCTGAAAAGCCTCTAGCTGAAAAAAGGTTAGTTCCTGTCTCCTCATGCCTTATATACCTTTCTCTGCCCAGCAATATTACTTCCTTCCTAGTGCTGGGATTAAAGGTGTGTGATTCCCAAGTACTGGCATTAAAGGTGTGTGCCAGTCCTGTCTGGCTCTGTTTCTCTCATAGACTGAATCGATCTCATGCAGTCCAGGGTGACTTTGAACTCACAGAGACCCAGAAGGATCTCTGCCTCCCGAGTGCTAGGATTAAAGGTATGTCTCTCCACTGCCTGGCCTTGCTTTTTAATCTAGTGGCTTGTTCTGTTCTCTGATCTTCAGGCAAATTTTATTAGGGTACATAATATATCACCACACATAACTGTCTTTATTGTCATCAAACTCTAAATCCCAAGTCACTTTCTCATTCTTGAAGTTTACTGTTTTCGTTTTCATAATACTCAGAACCCACACATTTCCCTTCTGTCTCCTTTGTCCTTGACAGTTTTCTGCGGTGTGGAGGAGCTCTGACTATTTGGTATGTAGTTCCTCATGGTTTAGGTTTTGTGACTGCATGCTCTATCTATGAAGTCTAACATGTCCATTGTATATCCTGAGCACTGGCAGCTGAATGGGGATAGGGATCACATTGCTGGTATAACTCAAGTCCCTATAACACGGGTACATTCAGGCTGGATGCTATGCTATTTTATGAGAAGTCCCTGTAATTGCAGTTGGTGAACTTACTCAAAATTGACAAGACGAACAATAAAATTACTCAAATATTTAAACTTATAATGGACATAATTGATATCTGACATTTGGACATGAACATTTTAAAGTCTTACAATGCTATTACATTTGAGATTTTTCTATATATAAAGAAGATAAAATCACTTTGTGTTCACATTGACACTTGGGGTTCAAAGCCAGGGCTTTGAATTTTGAATTTTTGGTTCTCAGGGATAAAAGTGATAATAGTATCATAATATTAATATTCTTAGTTTTAGGCACAGCATATGTATATAGTAACCAAGACAAGGCAAAGTATAAACAATCTGTGTTGTCTAGCTGATGAAATTAGTATTGTCAGTAAAGTGATGTAAAATTGTATATGTGCAAATTAGTATACACACCAATGTCTTTGATTCATCCTTGACTAAAATCAGAATCAGCATCCAAAAGGAGGCCATACTGCTTCAAATAGGACTTACAGGAGATTGTTAAGAAGTTGGTAGTCCAAATGCTTTGTGAACTGAAAGAGTGTTACTGCCATTCAGCCTTTGTCTAGATGAGTAAGGAAGATCTTAAGTAAATATTTATAGTGCCATTTGCTACACAATATAACTTGAATCCATTATTCTGCCTCTTGTCACATTATTGCCCCTAAGCCATGAAAGTCTCTTCATTAAGGTGAGCAAGTACGTCCTCTAATATTTGAAACTGTTTTTTAATAGTTTCGTGATTACTCAAGAATAGATATTTGATAATAGTTTGGGAATGAGTACTATAGGGAACTGGGCTTGTTTATAGAAAGCTGTAAGCTATGTTTGCCTTCTGAGGCTGTTCTTGCCATGGATGTATTTTGCTTAGGTAACTGACTGACTGATCTCACTGATCTGACATTTTCAAGTAAAGTTAAAAGATGACCTTGATCTGTACTCATAACAAATACTTAACTCTACATCATCTTTTATATGAATTACACCAGGTAGCTAAGTGTACATTAGCTTTCTGATAGCAGATGCTACTACTGTATATAAACTTGATGTTAACTATTATTTATGCTTCTCTATAAAGACTTAAGAGGTAAAATGATATGCTGGTTTACTATAGTAAATTACCTGATTTGAATTCTGTCTACAATATTTTATCCTATTTTATAAAACTGTTATGCAAATCCAGAAAGCATGACTTAAGGGAGAGGTTCTCAATTTGTGGGCCATGACCCCTTTGTGGGGGTGCAAGGACACTTTCACATGGGTCAAGTGTCAGGCATCCTGTATATCAGATATTTTCATTACAATTCCTAACAGCATCAAAATTACAGCTATGAGGTAGCAATGAAATAATTTTATAGTTGGGGAGGGGTCACCATGACATGAGGAACTGTATAAAGGGCTGCAGTGTTAGGAAAACAGAGAACCACTGGCCTAAGGAGAGAGGTGTTTATGTGGGTGCAATTCCAGTGAGTTCAATCCTCTCCCTGGTCAACCATCCCCTGCAAAATCAGCAGCCCATAGTAGCATCAGCAGCACCTGCACCTTTGGAGGAAGAGGTGAGTGACTGGTCTCCCAGGTGAACTGCCCCAGTCCCTGGGACACATCCCATGACCCACTCCCATCTTACCCCAGCAGTGGGCCAGCAAGGAAGAGTCCTGCAGCCAAGCCTCGCCACCACAGATGCCACGCATTGGACCCTGTAACCTCCAAGACCCACTCACACCCAAGCCCACTGAGTCCATCATCCTATCCCTGGCCAATCATCCCCCTCAAAGTCAGCAACACCTAGAGCACAAGCACCACCCTCACCAACCGGAAGAAGAGCAGGGTGGGATGACTCATCCCTAACAGGCTTGAGGGCCAGCTGGCCCAAACCAGTAAAAAAAGATACTGAGAGCCAATCTGAGTCTGCCTAAGGGCCTTAGCAACAGCAGCTGAAACATGATCTGGAGAAGACCTGGACCAATGAGAGGCAACCATGTCACACCAGCAGGTGCATATTCTTCAGGGCCCCTCCCCAGGGAAGGGTGGAGGGTATATAAGGCTTGCCTCTTCCTGAATAACCTCAGCTTGTTGTTTTGACATTCTCCCAGCATCTGTGCCCTTAAAGAGGAAATGAAAAATTCTCTTAAATAAATGGAGTAAAAAAAAACAAAAAAATGGAAAATAAGTGAATAAATTCCTTAAAGAAAGCCAAGAAAAAAAAAAAAAACAATCAAGTGAAGGAAGTGGTTCAAGACTTGAAAATTGAAATACAGGCAACAAAGTGAACACAAAGCAAGGAAATTCTGGAAATGGAAAATCTGGGTAAATGAACAGGAAATACAGCTGCAAGCATAACCAACAGAATACAAGAGATGGAATAAAGAATCTCAGGCATTGAAGATATGATAGAGGACATAGATTCATTGGTCAAGAAAATGTCAAATCCAATAAAATCTTAACATAAAACATCCACGGAATCTGGGATACCATGAGAAAACCAAACCTAAGAATATTAGGGATAAAAGAAGGAGAAGAATTTCAGTTCAAAGGAACAGAAAATATATTCAACAAAATCATAGAAAATATTCCCTACATAAAGAAGGACTTGCCTATGAAGATACAAGAATCTTACAGAACACCAAATAGACTGAACCAATAAAGGTTCCCTCACCACTAGTAATCAAAACACCAAATATACAGAATAAAGAAAGACTATTAAGAGCTTCAAAGGAAAAGGACCAAGTAACACATGAAGGCAGACCTATCAGAATTACATCCAATATCTCAATGGAGACCCTGAAAGCCAGAAGGTCCTGGACAGACATTTTGCAGACACTAAGTAAGAGACCATGGATGCCAGCCCAGACTACTATACCAAGAAAAACTTTCAATCACTATAGATGGAGAAAACAATATATTCCATGACAAAATCAGATTTAAATAATACCTCTCCACAAATCAAGCCCTACAGAAAGTACTAGAAGGAAAACTCCAACCCAAGGAAGTAGGCTGCTCCCACGGAAACACAGGCAATAGATAATCTCATACCTGCAAAACTCAAAGAAGGGAAACACATATACACCACCACCACTACTACCAAAACCAAAAATGTCAGGAAAAACAATCACTGGTCTTTAATATCTCTTCATATCATTCACCTATAAAAAGGCACAGGCTAACAAAATAGATATAAAAACAGGATCCCTCCTTCTGCTACATACAAGAAACACACCTAAACTTCACAGACAGATATTACCTCAGAGTAAAGGGTTGGGAAAAAGTTTTCCAATCATACGGACCTAAGAAACAAGGTGGTTTTGTTATCCTAATCTCTAACAAAATAGATTTCAAGCTAAAATTAATCAAAACAGATAGAGAAGGACATTTCATATTCATCACAGGAAAAATCCATCAAGATGAAGTCTCAATTCTGAACATTTATGCCCAAATACAAGGGCAACAATATTTGTAAAAGAAACATTACTAAAGCTTCTATCACATATCAAGCCACACACACTGATAGTGGGAGACTTCAACACCCCACTCTCACCAATAGGCAGGTCTGCCAGACAGAAACTACACAGAGAAAAAAGGGAACTAACAGTTGTTATGAATTTCAGCAGCAACATATCCTGACAGGGATCCCTCATCTATCATCCCGTTCCTCTTGATGCCCTGTTTCCACTCTGAATGAAATTAAGGAGCTCCCCCAGCACAGTAGCTGCAGACTTGATAATTCCTGGATCTCTGCCAAACAAACCTCAGAAATCCCTCTCTGTGTCTGCTATTTAGGAACCAAGAGAAGCAGGATAGGCCCATTGTTTCCCAGAGTCTCCCAGCTGCTGAGTCCCATTCTTGAAAGGCCCAGCTCAAGGCCTACCTCCTCCAGGGAGCTCCCCATCCCCTGCACAAAACTGACTACACCTTCCCCTGGAATATTTAGTTCTTGATGTTTACCCTGAGACAGATAACCAGCTTCCTTCTGCTTCTCTCTCTTCTCCAGGATGTCCATTCTCTTCCCCAAGTAACTTTCTCAGTCTCACCAAAATGTCTTTGTGAATCCCAGAGGCACTGTACAAATGCCCTAAATGGCAGTTGGTGTTGCCTCAACAGTGGTGACATCAAGAGGCTGCTCAGGGCTCTCCAGGGTACAATAGAATGTTCAGGGAAGTTACCGTTAGGGTCACTGCCAACAGTCCTAACCTATGTGCTACTGAGCTCTTCACCAATTAGCCAGTAGTTGTCCTTTCTAGGATTATTCTCAGAGACACAGGGGATGTCATTCAGTACCTCTTCCTTACAAAGCCAGAGATCTCTCTCTGCCTCATTAGAACCTTTTCATTACTTATCTGTAGGGAGTTGAAGACTAACTTTTCAAAAACAGCCCAGGGAATGGCTCTTCCCTTCCTTAAGATCTCTAATCAATAAGAAGGATGTTCAGAAAGTGACTGGCAGATGAGAGACTGCCCTAGCAGGATCTGAAAGCCCAGACAAGTGTTCTTCTGTGGCTTGCTGTGAGATGTTCTCTGTGCTGTGAACGTATTGATATGATTGATTGATAAATAAAATGCTGATTGGCCAGTAACCAGGCAGGAAGTATGATAGGCAAGACAAGCAGAGAGGCAAATTCTGGGAAGTGGAAGGCTGAGGCAGACAGACACTGCCAGACGCCAGGATGAGAAGGAAATGATAAGATACCGTTAAGTCAATAGCCACGTGGCAAGGTATAGATTTATAGAAATGGGTTAATATAAGATATAAGAACAGATAGCAGAAAGCTTGCCACAACCATACAGTTTATAAGTAATATAAGTCTTTGTATTTTTACTTGGAGGACATGAGTGGGAGAGATTTGTCCTGACTGCCAGCAGGCTGGGACACAGGAAAACTTCAGCTACAGTGTCTATCAGTTCTACCAACTCTCTATAGGTAGTGTGTCTCAGAGGTCAGCTGGTTTCCTCTGCCTCCTTGCACAAGGTGACCCACAAGACAGTCTCATTGGGATTATTCACTGTTGCCCATGATATGACTTCGCTTCGGAGTCTTCAGTCCTCTTTTGTCAGAGCCAGAGGAAAACTGGTACTATCCACAGGCACACAGGCGGTGTGTGGGGTGTCCAAGTACTTTCTGGATGCTTCAGATCCTCACATTGATGGAAAAGTCATGCAGGACAAAACTTAGTCATCAGATTCACCACCCCTTCTTCACTGACAGCTCAGGGCACTCAGAGCTGCCAGGAAGGGGACAGTCTCTTTCCTAATACACTGCCTCTAAGAGGCAGATAACTATGAGTTTCCTCATTTTTTATACTCCTATAAGAAATGTTCTCATTTCTTGAGATGCATTAGAAAACACAGGTATATTTCAAAAAAATATGATATGAATTATAATGTCATGAACATGAACATGTGTGTATCTAGTCTCTTTTATGGAACAGCTAATCATGTGGAGTCATATGTTGAATATGGATCTTTTTCCATCATGAAGTGGATATTCATGTTGTAGGCCATGTGATTCACACCCAAGACACCATCCCTGTTTGCAAACCTGCCTAAGCCTTTTGGAACTTGCAGAGATCCATCTCTGCCTCTTGAGTTCTAAGGTTACAGGAGTGTAATTGCTTTTTTATTTATGAAATTACAGAAATTTGACTCAATAGGGGCTTTAAAAGGGCATTTAGTATATCCAGTGTATAGCTTTAGCCAAATATAAAATCAAAGAAAGAACAAAAGAACCAAAAAGTATCAAACACCAAACAAAACAAAGAACATCAAAACCTGAATTGAAACAAACACAACAGCAAACCAAAACTATTTACACCAAGAAGCATTCTCTTCTTGCAGATTTAGTGGCACTATCCTATACCCTGTGGTTGGATTTGGACACAAGTTAGAAGACAACCATAACTGGCATCATGGTCTCTTCAAGACAAGTGCAGTCATGCCACTCTGGGGCTTTTAGGTTAAGCCCTTGCCAAAATTGATCTTATACCATGTTGGCCACTATATGATTCTGTCTGCCAACATGTGTCTGTGTGCCCATTCAAGAGTAAAAAATGACACAGGGAGCATCTCTTACCAAAAGACATAAAACTTCATGGTGACATCCTTCCTAAAACATCTCTCAGAACAGTTCTCTTCACCATCACATGTTCATGAAATTGAGTAGCTCCAGCACTGGACTGGAGTGAGAATATGATGCTTCCTTTGTGTGGTCTGTCTGGGTAGCAACAGGACATCAACACAGTTTCCACTGACATATCTCCATCCACATAAGAAGAACTGGGGACTCAGTTGGCTAACGAAAGTTCATAACAATAAACTTTCAGAGCAACTGTGAATTGAAACATATTCTCTCTCTACATTGTTGTGGCCCTCACTGGGAATACTTGCTGGTAAATGTCAGCTTTTTCTGCATAATTCTTGGTGTTTTTTTTTTTTTTTATCTCAAGCGTCTTCCTGATGGTTTCCTTACTCCATAACTAGAGAGACACATGAATTAGATTATGGATGGACCACTTGCAAGGTGGTTGATATTTTCCTCTTTGTGATTCTACAGCTAGAAGTACATGTCTTGTTCTGAGGAGGCCTTGACTGTAGAGTGCAGAATGTCGGGCTTTTTGGTTGACTATGGCTTCCTTCAACCTCCTCAGTTCTTGTAAAGGATGCTGTCAGAGAAGAAAAGGCAATCAGATCTAAAACAGCTTTGCTGGGTCACTGGTTAGATAAATTCAGGGCCTATTCACATATAGGAAACCAGAATCAAGGAAGAATTCCACCCCACAAATGCCATGTTGCTGGAGAAGGGATGTCATGGTGGCTCACTTGCTTATGACACTTAGTGCTCCTGCTGTAGCAGCAGCTCTGTGGGCAGGAGGCTCTCATCCTGAGCTGTGGACTGTTCCAGCTCATGTAGGAGTTTTTCTGACCTGGATGAGGAAGGCAGTTAGGGCAGAGTCCTGGTGGGGTCTGCCATGTGACGTGCCAATCTGACATCACAGAAACTCAGTTGACTTTGGCAGCAGTCATTGTTTGTATCCCTAAGAGATAAGTGTCACAGAATAGCTGGACCTTGAATTCTTTTCTGCCCATAAGTATCAGATGTTTATATGAGTAATGTATATTCTGTGCTCTATGAGAAAAGAGGCCTTTTTCCTACAGTCTAGGGACATCATTTAAACAAAAGGAATAGCATATTAAAGTCATACATAACCACATAGTGGAGATACACAGAATGTTCATGAGTTTTTCTTTGACCACCTCATTTTTATATAGAGACTTAATACAACTTTGCAAACTAGACAGCTGAATAAGGTCATGTGGAAAAATCAGCTCTCCTGCAAAATAGAGCCTGTCATGCTAGAGCAGCATTTCTTGATTCATGTGTCTGAGAACATTGCCACTTTATGAACTCTGGGAATAAACAAAACCAGCTGTGTTATCCTTAGGCCTACAGCTGGGAAACTATATCCTGGTACTCCCTGAGAAGTCTGTTCTACAACATTCTGCGAAGGGTCTGAACAATTCTCAGCAGAGACATCTGCCTGAGTTCATCCTGCCAATGACTAAACTTATTATATCCCCAGTACACTTTACATGGGTAATGCTCAGACAATGAAGAGAGCCAGTGTGACATCAAATAGTGACAATGATGTGAATCTCATCCCTACAGGTGTTATTCCTGAATAAATATGTAATTTCAGATATGGTGAGACATAACTTTAAATCCCATCACTTTGGAGGCATAAGCAGGCAGAGCTCTTTGAGTTCAAGGAAAGCCTGCTGAGAACATAACAGAGATATCAGAAGGGAGAGATGGGACACGAGTATAGACCCAGGGAGTATCAAACATATTGTTTGCTGGACAGAAGTTCTTCTTGACGGGACCAGCATAATACTCTGAGTTCTGTGTTAGTCTACTCCTGCTTGGAGCAAGGAGTCTTACTGATAAGCAAAAGCCCACGAAGGACAGAGAGCCCTGGTACAGGGCACCCAATTGGCTCCATACCCCAACTTCAGCCTGGGTCTCATCTGAGAGACAGTCAAATGATGCTGCAGCTTTATTGTCAAGTGTTTTTGCTATGTGATCAGCTCCCTCTGCTTCAACAAGCTCTGGAGTCTCTCTTCCATTCTTTGCTGCTCCTGTTCATTATAAGATTGTGTCCTTAGTGGAGGGTTGAGTACAGTATAGTCAATACATTCTCACACAAGTGCAAGCACACACAGAGGATCCCAAGAGCTTGCTATTAAGTCGGTCTCACCAAATTTCAATTTCATGGGAACATGAGAAAGCCTGTTTCAAGTTCATAAGACAGAGACTGACAAAGAGAGAAACCCAGTCTTCTCCTCTAGCTGTCATCCACATGAAATATGCACTGCACTCCAATGTGCCTCTATTTTACACACACACACACACACACACACACACACACACACACACACACACACCCCACAGAGAGAGATAAAGAAAAGAGTGAAACGAAAATAACAAAGTGATAGAGAACGGTTATCTTTAGAATAAGCACACCAGCCATTAGGAAAAGTCTCCAAACTCGGCTTTCCATCCCTGGGAACTAAAATGGCCTAGGGGAGCATACTCTGCTTAGTCAGTGTGTGTGGAGGTGGTTAGAGAATTTTTTACTCTTGAACTCAAGTCTGTGTTCAGCAATCCTCCCATCATAATGACATGTAGCTGTGTGATGAGTGAATGATCTGTTTCTCCCCTTTGACTACCAGTTCAAGAAGAGTATCAGGGATTGCATGCCAATGACCAAGATTCTCAGAGGAGACTCACTTCCCAGAAATACTAATGCACAGACACAGAATGAACAATTTTATGTCATGAAGTGGGTGGATGGATGGGTGAATGGAGGAGGAAAGTGATGAGATAGAGTACAGGTGTCTGGATGGGTAGACTTGGTAAGGTTACATAAGTAAATGGTGCTGACCTAACTGTGACCCAGCTGCCTGTCCTACCTGCTGTTGCTGGTTCTGGAGTTCACTGGTCTCCTATTGATTCTTACTGAGCACTTGCAAGTCATCGGAGTGGTGCTTCAGCAGGATCCAATCCTCCAGTAGGTTCTCCTTCTCTTGCCTCAGCATATCCAATTTCTTTTTGAGCTGTGTCTGCTCCATCAGGAGCCGGCTCTGCAGATCACTGGAAACACACTCCAAATAGTAAGACCATGTCAGCCACCTCTGGTCACCCACATCACTATGCTTCAACAACCCAGCCCTATCCCAGGTTCACAGGAAGATGTAAACAAGAACCTTCAACAGCAATGACAGTGGCACTCAAGGCCAAATGCAGAGAACAGTTATTTCCTGCAAGAATCAAACTATTTCTGACTCCACCCCCCAAATAACAGAAATTCATGCACTTCCATAAACTAGAGGAGTACTCCACCTGTCCTAATCATTCCGCTGTCATGAGGAAACACCAGCAGGTAATGTGCAAGTACACTTGGGGAAGTAGGAGACCTAAAGGGTGCATAGATCCCATAGCAGTCAGCTCCTGCCTGAAAACCCTCTTGTGATGCCAATTGCTCTTCTGAACCAGTGGTTCTCAGTGTGTGGGTTGTGAACCCTTTGGGATTTAAGGAGCCTTTCACAAGGGACACATATTAGATGTCCTATGTAGACATTTACATTAAAATTATTAACAGTAGCAAAATAAACTTAAGACAATGCTACAAAATAATTTTATGGTTTGGGGTCATCAAAACAATGTAGCAATGTATTAAAGAATCACAGCATTAGGAACGTTAATAACCACTGATCTGGAGGCTACTGAATGACAATATGGTGCTTGGAAGAGCTAATAGTCTCTTTAAACCTTAGCAAAACTGAGTAAAGAGACATAAGTCCAAATCTACTTTAATGCTGCTGGCTAAGAAGCAGAAAAACTAGAAGTAGATCTACAGACCCTGCAGTTCAGAGACAAAGAAAATTGGAGTTGGCTATTGTACAACTGTTGGGATAGGATCCCTGCCAAGATAAGCACTTACCAAAGGAAGACTTTCTCTTTGGTCAGCTCACTGAGCTTCTGTGAGGCCTCCCAATTCTCATTCTCGAAATTCTGCAGGTCTGACATGACCTGCTGATGTTCCATCTTGAGCTTTTCATAGAAAGGATTTGGACTGTGGTAGGGCCTGGACTCAGAAGCAAAGAATTCTATGAATACAGGTCACATAGCACATGAGTGTAGGGTGTGTTCTGTACTATTTCAACCCATGAGATGCCCCTTCCTGGATCCTATGTACTCGAGCTCCTATGGACCTCCAGCTGCTTCTTACACTTGCACTTCTGGCCACAAGCCAACAAGGGCAGGGTGTTAAGAAGAATGCAGCTGGGACTGAATGAGCTCCCTCAGGAGTCATGCCAGCTAGCTTGCTATGGAGTTCCCACAGTCTATCACAGGTCATGACCCACTAGAAATTGTGATGTTTCTTCTGTTTTCAAATAAGAGATTCTCATTCCAGAGTGCCTATATTGACATGGAGGCTAAAAATCACATCATGAGCATTTCTGAGGATGGGATGCAATATCATGATAGCTTCATAAATTCCCCTAAGGCATTCCACATTGGCAGCAAGATAAACAGACTGGCAAAGGGCTATGCTGCCCAAAATGGGGCTCTTAGTCCACAATAGAGAGCACATCTAGATACTGAGATAAGCAACTCTTCATGGTCAACCACAGACCCCCGATTGCAGGGTGAAGAGGGACACATATGAAAAACACACAAACACAGACAAGATAGAGGGATGAGAGAGAGACACAGAGACAGAAAGAGAGAGAATCAGAGAGATAGAGAGAGATAGAAGCAAAAGAAAAACAGAGACTGAGAGAGGGAAGGGGATAGAATGTTCTCAGTGAGATGCCAAATTCATACATGCCATTGTATCATCTCAGAGAGGACCAAGAGCAGCAGACATCAGTACCAGGCCTTGCTGCCACATTTTAAGATGTGGGACCAGGCCTCTGCAGCTGCTACTAGGATCATCCAGCACACAATATCTTGCCAGGCAAGTAATACAAATTACAGCATTCTCACACTAGCCACCACTTGACAGGATCTCTCCAATTTCATGCTGGGAACTCACACACTACTGCTTCAATTCCTGAGTTATGTGATTCAGGCCACAGGCTCTGGTTTTCATTTGGAGGAAGTAGAACAGTCTATGTCCCCATCTCACTCCTGCCCATGTGCCAGGTTTTGCTTCAGGGAAGCATTTAGAGAAATTGTGTTGGACAATGGGACACCCTGAAGGAGCACCGAGCCTCCCAGACGCCAATATTTTAGACATTTGAACTAAGGGTGAAATTGTGAAACCAAGACAGTAACCATGTATTATGAAACAGTAAATACCTGTTGTCCAAGGATCCTTCAGATACTAAGATGAGGCGATCTCTCAGATGATTCCTTTGGGCTGTCATCACCTGGGGCTGAGTGGTCAGACTCTTCACCTTCTTCTTCACTTGCCTCTTTGTGAGGCTGGTTGGAGTGGGTGGTGGCTCCTTGGATGCCCCTTTGGTGGATGAACACAAGTGAAATTGCATTGTGACAAGACATAGAGAATGAACAGGTCACCCTGAGACCTAAGAAAGTGTTTGAGAAAGGATGTAAGCAAGGAATTCAATGACACCCCAAGGAATTTTGCCCTGGATTGAGATGCCCCTGCCAGGGGTCTCAGGTCTCCCATCTCTCTGATGGGAGAGAGGTGTCTCAGCCACCTGATTTCCTCTGCTCCTTTAACACATGCTTCAGGTAACTAAGGAGAGAGCCTCCTCAGGTTTATTAATAGCACTGGACTCTGCATTCAACTTGGTTTCAGGGTTCACTTGTCTGTTGCTATCAAAGCCAAGATAAAATTGACACAGTCCATAAGTACTCAGGTCATTAAAGATGCATAAATAACCTGACAGGTCACTCTAAGCACATGGCAAAAATGGAGAATCCACACAGGGGCAGAATATGGCTACCATCCTCACTAAGACTCCTCAGTGACAATGGAGGGTCGACAGAGCTGGTGGGCAGTAAACAAATGAAGCCACAGAGGTTGAAGTACATTGATGACCTGCTTTCTGCTGGGCGCAGTTCACTTGAACCTCCTACCCCAATGCTGGCCTTTTTGTCCCCTCTCAACCCCTACCCTCCTGTAGGATTGAAAGCCAAGAGCTCCCAGCACACTAGCTTTGGCCTTACATGCTCCTGACTTCTGGGACAGACAAATTATTTCTAGAATCCTTGAATTTCAGGAGCCATGACAAGCAGGGAAGTCCAGTTGGTGCCCAGAGACTCCTACCTCCTGTGTCCTGTTACTGGAAGATTCACCACACCCATGTCCTTCAGGAAGATGCCAATTTCCTGCCCAGAACTTACTGTACCATCTTCTGGACCATTTCTTTCTTGTTGTTTTAAATGGAGGCTGAAGGTCAGCTTGTGTCTGCCTCTCTCTGGTCTCTTTTCCCTCTCTATTCTCTCTACCCAACAGACTCCTGAGTCTTCCCAACATGTTCATGCCTGAACTGTAAGGGCACTGAAGCAATTCCCCAAAGGCGGTTGGTGGCGCTACAACACAGATGACATCAGAAAACATTCTAAGTTTCCAGGATACAATAGAATGTCCAGGGAAGAGACCCCCTGATGTCATGGGGAACTGACATTGCGTCCTTGCTAACCAGCTCTCCTCATAACTCGCCAGAAGTCAGGTTTCCCATTCCAGGAATCTCTCCTGGGACTCAAGGGAATTCCTTCAGCACCCTTGAATTCTCTGAATGTTTGGAAATGCCTAAGTACTTCCATGTAGGATAGTGAGTGTTCATCTCCTACTAAAGTATATGTCCAGAAGGTAATAGTATGGTAGAAATGTATGTGAGGTATGATTCTCCACAAGTACCTGCATCTCCTTATTACCAAGAAGTGATAGACTTAATGATAATGGGAAGGGCAGTTTTTATGAGCCAGGGACATCTAGTTCCTGATGGGAGAAAGTACAGAGATAATCAGTCAAGCTAGTGGAAACACATGAACTGTGTACCAATAGCTGAGGACCCTCATGAGCTTTCACCCAGTGACTGATGGGAGCAATGAAAAGATCCACAGCTGAGGGCCAAGCCAAGCTCTGGGAGTCCAATCGATGAGAGAGAAGAGAGATTCTATGAGCAAGGGACATTGAGATCATGGTGAGAAAATGTATGGAGACTGACAGCCAAACTAGTGGAAACACAGGAACTGTGAACCAATACCTGTGGAACCCTCATGCTACTGGACTAGGCTCTCTGGATATGAGAGACAGTCGTTTACCTTGAACTGTCTGGTGGGCCCCCAGGCAGTGTGATCAGGATCCATCCCTGGTGCATGAATGGGCTCTTTGGAGCCCAGTGCCTATGGTGGGACACTTTATGCAGCCTTGGTGCAGGGAGGAGGGGCTTAAACCTAACTCAACTGAACGTATCAGGCTCTGCTGACTCCCCATGGGAGACTTTGCCTTGGAGGAGGTGGGAATGGAAGGTGAGTTGTTGGGGGGAAGGCTGTGGGGCAGGAGGATGGAGGATGGGAGTAATCTGTGGTTGGTATATAAAATGAATAGAAAATTTAATAAAATAAAAAAATAAACAACTTCCTAGTATGGAGCCTACAGTAATTACTGCCGGAAGATAATATGCAGCTCATTAAATTCAATCCACACCTCCCACATTGGAGCTCAATACTGTCTTTAATTCCAGTTCCTGGATATCTGACAGCTCCACACAGATATATATGCAGGCAAAATGCCAATACACATAAAAAATAAATTTTTAAACAAAAAATTAAATTTTGTTTATTTTGTTTTTCTGTGTAATGGTTGTGCACACATTTGATCCCAGTACTCAGGAGGCAGAGGCAGGACGATCTCTGTGAATTGGAGGCTAGCCTGATCTATAGAGCAATTTTCAGTACAGCCAGGGCAACACAGAAAAACTGTCTTGAAAAACTGTACAAGATTAGGAGGAGGAGGACAAGGAGGAGGATGAAGGAGATGAGGAGAATGAGAATGAGGAGGAGGAGGTAGAAGAGGAGGAGGACAGGTGATGGAAGAGGAGGTGAAGGAGGAGGAGGAGGAGGAGGAGGATCAGAAGAAGAAAGAGCAGATGAGCAAAGAAGCCAGGCTGGGAAAATGGATCACTGGTAATGTGCTTTCCACACAAGAGTGAATCCTACATTTGAAACCCAGAACCCATGTAAAGCTGAGTGTGGAAGCTGTTGTATCTCTAATCCTAGTGTTCCTATGGTGAGCTGGGAGACAGAGACAAGAGAACCAATAAAAACACAACCCAATTTTCCAGGCACACACAGTGGCAAACACAATAAAGAGGAGCAACTTGGATGGTCAACTGGTGAAAGAATTTGCCCTGAAGCCTGTTCCTTGGAACTCATGTAAAGTTGGAAGGAGAGGATAGATTCCCAAGGTTCTCCTTTGATCTCCACATGCAAGCAATGGCATGCTCACACCTCTCCCTATACAGACTAAAAATACATTCCAAAGAGGCCCAGTCTCTTGGTAGAAGGTAAGAAGCAATACCTGAGGCCATCCACTGACCACAACACCCATGCTCACACTCACATAAAAACAAATGCATACATATCACACACAAACACATATCACACAAATCACACACACACACACACACACACACACACACACACACACCACAGTTTAAACAACAACAAAATTACCCATATCTCCTTCACTGTCTTACAACCCATTCAAACATCTATAAAATACTACCTGGTAGACAAATGAATTTTCAAGTTTGACACTCAATCCAATAGCCCAGCAGAAATGGATCTAGACCAGAATATTCAAGTCTCAAGTTCTAGTCACCACTCTGCACGCCCTGGGAGTCATCCAGAGCTGGATGTCTGTGTTCATGCTTTAGGAAAACACATTCTGGTCATCACTGCTCTGTATAAAATCTTGGTCAATTCTTACCTCATCCCAAGATCTTCTCTTATTCTAGAATTGTCTTGAGACCCATGACCACGGCTATGACAATGCTGAAGTATCACAGCACTGGTGTCATTGTGGGCTGGAGCTGATCTGAGCATCTTTAGCCCTTCTGACACTGGAGCCTCTATATAAGCTGGGTGTGTTTCATTTTGCTTGCTGTCTGTCTCCCCAGGAAGATGGAAGCAGGGTGAGGTTTGATTTGTTGTCTAGTGCACTTTAAATATGCAAGTCAAAAGTAGGACATGGTGGCCCATGCCTTGATGTCAGCACTCAGAAGGGAGAGGTAGGTAAATGTCTGTGAGTTTGAGGCTTGCTTGGTCTATAGAGTGAGTTCCAGGACAGCCACAGCTACATATAAGACACTATCTCCAAAAACAAAGAAAGAAAGAAAGAAAGAAAGAAAGAAAGAAAGAAAGAAAGAAAGAAAGAAAGAGAGAGAGAGAGAAAGAGAGAGAAAGAGAGAGAAAGAGAGAAAGAGAGAGAGAGAAAGAGAGAGAGAGAGAAAGAGAGAGAGAGAAAGAGAGAGAGAGAGAAAGAGAGAGAGAGAGAGAGAAAGAGAGAGAGAGAAAGAGAGAGAGACAGAGAGAGAGAGAGAGAGAAAGAGAGAGAGAGAGAAAGAGAGAGAGAAAGAGAGAGAGAGAGAGAGAGAGAGAGAGAGAGAGAGAGAGAGAGAGAGAAAGAAAAGTGAGTTGGAGAGTTGGATCAGCAGTTAGGAGCACTGACTTCTACTGCAGAGGATGAGGCTTTAAGTCCCAGTCACCATACTGAGGTTCAAACACACTCTTCCTGCCTCCTCAGGCACGAGGAACACATGCATAGATCAAACATACCTGCAGGAAAAACACACAAATACATAAAAATGAAATAAATATTAAAAAAGGAAAAAACAAAAATTAAAATAATATACAAATGCAAGTCAGGAGCTTATGAAATGACTCAGCAGGTAAAGACTTGTTGCACACATCTGGACACATAAGTTCAATCCCCAGAATTTTCTTAAACGTGAAGTGAAAAAAATGAGACTGAACAAAGTTGTCTTCTGACCTCCACATGTGCTCATATACAGAATAAAATTTTGTAAAAATAAGAAAGAGAAAAGAAATTTTCAAAAAGGAACAGAAAAGAACTGTCAAATCAGATTGGAGGTATGGCTCTGTAATAGAGAACATGGAAGGGCCTGTTTCCATTCTCGGTACCAAAAATAAGGCACACTAAAATGTGGAAGGAAGTGAATTCAAGCTCCAATTTCCCCTGAATTTAGCATCAAGGTGAGGGTCCTGGAGCCCAGAAGACCTGTCTGGAATCCCTGCCTAACTGTCTGAGGTCTCTATATTGTCCCTCATCTGACCTGGAGCCAAGATCAGGTGGCCACTTTGCTGCAGAATCACCCTAATCAAGGACTACACAAACCTGAAGCCTCTTTTCCTTGAACTTTTCATAAAGGACCCTTTTTAATATTGCCAGAGAGGGTGCTTCATAGAGCTAGATCCAGAACAATAGGTAGTGACATTTCCTCCCTTCTTCCCCACATTTCTGCCACAAACCTGGCCCCCAACTCAAGAATCAGAGCCAAATGCTTCTAGCATAGACCACTATGATCAGCCTCTCCATTGCCTTCTTCACCTGTTTCTTGGTGAGGAGGGTTGGGTGGGATGATGACTCCATTGCAGTCTCTGAGGGGAGATGAACTCAAGTGAACTTGCATAGTGACAAGGCATAGAGGATGGACAGACCAGCCTGAGGACAAAACAGAAAGATCATGTCTGGAACCAAGTGACAACCCAAACATATTGGGCCAGGCTGAGATCACCACTCTGTGGATCTTAGCTTTCCAGTCACTCTGTACAGATGTGGCTATGTAAGCGGTCAGGGGTGTCCTCTGTGTCCCTACACATTCTTCAGCAGAACAAAGACCACCACTTCAGGCATATTCACAGAGGCACAGGATGCAATATGGTCCAGAGCCCCAAGCCTGCCTGTGGTTTCAGCAGCCAGGAGAAAAATGGCACAATGCACAAGCACTCAGGTGTTGTGCTCCAGCTCCTCTGCCCCCTGAAAGGCCCACCTCAAGCCCACCTTCTCCAGGAAGCTCCCCATCTCCTGCCCACCACTCACTGTGCCTTCTACAGAACCATTTTTTTTTGTTCTTGTTTTACTCTTAGACTGAAGGCCAGCTTCCTTCTCCCCGTCTCTGGTCTCCAGTCATTCTCCATTCTGTCTTCCAAGTAGACTCCTCAGTCTTGACTGCATGTCTAATGATGTACCCTATAGGCACTGAAGGGATGCTCTAAGCCAGCTGGAGTGTTACAACACTGTGAGATCACAGGGGATGCCAAGAGCTCTCCAGGATACAATAGAATTTCCAGAGAAGGGACTGCTGATGTCATCAGGAAGAGCTTTTGCCACCCTGCTAATTCATTCTCCATTAACTGATCAGAAGCCCAGGTTCACTTTCCAGGAGCCTCTCTTGAAACATAGCAGAATCTATTCAGTAACTCCTCCTTCCAAAGACAGAGTTCTCTTAGCTTCACTGGAAGGGCCATAGTACATCCCAAGTTGGGAACTTAGCTATACTATCCAAACAGAGTCCAAGAATGTCTCATTCCTTCCTCAGTATCCCTCTATTCATCAACATGAGCAATTTAATACTATTGAACCACAGATGATACCCCAACTCCTTTCAGAGTTCAAATTAGAATGGAGTTCAGACACTTATACTCCTGATGAGTACCTTGCTATACTTCCCAATGCCCAGACTTCTTATAGGACTAGGAGTAGACAAGATCTAAGTAAGAGATCCTGCCCAAGACCTCTGACCATAAAAGACTTTAGAGGAACCACTCCTCTTCTTCCTCAAGAGTGCTGAAGATGATGTACAGTCTTCAACTGGGAGCCACAGGCTACAGAGCCCTTTAAAAGGGACTCAGTTTACTAGGAAACTACAAGTTTCTATTTCCTTTGCTTTTAAGGCAGTTAAAGGCAAATAGACAGTGCCTAGGCAGGGACTAGCCATCCCTCACTGGACTCACATCCTAGGTGCTTTTCCAGGAATGCTCTGAAGCTGGTTTTCTTGGTTCTACAGCTTCTGTTTTCAAAGTAAAATAACAACTAACACTGTATGTCTCTCAGACATAACAAATAAATAACAGTAATATGTTTACATGAGTTCATCAGTGGCAAATCCAGCCTAACTGAGGAGTAGGAAACCAGGACTGTGTCCTGGCCTCTCTCGGCCTAGACAGAGGGAGGAGCAGGCTCAGGTTAGCCTCCTCTGCAGATACAGAGTGAGGTGGAATGGACACTGACCAGGCTGAACAACCGTCCTGAGCCCCTGCAGGTATGGTTACAAGCAGACTCCTAGTTAACATTCCCAGGAGCTCCTGCGGAGGGCATGGCATTTGTCTGACACTGTGTACAAGCATGCATCTGTCCAAACGATACGAAGTTCTTCCATTCAGCAGTTGACAGGACAAGGAGCCAAGGACAGGAATGGTGACCTCTTGTCATACAATATGTGAGAAAAATAATGTAGAATTCACCTGAATTAAAATCAGGGGCTACTTGTGTGGTTTGGGGTCTATGTTAACGTTATGTAATAGCTTGAAGAGCTTAGTTCTTATATATTCATTGGATATATGATGATGATGTACTTGGAAATGCCTGAAACCATCCTGAACAGAGATCAGAGAGCTGGATTCACAGAGTGGAGGGAACATGACTGAACCAGGATTGAAGACTTGGAATCTGAGGTCCAGCCCTACCACGTACCTCCTGGCTGAACTTGGCTCATCATTTTCCTTCCCATGTATATACCCTAGGGGGATGGCCAAGGAGCACTGTCTCTGGAATGACAGTGCCTGCCTCAGACCAGCAGGTCACCAGAAGTCAATTCAGCTCAATCCAGTTCTCTGCAACAGGAGTAAAGACCAGGAGATATACAGGCTCTGAGAGTGTGCTTAGGCAGCAGGATCCCTGCACATGATCAGGAGATGGTCACTTTGCCACCTGCTTCCTTAGCTTAGTGCCCAAAGAAAAGATGCCAATGGGGCTGGAAGTTCAGGGCCAGGGGCAGCCGTGTCCTTATCAGACACTGGAAGGCAGGCTGCCACTGACTTCCAGAAGGGCTGGGGATGTCCTCCACTCCTGGCTGAAGTCAACTCTTTCTTTTTCTTTCTTTCTTTCTTTCTTTCTTTCTTTCTTTCTTTCTTTCTTTCTTTCTTTCTTTCTTTCTTTCTTTCTTTCTTTCTTTCTTCCTTCCTCTCTCTTTCTTCCTTCCTTCTTTTCTTCCTTCCTTTCTTCTTTCATTTTTCTTTCTCTCTCTTCACTTTCATTTTATTTCTTCCTGTCTCTCTGTCTTTCTTTCTACTTTCCTTCTTCATTTCTTTTTTGTTATTTTTGGTTTAGAGAGACAGAATTTCTCTATGTAGTCTTGGCTGCCTGGAACTACCTCTGAATACCAGGCTTGCCTCAAACTTAAGAGATCTTTTTGCCTATGCGGTGTAGTGGGAGGTCGCAAAGCAGCAGGTGAGAAGCCTCTCTGGACAGACCCCGGGGCAGAAGAGGAAGCGGCACGTGCGGAGCTCTACAGTGGCCTAGGGACAGCGGCTGCGCTCTGAGCCCTAAATCCAGAAGCGCCAGGGAAGCTGCAGCAGCAGTGGTTTCTGTAGTCGGAGCCCGAGAAGGGCGCCCAGCAGCCGGCACCATGGTGAAGGAGCGGTTCCGGGAGACGGATGTAGCTAAGAAAACGGAAGACGCGGCCGGTGATGGAGGCTGAGGTCCCGGGTCCCAGAGGGTTCCAGGTGAGGGACAGTTGTGAAGGGAGCGGAGAGAGAAGTTCCAGGATGGGATTTCAGATCTTACCGGGTCCTCGAACTGCGGCAGAGAAAGTGGGAAGGACCGAGCAGTGTCAGAACGGGCGTTCTGAGCCAAGATGCCACCTCCCGAAGCCCCGCGCTGACTCCTCTCAGGAACTTTTCCCTGGCACGAGGAGACAGAGTGTGTTGACCCGAGGTTGTCAGCCAGAAAGTGGGTTCACAGCGGCTAGGTGGCAGGCTGAGATCCAAGCTGCTGTTCCGGGCCCTCAGCTTCACAGTTAATTATTAAACCATAGCCCTTCCTTATGAGTTTTCACTTTTTCCCCCCGTACCAGACCAGGTTTATTATTAAAATAGCTGTATATGAAGAGTCACAGGAAGAACAAAAACGGTAGGCACTGTCCCTAGGAGTTTCTCCTCTTCAAAATACAGCAGCTCAATTCAAATGAATTCCCCAATGTGAAGTGAATGCCTATATATATTTACTATACTGTTTCTAGTATGAAGAGTATATAGTATGAAGAATGATTCGAACTGTACATACATATTGACATGGTGATACATGCCTGTAGTCCTAAGATTTTCAGACAGCTGAAATGGGGAACCGCTTGAACTTACAAGTTCAAAGCCAGCCTTTCAACTCTAGGAGATTCCAGCTCAAACAAACAAGCTAACAAGTAAACAGAAATCAAGGATGGCTCAGAATCTGCCACTGGCAAGTATCCTAAACATTTAAAATCATTTCTATTGCATATATTCAAATAATTTAATATTATTTGTTTTTTTTTAAATGTGCATTAGTGTTTTTCCATGGGGAGTCTCTTTTTTTCCAGTCCCCTGGAACTGAAGTTACAAACAATTGTGAGCTGTCTGAGGGTGCTGAGAGTTGAACCCAGGTCCTTTGGAAGAGCAGCCAGTGCCCCTAACTGCTGAGCCATCTCTCTAGTCCCTTATTTGGTTATTTTTAAAACTGCCCATTCTTTCTCTCTTTTTCTTTGCTGTCCCCACAAATGAGGGAGGTAAACACCTGGCCTTTGGAATTCTTGGTATTCTGCAACTCTTCAGAAGCTGGCCACTTACTTTGATCCATTAAAGCCATTGACTGAAATAATCTGTGGAGTGGAAGCAAACTCATACAGCAACAAAACACTTAAAATTGCATTAACCAGCAATTCAACAATGCAGACTTAAAAAAAAAGGACTGAGATATAGTTAGTTGAAAATTCTATAAACTACCATATCTTGTTTCTAATACAACTATACCAAACACTAAGTAACTAAGAACATTATTAATAAATCCCATAAACTTTCAACACAGCATATATTTACATTCAGGCTTTCAGCAATGGCTTTCCTCAAGAGCTCCTCTTCTTTCTCCTCCTGGCTGTTTACCCCCCCTAGCTTCCTGCTCACTCATTTTGAGAGCCAAAGCAAATTGTTCTTCTGACATCTAATTTTTCTTTTAGCCAAACACTTTGATCTGTTGGACTGTTTTGTCTTCATTTTCTGCAATCCTTTCTCCTCTTTTGCTTCCTCTCCATCACTATCAGAGATCACTATGAGTAGGTCCTCCAGTCTACACTTCTTCTTTATACTGACACAACTGCTGGCTTCTGGATCCTTCTTCTCCAAGTTCTGGCTTTCAGGGGCTTCTTTAATTTTTTTCTTTCTTCCTGGCATAATTTTGTCTCTCGCTGGCAGCTCCGCAGAGCGCCTCCTGAACTCTAGGGGTTCGAGAGCAGACGCAACTCCTCAAAGTGAGGAACGTGCCAGGCAGCACAAACTGCGAGTTTTCACTTTGTTTGTTTGTTTGTTTGTTTGTTTGTTTTAAAGGCAGATCTGTTCATTTTTAAGGAGCACGAGAGAGTTTTGAGGCCAGTGTTGAGCACTGAAGATTCCTCAAGAATGCAGCATTTGCTGCTTGGTCTAGTGGAGAGCAGTCATATCCGCCATGGTTGCAGCAAATGCAAGGACACACAGGGGATAACGGGAGCACACGTAATGTGGTGCTCAAACATACCTGCAGGAAAAATACCCGTATACATAAAAAATGAAATATTAAAAAGGGGGAAAACAACAATGAAAATAAGATACAAATGCAAGTCAGGGGCTTATGAAATGGCTCAGCAGGTAAAGAGTAGTAAAGCAGGAGCTCTTACAAATTCTTTTTTAAGTCAGAGATACCCTGGTGTTGAGAGATGAAGGCAGGTAAGTAGGTAGATAGATAGAAGGATGGATGGATGGATAGATAGATAGTAAATAGAGAGTAGATAGATGGACAGATTTATAGAATTATAGGCCTATTATCCTGATGAACCTATAAATACAAATTTTCAATAAAATATTTGTAAATCAAGGTCAGGATCACATCAAAAATATCATCCACCATGGTCAGGTTGTCTTCACCTCAAACATGCAAGGATAATTCAACATACACAAATCAACATATTTATTCCACCACATAAAATGAATAAAAGGCAAAACAACATGATCCTCTGAGTATATGAAGAAAAAGACTTTGTAAAATCCACTTTCATCAATGATAAATGTCCTGTAGTATCTAGGGATATATAGGATATGTTTCAACATAATAACATCATTGTACAACAAGCCCACAACAGCGTCATTCTAAATAGAGAAAAACTCAGAGCAATTCCAAAAAAAAAAGAAGGAACAAAAAAATTCACTCCTTCCACTCCTATTCAATATAGTACTTGAACTCTTAGCAAGAGCAATAAGACAACTGAAGGAGATAAAGGGGATATAAATGGAAAAGGGAGAGTTAAAATGTCCTTATTTACAGATGATATGATTCTAAACAATTAAAACTTAAAATTATTAGAAGTCCCTTAAGTCTGATAAATAAATTCATAAAAGTGAAGGATTGCAAAATTAACACACAAAAGTCAGTGTCCTTCCTGTATACCAATCACAAACATACTGACAAAGAAATCAGGGAAACAGTTCCACTCACAAAGGGCTTAAAAATATATGACAAGGGCTGGAGAGATGGAGAGATGGAGGCTAAGAGCACTGACTGCTCTTCCAGAGGTATTGAGTTCAATTCTGAGCAACCACATGGTGGCTCACAACCATCTGTAATGAGATCTGGTGCCCTCTTCTGGTCTGCAAACATACAGGCAGACAAAACACTGTATACATTAATAAATAAATAAATCTTTAAAAAATATATATATGACAAGACATTTTATATAAGAACACTTTAAAAGCATGCTATTAAATAATATATATTCCACCCTTTCTATGGAACTTAACATAAATGTTCTATTATTGGGCAAAGGATAATTTTTAAAGTGGAACAGGCAGGAACATCCAGAGATAATTTTAAAAGGATAAAGTAGGGAAGCATGATATATTAGAGAGAAACATGATATATGAGATAGAAAAAATAAAAAAAATACTTTAACAGAGAAATGTAAGCAGTGGGTGTGATTGGTAGATTTGATATTGCAATAGATTTCAGTGTCCAGGAACTTTGTAATTGGTGAAAAAAGAGGCTACAGGCTGGAAGAAGGATGGGCTATAAGAGCATGCCCTGAGAATATGTCAAGTGTTCTAATTAACTTTTTATTGTGATAAAAGCCCAAAAAGTCAATCTAGAAATGTGAATGGTTTATTGAACTCACAGGTTGCAGTCCATCATCAAATGAAGCCAAGGCAAGATCCCAAAGTAGGTGCTAGAAACCACACAAAATACTCTTTACTGCTCTGCTCAGCTAGCTTTCCTCTGAGGCCCAGGATCACCTGCTTAGGGATGGCACTGCCCACAGAGGGCTAAGCCATCCGCCATCATTTAGCAACAAGAAAATGCCAAGGAAGCATGCCTGCAAGCCAGTTTGATGGAGTCAAGTCTTCAACTGTGTGTCAAATAGACAGCCAAGATTAGCTAGCCATCAGAGCAAGCCAGAAGGGGAAATCATAAACTTCAGCTTACTGCAAAGAAAATTGACCCTGCATGAATAGGATTCTATGTCCAATGTGAAATTTCCATTGTAGGAAGAATGATTCAATATGGTTTATGTCAGAAGTGAAATAATCATTAAAATGATGTGTATTTATAAGCCCAAGCTGTAGGGAAGAGGGGCTGGCTAGAGAAACCCATCCTGACCCTGGAGCCCAGAATTAGGGAAGGACGGCTCAGATAAGGCCAGTGAGAGAAACACAGTTTAGCTCAGATCAGAGCCATCTCTGCCCTTGTCCAACTGACTTGTGAAATCGACCAATCACAGAGCAGGACAGCAGAATCCTGGCCCTAGGGCCCAGGATCAGGAAAAGAAACATAGCCTGTGTTTGGGACCTGGGCCAGAGAAATGAACACTTTATCTCCAAACCCAGAACCCAGGAAATATGCCCTGACTCTGAAACTAGTAGCAAAATAACATGCTAGGGCCCTAGAATCAGTCAGTAAAGGAAATGCACCCTGGCCTTAGAGGTAGTATCAAAAAGCCAAGAAAGGCCAGTGAAAGAAATGCAATTTGACCCTGAAATCAGGGCCATTTCTGCCCCTTGCTCACAAAACTGACCAATTCCTGGGCAAAAGGTATACTAAACAATGACAGTGGACTCTATCCCTTAGACATCCTATATAAACCACACTGCCAGGTCAGTTGTGAGCTGTTCTCTCCACCCTGGTAGAGGCAGCTATTCTCCTGGACTCCTTCTTCCCAAATAAATCTCTTTCTCAAAAGAGTATTGGGTAAAGTCCTTCATTGACTGCTGAACAGAAGAACCTTGCTGTGACATCCCATAGTGGACTCAGCAAGGGGGCAGCTGAACAGAAGAACTTTTCTAGGACGTCCCATAGTGGACTCAGCAAGGGGGCAGCTGAACAGAAGAACCTTGCTAAGACGTCCCATAGTGGCCTAAGTGAGAGAGAGCCGGTAACACTGAGCCAGAGATTGTGGCTCTCCAGGAGAGGAGCAGGACTGCTGTGTCCTGCAGAGAGACCATCCCCAATCACACCAGGTATATGCTGACTTTCCTGAAGAGTCAGGATACCCTTCCTTGCTGAAGCAGTTCCAGGCCTGACTATCCTGAGAAGTCAGAAAACCTTCCTTTCCAAGATTGGGCTGTTTCTTTGCAGTCCCAGCCATCAGAACTCTGCTAAACAGCTCCATGTGTCCAGAACACCTTCAGGGCAGAGCTGTTGTTCTAAGTAGCACGAGGTGTCCATGATACCTTGCCCTCTAGGGCTGATCTGTCTCCAGTTCAGCTATCACAGCTGGGCTAAACACCTTCAGGGCAGAGCTCTTGTTCTGAGTAGCTTGAAGTGTCAGGGATACCTCGCCCTCAAGGGCTGAACTGTTTCCTTGCAGGTTCAGCCATCAATTTACTAACATTTTGGTGCTGAAACTCAGGACAACAAACCTAGAGTTTTTGCAGTTAGCTTAAACAAGCCACAAAGGAAAAATTGGTAAATTAGACTATTGAAGCCCGTTCTAAAGGCTGCAGTGTAACATGGGAAGGAACTGCTGGCTGACAGCACCTTTGACCATCCTTCCAGTGTTTTGATGGAGAGGTTCCTATCAGAAGACCTACCCCTTACTACAGAGACCCAAATACAACCCCGAGTCATCAACTGCATGCCAGAACTCATGTTCTAGAGAAATGGAGTAGTCCATTCTGCTTGATGATTTGGGGAAGGCTAGATCCCATTTTGAGAGCCATGGATGTTGAAAGCTTCTAAAGCAGCACCAGGCACATTGTCTATTGTCATTATTCTTGGAGACACACACTGCAGTACCCACACTTATGCTAGTGTCAATGGTGAGCTCTGCAACATGATTTCACTCTGGAGTACGATTTGTTTCCTATTGCTGCTGTCTCCAATCCTGCCTCTTTGACCATCAGAGAAAATTCAAATCTTAATAAATCATTTTGCTCTTAAAGCAACATAAGATTTATGACTGCTGTTTGCAAGGAAGACCCCACATAAATTTCTTCTGGGTCTTCCAATTTAAATAGATTAATCTTTGTCAGAATGCATGAAGTGAGCAAGATCTAGTCTGAGGAGTTCAAGTCCAAATTCATGTGGCTCTTTCTGACAAGTACAGTGTGTTTGCTTTCTTCTCTTTTCTTTGAAGAGAACCCATTTTCTATGTCTTAGACCCTTTCCACCACAGTTATTACCATACATAGCCTAATTATTTGAATTTCAAATGTACAATTATAGAGAGAGACCCCATTGTTTTGTGTCTGGTTATCAGGCTGATGCCCTCCTACCCAAGAAAACAAAGACTGGTATTCTATCCTATTTTAGCAACCCATGACCAAAAAGAGGCCACTAAAAGTCATCATGACCATGAGATCTACAAGTGATTTAGATATGATTTTTAATTATCATCACTTCTTATCAAGAACAAGGGAGCCATTTTCTCATGAATACTACTGAAGAAGGGAATAAGACTGTGATGACTATTCATGGATGTCAACTTGACTATATCTGGGATTAACTAACAACCAAATATAAAGGGTACACATGTGGGAGATTTCTGCTTATTTTGAAGTAGGAAGATCTACTTCTAGTCTGGACCTTTGAGGTAAGAAGACACACCTTTAATTCAGATCTTTAATCCAGATGTAATCTGGACCACTCCTTCTGTTGGAAACCTACAGGACATGGAAGAAGGAAGCTTTTACCCTTTCTCTGCTTGCTCTGTCCTTGTTAGCACATCCATTCCTTCACTGGCATTAGAGCCTATTTCTTTAAGATTCTAGCATATACTTGACAAGTTGAGACATCCAGTCAAGTGGAATGAGCACTGACTGGATTCTTGGACTTTCCATTCATAGCCAGATATTGTTGGATTAGCTAGAGCGCAGCTTAAAAAACCTTTCTAACAAATACCTTTTCCATACAGAGGTTCATTTTATAACTTCTGTTCTCTAGAGAACCCTGGCTAATACACAGGATACATAGAGATGATATCCTAGAGCAGTTATGGCCTCATAACAGTCTCAGCTCACTTACAAATTCCCAATACTCACCTTCCCTTAACCTTAGCCTTTCAAGGTGCTTGCTCACTTCAGAGAACTCAACCCTCCTTCTCCACAGCATCCTGATATAATTCCTTGACATACTTTATTTTTTATATTATTGGTTATGGATGTTAAGGAGGGGAAGAACCATTCTTAGGCAGTGCTTATAAAGTGAGTGTTCAACTCCCCATGGGTAAGGTAGTGAAAAGATTCTAATGAGGCCGACAGAAATCTCTAGCTTTGGAAGGAGGAGGTACCGAATGGCTTTCCCTGTGTCAACAGGAGAGACTCCTGGATAGAAAACCTCAGCTTCTGGTCAGTTCATGGAGAACTAATTAGCAAGGAGGCAAAGGCTGTGACCCATGATATCAGGAGACCCTTTGCTGGATATTCTGTTGTATCCTGGACAGGTCTTGGAATCCCCAGTGATGTCACTAGTGTTGTAACAACGACAACATTCTTTAGAAAATTTGTTCCTTGACCACATGCTTTGCCTGTAGACATGTCAAGATTGAGAGGTCTATTTGGGAGAGGGAATGGACAGCATGGAGAGGCCAGAGTGAGGCAGAAGGAAGCTACTCCTAGGTCTCTCTGGAAACCATGGAAAAATAAGTGGTCCTGGGGAAAAGGCAGTGAGTTCTGGGAAGGGGCTTGGGAGTTTTCTGGATGTTTTGGGGCTTGAACCTTCCAGGGATAGGACTTGGGAACTGCGAGCTTCTTGGAAGAAATAGGCCTATCCTACTTCTCTGGGGTCCTAAAGAGCAGACCCAGATAAAGCATCCATGATGATTAGTTTGGCAGAGTCAGGAATTGACAAGGCTGAAGCTCCTTTGTTGGGTACCCTCTTCTTTCACTCTGAGAGGGAAAGGAGGCACAGAGGAACTAAAGAGATTGCTGTACCATAACTGTGTTTCACATTCACTGGAGTCCTTTACTTGTGTGCCAGTAATAATAGGGAAAGGAGAGTACCCTGGCAAAGTCATAGGTTCTGATACTTTACATTATAACCACTAGCAGGGCAGGATCCACCCAGTGCTACTGTCTTCCAAGGATCCCTAAACTTTTGAGTTCCCTGTTGTGCGTGGTACACAGATCAGTTCAACTGTTAGATTCAGTGGAACTGGAATGAGACTGTCCTCTTACTGGTAGCTCTGAATGTCCTGGAATGTCAGTGAGGATGGCTTTGTGAATCTGGTGACTATGTTCTGCCCCTGCCTGGCTTCTCCATTAACATGAGACTCTGAAGCATAGAGCAAGTGACCTGGGCATCCTTATACTGCCTGAGTGCTTGTGGACAGTAGCAATTTTCTCCAGGCTCTGAAAGCACATGGCTGAGGGCTCTGAAGCCAATGTGGATCCACTGCAACTGTGAGTAAGTCTTAAGAGGTTGTCCACTGTGTCAGTTTGTCTAGGGAGACAGAGGAAACCATCTGACTTCTGAGACATCCACCTCCCTATAGAGAGATGAGAGAACTGACATCCACAGAAGTGGAGACTCAAGGTGGGCTTTTAGAAACTGGGCAAAGTCTCATCTGTCAGTCACTTTCTGTGCATCCTTCACTGTGTAAGGATTAACTGAGATGAGGCAGTGTGTAGAGCAGACAGTGTCCCTTGAATTCTAGAATTGGGTATTACTGAAATAGCTCACCTTGTCTAGCATGACTTGTCAGTGTGATATAACATCTGAAAAGACACAGTTTGCCTCACATCACTCATTTGTTCTGGGATCCACCAAGTACACTTCTGAACCCACAGTATAGACTTCTGGTGAATTTCATATGGACTAAACATGGTGCTAGTTCTTCATTTTAGGGCTGTCAGTAAATTCAAAAGTGTGAAGTGGGACTCTGGGAAAGGTCTATGGTAAAGGACCCCTAATAATCTGTCCTCTTGTGCCCTTTGCCTGCCTCTCTCATGCTCGAATGGATGTTGTAATTTAAGCTGGCTGTGTCACCTTTCCTAAGGCCATGCACATTGTCACGGGTGTCTCCAGTCAAGGAATTTGGCTTTGTGTAGCTTTAGGGGTAGCACCACAGCAGTGACACACTACATACTATTCCCATGACTATGACACATTTGATTTTCTGTAAATGCCTTTGCATGTCTATGTGTAGCTTCTCACTAGCTATTTGTCTTTCTTCAAATTCCACAAGCACTCAGGCAGGAAGGGAGCCTTACATTTGAGGGAATGTTTGCTCCTGTGTCTCAGGGCTCACATGGAGAGCCCCAGTCCTTATCATCTCCAGCCTGACATGTCACTAGTTGATCACACATTTTCTAACATCATGAGGGCTGGAATGTATTCTGCTGATGATTAGGGGTAATTTTCCTCATTAACTACAGGACTTACATTTGTTCTGACAGAGCGCCCACAACCTCCAACACTCCCAAATACTATAACAGCCTTGGGGATTCTCCACAATGTGCTTGTTCACATCAGGGAACTGATCTTTCTTCCCCACCATCCTGACCTAATACCCTAGCAACCTTTATTTCTCATGTTATTGATTCGAGATCTGAAGAAGTGATGAGCTATTTCATCAGATGTGTTTGGAATAGAGGCTTCAACTTCCCATATGTGAAGTAGTAAAAATATTCTAATGAGGCAGAGAGAGGAGAGAGAGAGAGAGAGAGAGAGAGAGAGAGAGAGAGAGAGAGAGAGAGAGAGAGAGAGAGAGAGATCCCTGGCTTTGTAAAGAGGAGGTGTTGGAGGTCTTTCTTTCTGTTTCTGGATAGGATCCTGAGAAAGTCAACATGGATTTTGGTGCATTGCCAAAGTGCTAGTTAGTAGATAGGTGAGGCCTCATGTAGATGACCCTAGTAGTCCTTTTTCTAGAAAGTCTGTTGTATCCTGGAGAGCCCTTGGTATTCTCTGTGATGTTACCAGTGTTGTGGCAACACCAAATGCCTGTAAGGTATTTGTTCAGTGCCCATAGACATGTTGGTAAGACTGAGCTGCTGCTTAGGAGAGAAAATACAGAACATGGAATGACCAGAGAGAGGCAAAGGAAGCTTGCTTTTGGTCTTAGTGTCAAACCTGGAAAAATAAATGGTTCTGGTGAAGGAAATGAATCCTGAGCAGGGGATAGTGAGGTTCCTGGAGGTAAACTTGAGCTTCATTCATGTTCTGTTAGCTTCTGGGAAGCAATGGGCCTATCCTGTTTCTATGAGCTTCTTAAGAGCAGACCCAGAGTCAAGAGTCTCTGATGGTCAGTTTAGGAGAGCCATGAATTATTCAGGCTGCAGCTGCCTTTTTGGGAACTCCCTCAATTCATTAAGACTGGAAAAGAGGGGCAGAGGAACAGATGGACTAATGAGCTGTCCCTCTCTGGGTAGGGTGTTGCTGTACTTAATCCCAGTGTATTCCTACAGTTTCCATGGGAATCTGATGCTAATAAGAAGGGAGGGAAACTCCCCTGACCATCTACCAGGGCCTCAGACATTCAGATGCTTTGGAACTGGGCATGTGTGATCAGGACTTGGTGTGGCTAAGCTTTAGGGACATCGAGACTTACCTGCATCACATCAGATATGAGCTGACACTGTCCTCCAAATCTACATGGCTGGGATACATTATGCCTTCCAGAACCATGGGATTACACTAGGGAGTGAGGCACAAACCTAGCCATGCTAGTTGAGGACAGAGACATAGATCATGGGCACCAGTTTGTGTATAGCTGTCCTGATCTTTGGGAGTTTCACTGGGCCCCTAGGATTTCCTCTTCCTCAGGCTTCTTGGGACTCATCATGGACTCTATTAAACTTAAGCCATTCAAGTATACAAGTTCAATTTTCTTTATCTACTTTCAGGGACTACAGAGGAGGCAGCATCCCAAATCTGCAACTTCACTGAGCAGTAGCAACAGATGAAAAAAATAGAGAAACTCACCATCTGCCTATATAATATGACATGGGAGAAAAATGAGCTGCATGGAATCCTCACCAATTACATCAACAAGAATTAGAACAACAGGTAGTCATTATGCCCAGTTCTCTGCTGACATCTTGACACCACAGTATCAAGCCCAGTTTTCCTGAGAAACAGGAGACTGTAAATCCAGGGTGTCCTGATGCCTAAACTAAACTTCTTGACAGACCTGGTTTCCATGGGACCTGTAGACCGAATTTATTCCTGTTGGGACTTCTGCCCTCCTTCCAGGAGTGTTTGCTCTCTACCTGCTGATGATTTCCCAATACAATGAACAATTAAGAACAGGTGTGGACTGCACCCTGTTCTCAGGGGTACAGGTTCCCTTTTGGCATCAGGGTTTTCAGAAGTAGTTTGATTCTCTCTGGAATTTGGTTATTCTCTAGATTTGGCCTGCCTCTTAATGATGCTGACTTGGCTACTGAGAGCCCCATTCTTGGCCTGTCTGTGAGACTGGGAGTTTTCAAGGCTGGTGGTACTTGGAGGTAGGGATGGCAAAGCCCCAGATGAGGGCTCTCTGGGGCTCACCATATTTAGGTGGTTGTTCAGTTATATCAATGTCCAGGTCCTATGAGAGTGTACTCAGCTACAGAAGAATGTACATGTGTTGAGACTCAAGAACAGACTGCTGTGGAAGGAGCAGACTGAACTGCAAGAGTCCTGTGAGGAGCTGAAGAGGCTCTTGTAGAGGAGGCTCATGAGATGATCTGTGACCCTTCTGCTGAGCAGCAGCACGTAGGCTGAGACAGCAGGGGCAGGTGCCCACCTGTCCAAGCATAAACAAAGAAACACCCATATAACCATCCACCCACCCATACAGACTCCCACCTACATACCATCCAAGTGTTGATTTCTGTGATCATTCCCAAGTCTTTCTGGAGAGTTAACCTCTTGCAAGAATCTGGATGATTATCAAGCAAACCCTCCTGCTCTGCCAGAAGCTGCAGTACATTGAGAGATGGGTCAGTAACATATCACACACATACATGTCATTATGATCAGAGGGCTGCTATGCAGGGAGCTACTTCGGGAACAACACAAAGCTTTCATTGATGATGTCAGTGGCCTGTGGCTCATTTGCTTTGCAATGGTCATGTGAGATTACAGGTAGGAAGCAGCCTGCAAGGACTGGCGTCCAGCCCCAGTGCCAAGTGAGTGGTTTTCATTGTCAACATTTTGGGTGGCATGCGGTCTTCTCCTTCCTTCCTGTATCCCAATGAGTTCTCTTCCTTTTGCCAAGCTCTTGGTTCAAAGTGACAGATGCCTGAGTACCACCTTCTCAGTCCTTTTTTTCTGGGCATGGGGCTGGAGAGTCCTCTGGGAGCATCCTGGACTTTCCAGTCTGGAGCTGCCTGGATGACCATACATATGGAAGGACTTTGACAGGGTGAGGGTTGGGGTGACAGATTTGAAGCTGCAAGAAAACATTTTCTCCAATCCCCTCAACATAGTCTGACTGAGCTGTGTGCTGCCCTAGGAAGTTTTAGGCCCCAAGAGATGGATTGCCATATTGTGGGTCTCAGTTGAAACACCTGATGTACATAGTCTAAATTCAACTGTTCATTCAGCATGATGTCCTCTTCATTGTTTCCTGCTCACTTCTGATTTCTGTGGTCTATGTGTTGTCTGTGCAGGCATGTGTAAATGTGTACATTGGTCGGTGTGTTCAGAGGCTACATAATGAAATCCCTGGAACTCTTTTATTCCCTGGAGCTCAGGCCTTTCTCTGAACCTGAAATTTTCTCTTTTGGCTAATCTGGCTGGCCAGCACTCTTTGGATCTCCTCTACTCCAAGGTAGACCTTGTGTCTTGTTTATTCTCATCCAATTTCTACAAGTTTCAATTGTTCAGAATGAGGAAGGCTGTAGTAGCTTTCTCTCTCTTCATTTACTTTTATTGTTTTGGTGTTAACGTATTTTCTAAAAAATAACAAAAATCAAACAATACAGATGTTTTTTAAAAAATAGTAGGCACAAAGCCAGAACCACGGGAAATGTCTGGTTTGTCTCGTTGGCTTCACAACACAGAATCCCACAGTGCATCTTCTTGGTGACATTGTGTTGCTGACTACATCACATGCATGACTGTATCTTAGAACATTTCCCTCTCATAGCTGTGTAGAGTGCTGCAATCCTGAAAAGCAGTATAGGTCACTTCACTGGCCTCCTTCTGACTTAGATTGGGGCTATTTTCATATCACATGCACTGCAACCTGTTATAAACTTCCTGGGTTTTGACCATGGTTCACTTTCTTTCTCTTGAGCTAGGCAGGGTCTTCTGTGGAGGAGCCAGGGTAGGTTTAGTAAAGAGACTGTGATGGATCAACTTGGAACCCGTGTGATCAGTGAGTTGTGGGATAGACAAAGCTCATGAAAGTAAAAGTAAGTGCAAACCAGAGTAGTAGAGCCTGGCTGAAACTAAGTGCCTTGTAGACAGCAGGGACAACCCACTCCCTCCCCCTGCAGCAGAAGACTTTCTGAAAGGCAGCCTTCTCTCCCTGGACATTTCTGGGATCAGTGTGTTTGTGTGTGTGAGTGTGCGTGCGTTCGTGCGTGCGTGCGTGCGTGCGTGTGTGTGTGTGTGTACCTATATATGTTTTTGTGTGCCTCTGTTTGTGTCTACTGCCTCTTGTGTGCATGATAGTGTCACTTTGTGTGTGTGTATGTGCTCATATGTGGTTGTGTGTGTCTATGGTTCCTGTATGTATAGATTTAAGTGCTTGTGTGTGTATGTCTGTGAGTATGGATGCTTATATGTGCAAGTATGTGTTTAGATGCATCAATATGTTCACTTTCTTGTGTGAAACATCTTTGATGATGATGGAGTCCAACTTTGTTGAAAAAGTACTGTGCACACTCACTTTGCATCCATCTAATATTGTATGCTGCTGCCAATCTTTCTACATGTCCACCTTGCTCTCTAGGACAAAAGGACACAAAACTACTCTAAGTCAATGGTTTTCAGGTAATTGTAGAGGGAATAATATTTATCTACAAGAAAAGTCTTTGGAGCATACCAAAGAAATATGGTACAGGAAGATGAGGCGGAGGCCTCTGTGGCAAATCAAGGTGTCTGAGAGGCAAGAGAGGCTGACTGAAGATTTGTGTCCCTTCTCTGCTCTGGGTGAGTGGTGACTGCATACTCAATGATCATTGGCTCACTGTGTCTTCTGATGCCCTGTCTTGTCATCATCCTCATTGCCTGCTACCACTTTCTTTCCACCTTTACCTAACTTTTCTCAGTTATCATTTTCCTTGAAGGTAGGACTGGATTTTATTTGTTGAGGGATTTTGACTTACAGTGTGGTTCTAGCTACATCTAAGTTCATCAGAACTTCCCTAGCCATGCTGTGGTGTGAGAATGGGGCTGTCTCAATGCACACCCTATGCTCATGAGGGTCTAAATCACTCACTACATTCTGTGTCTGTAGCGCTCAGTAACTGCCTTTCTTCAAAGTTCTTCACTCTGAGTTAAAATCAGCCTCATGGAGGGTTGGGAGCAATGAGGATTCTCAGACATTGCTGGTGGTATAACATGATATAGCACATTGAGAAGCCACAGACTCTTCTTCAGAAAGTTAAACTGCAGTTCTCAGGTGAACCAGTGATTCCAGAACATGAAGTAGGTGTCCAAGGAGAAGCTAGGGGACATTAGTGTTGTAGCAGAATTTGTCAGAGTAGCCTCAAAGTAGAAACTATCTAGATGTCTATCATTCACTGAGTTAAAAAGTATAAATTGATTGAGCCCCTCCATGAATTATTGTTCAGCATGAAATAATACAGGCAATAATTTGGCCCTGATATAGTTAGCCTTTTGTTGCTCAAAGAAATCATTGACATGATCACCTTATAGGGAGGAATTGTTGATTTTGACTTGATTTTTGAGATTCTCCAGGTTCCTGGGCTTGTCGGGTTTCTCGTTTCCTGAGCTTATTTGCTCTAACGTGAGGCAGCCTGTGGTAAAGGGAGCTCCTTTTGGAGGAAGTTTATCACCTTGGGGTCAACTGGGAATTAGTGAATAAGACCAGTGAGCTGGTCCAGTTGTCCTTTGCTGGGGAACATTCCTATACTGCACAGCCTGGGGAACTTCCTAAGCAGGGTTGGCTAACCAACCAGTACCCCAGAGGTCCACATGTCTGTGCATTAGTTTTACAGGAGAGGCACTTCAATGTTTGAACTGCCGGTTTCTCATGGCAACTGTATTCTTCTCTCATCCTAAAAAGTTAATTTTCTTCTAGTAGTATTCCTGGTGATGGCTTCTATATTAACATTAGCTGGGAAATTAAACATGTTACTGCATTAGAGTGTGCTTTTATGTATGCAGACATGTACTGCTGTGTGTTCATGTATTTATGTGTGTGCATGTGAGGGAGCAAGCCTCCACTGAGAACATAATCTTCTAAAGAACAGGCTCAAGAGAGCCTGGATGAAAGACTGAAGGACCTGCTGAAGCAGAAGGAGCTGGTCATCTAGCAAGAGGACTTGGCAGAAAAGCTGCAGCATCACTCAATGTCTCTGAGATGAGGTGGTTGCTCAAGCTTGGAGGAACAGTTAGAACCATGTAGGTCACATGTCCCTGGATCTCTGTCCTTTTGGGGGATTCTTCCCATCTTGTTGGCTCTCAGCCAGAACCAGGGAAAGAACACCTCAGGGTATTGTGCTGGCTCAGTCAATAAGAACTTCTCCAGGTCTGTAGTTCTCTTTCTTTGTTGCATCCTTGTTTGATTTAGGAATCAGGGTTATTGTAGCCTCATAGAAGGAGTTTGGTAATGCTCCTTCTGTTTCTATTATGTGGAACAATTTAGAGAGTATTGGTATTAACTCTTCTTTGAAGATCTGGTAGAATTCTGCTCTGAAACCATCTGGTCCTGGGCTATTTTTGGTTGGGAGACTTTTAATGACTGTTTCTATTTCCTTAGGGGTTATTGGACTATTTAAATAGTTTATCTGGTCTTGATTTAACTTAGGTATGTGGTACCTATCCAGAAAATTGTCCATTTCTTTTAGGTTTTCCAGTTTTGTGGAGTAGAGGTTTTTGAAATATGACCTTTTAATTCTCTTGATTTCCTCAATGTCTGTTGTTATGTCCCCCTTTTCATTTCTGATTTTGTTGATTTGGATTCTCTCTCTGTCTTTTGGTTAGTTTGGATAAGGGCTTGTCTATCTTGTTGATTTTCTCAAAGAACCAACTCTTTGTTTCATTAATTTTTTGTATTATTCTCTTAGTTTCTAATTTATTAATTTCACCTCTCACTTTGATAATTTCCTGGCATCTATTCTTCCTGGGAGACTTTGCTTCTTCTTGTTCTAGAGCTTTCAGGTGTGCTGTTACTAGTGTGGGATTTCTCCAACTTCTTTATGTGGGCATTTAGTGCTATGAATTTCCCTCTTAGCACTGCTTTCATAGTGTCCCATAAGTTTGGGTATGTGGTGTCTTCATTTTCATTGATCTCTAGGAAGTCTTTAATTTCTTTATTTCTTCCTTAACCCATTGGTGATTCAGTTAGCATTATTCAGTTTCCATGAGATTGTAGGTTTTCTGTAGTTTTTGTTGTTGTTGAAATCTAACTTTAAACCATGGTGGTCTGATAGAACACATGAGGTTATTCCAATTGTTTTGTATCTGTTGAGATTTGCTTTGTGGCCAAGTATGTGGTCGATTTTAGAGAAAGTTCCATGGGGTGCTGAGAAGAAGGTATATTCTTTCTTGTTAGGATGGAATGTTCTGTAGATATCTATTAGGTCCAATTGGGTCATGACATCAGTTAAGTCCTTTATTTCTCTGTTAAGTTTCCATTTGGGAGATCTGTCCAGTGGTGAAAGTGGGGTGTTGAGATCTCCCACGATTAATGTGTGGGGTTTTATATGTGGTTTAAGCTTTAGTAATGTTTCTTTTACATATGTGGGTGCCCTTGTGTTTGGGGCATAAATGTTCAGAATTGAAACTTCATCTTGGTGGATCTTTCCTGTGATGAGTATGTAATGCCCTTCTTGATCTCTTTTGATTGATTTTAGTTTGAAGTTTATTTTTTTGGATATCAGGATGGCTACCCCCACTTGTTTCTTAAGACCATTTGATTGGAAAGTCTTTTCCCAGCCTTTTATTCTTAGGTAGTGTCTGTCTTTGAATTTGAGATGTGTTTCTTGTTTGCAGCAGAAAGATGGGTCCTGCTTTCGTATCCATTCTGTAAGCCTATGTCTTTTTATAGGTGAATTAAGTCCGTTGATATTAAGGGATATTAACGACCAGTGATTGTACATCCCTGTTATTTTTGGTGGTAGTGTGTGTGTACTTCTCTTCTTTGGGGTTTACTGTTGTGGCTTTATCTATTGCCTGTGTTTTCGAGTGTGTATCTGACTTCCTTCGGTTGGAATTTTCCTTCTAGTGCTTTCTGTAGGACTGGGTTTGTGGATAGGTATTGTTTAAATCTGGCTTTGTCTTGGAATGTCTTGTTCCTTCCCTCTATGATGATTGAAAGTTTTGCTGGGTATATTAGTCTGGGCTGACATCCATGGTCTCTTAGTGTCTGCATTATATCTGAACAGGTCCTTCTGGCTTTCAAAGTCTCCATTGAGAAATCGAGTGTTATTCTGATGGGTTTACCTTTATAGGTCACTTGGCCTTTTTCCTTTGCTGCTCTTAATATTCTTTCTTTATTCTGTTCATTTAGTTGTTTAATTATTATGTGTCGAGGGGACTTTTTGGGGGGTCTAGTCTGTTTGGTGTTCTATAGGCTTCTTGTATCTTCATAGGCATTTCCTTCTTTAAGTTGGGAAAGTTTTCTTCTATAATTTTGTTGAATATATTTTCTGTGCCTTTGAGTTGGTATTCTTCACCTTCTTCTATCCCTATAATTCGTAGGTTTGGTCCCAAATTTCTTGGGCATTTTGGTTCATGACTTTGTTGGCTTTAGTGTTTCCTTCGACTGATGAAACTATTTCTTCTACTGTATCTTCAATGCCAGAGATCCTCTCTTCCATCTCTTGCATTCTGTTGCTTATACTTGCACCTGAAGTTCCCGATCTTTTACTTAGGTTTTCTATTTCCAGCATTCCCTCTGTTTGTGTCTTCTTTATTTTTTCAATTTCCCTTTTCAGGTCTTGGACTGTTTCCTTTATTTGTTTCATTGCTTTTTCTTGATTTTCTTTCAGTACTTTATTGTTTTCTTCTAGTACTTTATTGTTTTCTTCCAGTACTTTATTGTTTTCTTCCAGGACTTTGTTTTCTTGCAGGACTTTATTGTTTTCTTCTAATTTGTTTGCCCTTTCCTCTAGTTGTTTACAGCGTTCTTCCAATTTTCTTGTCTTTTCCTCTACACAAGTCTCTACCTTCTTCATGATGTTACTCATAAGGCTACTTTCTTCTGCTTCTTCCAATTTTTGATGTTCAGGTCTAGATGTTGGAGGCGGGCTAGGTTCTGGTGATGCTGTATTGCTCTTCATTTTGTTGTATGTACTTCTGCCTTGACGTCTGCCCATCTCCTTGCGGTTCCTTCTTGATCTTATCAGTGTACTTGGTTCAGAAAGAGCTGACACATTCAGGAAGTCTCTCTTGTCCAGATGGGAGGATAAGTGCCAATGTTAGGCAGTGCTTATAAAGTGAGGCTTCAATCCCATATGGGTGAATTACTGAAAAAATTTTTATGAAGCAGAGAGAAATCTCTAGGTTTGGATTGAAGAGGTACTGAATGACTTCCTCTGTATCACAAGAGAGACTCCTGGAAATTAAACCATAATTTCTGGTCAGTTCATGGAGAACTAATGAGCAAAGGCGCAAAGGCTGCCCCATGACATCAGCAGACCCTTTGCTGGGCATTCTATTGTATCCTGGACAGCTCTTGGAATCCACAGTGATGTCACTAGTGTTGTAGTAACACTGACTGCCTTGAGATCATTTGTTCAGTGACCACAAGCTTGGCCCCTAGACATGCTTTCCAGACTCAGAGGTCTGTTTGGGAGAGGGAATGGACAGCATGGAGAGACCAGAGTGAGGCTGAAGGAAGCTGGTCCTGGGTCTCCCTAGAAAACATGGAGAAAATGGTCCTGGGGAAAACACCAGAGTAAGTTTTGGGAAGTGGCTGGGGAGGTTCTGGATGTGGTGGACTTCAGCTTTCCACAGCGAGGGCTGAAGAACTGGGAACTTCTTGGAAGGAGGCACAGAGGAATTAATGAGATTTCTGTACCATGACAGTGTTTCCCAGCCACTGGAGTCCTTTAGTCATGTGCCAGTGATAATAGGGAAAGGAGAGTACCCTGGAAAACCCTGAGGTTCTCATACTTGACATCACAGTCACTAGTATGGCAGGAGCCCCCAATGGCTGCTGTCTTCCAGTGACCCCTGAGGTTTCTGAATTACCACCAGTTGATGGCACACAGGTCTCCAGTTCAGCCTGAGAGCTGTTAGAT